>NC_090929.1:895238485-895547759 GCF_040938575.1 Ambystoma mexicanum
CTTTCCGAGTAGTGACTGACCATTAGGCACTCCTATTTCTTTATGGCAACCCACAAGTCAAGATGCCACCCCGTGTCACGAGGTGAGACTCCGGCTGCAGGACTATCCCTTCGAAATCATGCACAGGCCCGGGAAGGAGGAAAACCCAGCCGACTTTTTGTTGAGACATCGAAGATGCAGTTGTAACCCTGAGCCATCAGTAGCAGACAGATACCTAATCCAGCAGGCTATTGCTGAAGGCATTGAGTCAACACACCTATCCCAGGAAGTGGAATCGGACCAAGCATGTCAAATCATATGTGAGGGACTCAGGTCAGGCCGGTGGAGGAGGGCTAAAGAAAGGGGTCATCTGGCATCGGATGAAGTACGACAGGAGGTCAATAGGCTACTGCAGGTGAAGGAAGAGCTAGCTCTCTCAGAAGACAACCTTCTGTTTAAGAGCCACAAGGTGGTGATTCCAATATCTCTAAAAAGGAAGGTGATAGAACTGGCTCGCCAAGGGCATCGAGGAATGGTCTCCACAAAGCGTATGCTGCACCAAAAGGTGTGGTTTCCACAGCTAGACACCATGGTGGAGGACGTCTTGACACAACACCCCACTTATTGCCTCATCACGGCAAATCGGCATCCAGAGCCGTTGAGAATGTACGAACTGCCAGGGGGCATATGGGAGTTGGTGGCAACGGACTTCTTTGGCCCTATCGAAGGGGGGAGATATGTATTGACCGTCATGGATGAGTATTCTAGATATCCAGAAGCCCAGATCATATCATCAACCACAGCCCACCATGTCATTCCGTCGTTGGACCGCATCATCATGGCTTTTGGCTTCCCCTGGAAAGTGAAGATGGATAATGGGCTTCCGTTCAATGGACAAAGCTTCACAAAATCTGCCGAATATATGGGGTTTCCCCATCACAAGGTCACACCACTGTGGCCACAGGCCAACGGCATGATTGAGCGGTTTATGGCCAATCTCAATAGGGCACTACAGGTGGCCCGGCTCACGGGGCAACCTTATGAACAAGTACTCCAACAATTATTGAGAGGCTATCGAAGCACCCCACACAGCTCCACAGGGAAAACCCCAGCAGAGATGTTTCGAAGGGACATCAGGACCTGGCTACCACAGGCCGGTTCACCAGAAGACAGTTCGCAACTGGACACAGAGATAAGAGAACAGGATCAGAAGGCCAAATGTAGCATGAAGACATACACGTATGGTCGCAGGAAGGCCCGAGATCCTCAACTGGATGTAGGGGATGTAGTTGTTATTCGGCAACCACAGACTCACAAGCACACAGCAGCTTTTCATGAAGAACCTCTGATCATCCTGGAAAAGAAGGGTTCCATGATCACGGCCCGAGGAGACAAAGGACCGACAACGCGAAATTCATCACATTTCAAGAAAGTTCCCCTCTCGGGGTCAAGGAGGCTGAGTGGGCGAGTGGAGATACCCTTTGACTACATATCCGATGACCCTTATCAAGGGGTTCAAGAGGACTCAGAAGCATCTGGCCGGGAAGATCAAGGGGAGAGACCGGGGACCAGTGGCTCGGCTGAATGGTTCAGTTCCAGACCTCAGAAGGCCAGGAATTAGCCTCATGCCTTTTCGAGGAAATGGTCTAGCAAACTATGTTCCTGTTTGTGTACTACCCCTGTTGGGTAAATGTTTAAATTGGGGGTTGGGGGTGTTATGTTGATGGATCAGTTCTGGGGTATGGGGGAGGCAGGGAGGGATGTGACGCGGGAGGGCGGGTAAGTCAGAGGAAGATGCAACGAGAATAAAGGAAGACTGTGGTACACACGCAAGTGAATCTAGGACATTGCACGCGTTCATGGAGAAAGCGTTTTCTTTCCAATTTCTCCATGTCAAAATTAAAGCGAGAGCTATCATTCTAAACTTCTTTTATAAGAAAGCACTGTTTAATGAACAGATGCTGCAGAGGGCAGCTGCCAATCCTAGCACCTCAGTCCCTGTAACATGGAAAGAACGTTGCAAACAGTGTTGACCCACCATGCTACCTCTTGGTGCATTGCTAGCCATCCCAGGCACTGCGTACACATGGTGAGTCTACAGTGCGTGTTCTAAGCAGCCATTCCGGGACTTTTGCGTGCTTTATACCCAAATAACTCACCTACGTATAGAAAACTTTAGCAGCATGCATTTTAGTTCAACATTTTTAATGTTAACGTTGTGCACTGGACGCCATCTAGTAAAAACGTGGGCACCAAGAGGTGCTCGGATCCAGCGCACGACAAGCTACCAAAAAGCAACAAAAAAACAGGCTCCACACGGACAAAAGCTTGACATCCACCCATTCTCCAGGGCCATGCCGTTCACCGAGCAACTACCCATGCCCAGCTCCCCACCGTGACACCCAGTCCATGCCAGCTATAGGGGGAGGCGACCCGCCGGATGCCCGCACGGAATCTAGTGGCATCATTTCAATCAAATGCTCAGCCAGGAGCTGCTAGAAGATAACACTTCTAGGCACACACAAATGAAAACAATTTGCTTATGCAGCCACCCATGTGAAGCTGAGTAGAATATTGAGCCCGCTGCTTTATTTACTTCAATCGAGTCGGATGGCTCGGCGTCCCAGCATCGAACAGGGTGCTGAGCCTATCACACAGAGTGTGGAGCTCCAATGCAGTGCAGCAGGATGGCTGCCCCCGGGAAAGGAGGCCTGCATCAGTCTAAGTCATAAAAATCATAAAAAGATATCACTTCGCCGGAGCTCCACGGCTGCTTCGAGCAAAAGGGGACTTGTAATGGGGACATGAGAACTCATTAAAGAACGTCAAATGGCAGAAGCACATGGATAAAAAAAATAGGCCAAGCAAATTGTTAGAAAACAAGACCCAGCTGGTGCTTCGGCCATTTCATCGCCACACGTTGTCATGCCAACGCCATACCCTGCACCCGAACTCCCTTTCTTCTTGATCTTTTACAGTAGCAATGTTTTGGCAATATTTGTGGCTTATGCCACAAAGCGTCAAACCCAAAAAGGGGATTCCGATATCTGTTGCTAAAAGTTTTCTGTCACCTTTACAATCAGTGCTGAACACACAGGGCAGCAGTCGCCCATTCATTGGCCTGCTTGTAATATCACAAAAGCCACCATATCTGCACAGCGGGGGCATGCTGGTATTAAAAACGGTTAAGAAATAATCGACTGAATTTGTAATCAGCAGCTGTTGACAAGAACGATGAGAGCCAGTGGGTAATACGATGACAGCACGTTCTCTCTAGTCTACGGGAAGCTGCCACTCAGTGGTCCAAGTGTACAAACAGAAGTAATGGAATGATTTCCCCTGCTGGCCTGTCCCCATCCCCACAAACCCCACCGCCACGCGCACAACAAATCACTAAACAAAGGCACCTGCTGTTTACGGGAACGGTCATTGCAGTGCACGTTTCAGCTTCCTCCTACACTTTTATTTTAAAACAAAACCATTCCGTAACGATTTCTTTTAGAAAATAAAACTATAGGAGCAGTAAAACTTAATTTAGAGAAGTAGTAGAGCACCACTGCTGTCACTGCTTTGTGTAGTATCTCCCGGGCTGTTTAATGCAACGCTGCGCTGACTTCGGAACGTTAAAAGCTGCGCTGCACGTGCAGGCGTTTACTTCTATGAACAGAAGTCGTGCTCACACGGCAATGTCCCCTTCCCCCATTCCAACGAGCTACAAAAGGCCACCGGCGCTAATTTGCGCCATCCACATGCACGATGGGCCACAAAAGCGTTTTACAATGGAGCAATCCCATTGAAAAACACCTTGTAAATCAGGCCCATATATATGTGTGCTGGCCAGGATTCAGCATGTCTCAGAAGGCGCTGGATGGGAGTGGAAGGTTTAAGCAGCTATGCTTCCACAACTCTAAGTAAAGTGCTGCTTTGCCCTCTGCCTACGTTTGGGCCCAATGTCAAGTCTGAACGTAAAAACTAGCCCTCCAGGCGCCTGCCTAGTATTACCTTATCGTACCAATAGCCCTGCATGGGGCTTAGAGTAGATAACACGTGGTGGGCAAGAATGGGCATCTGTGAGGTAAGGCTACTGACATCAATTCAACACAATCTCTAGGGTAGCGCCAATCACGTTATAGGGTGGATGACATCACAGGAAGTGACTTCAGTGATGCCACATGGAGAGTTAGACCACGCCCTCTGACCCTGATGAAACGACAGCACATGGCATGATAGATATGTCAAGAAAAACATAATTTGCTTATGATTTATTAAAGAATAAAGTTACTAAAGCAGACCAAATGTTATTTGAGTTACTAACCATATATTAACAGCCTGCGTGCTATTTGGACATCCACATACATTTTCATAGGAAATCATTTAGGTTCTGGCACTTTGGCCCCCCCTGGTCGTCAGGAAGCCAGAGGTTTAGCTAGGCTGAAGCATTGATATTCCCATGGTGCAGCCATAAATTGACAGGAAGACTGACAGCAGATCCATCATAGGTGGAGGATACTGCCTGCAAATGCCAGCAGAGCCTCACAGGAACAGTTCATTTAATCTTCTACCATAGCTCAAGCAGCAAGGTGCTCGGCTTGGAAACAAACCGACACGAAGTAACACAGGTTCGATCCCCAGGTCCGCACCACCTTCTAAATAAGCAACTAAGACATATTCCTGTAACAAAATACAAATAAACCAATTATCAACAAATAAACCAGTTATCAATCAATCAAAATAACTTTACCTGGCGATATTCTACCACATTTACAGCAAAGTAACAAAAAGGAAAAAATCAGCATAATAGGAATCACTGGTGACAATACTACAAAAAAGCAAAACATAACCCCGGTTTGTTCCAAGTAATTGCCAGATCGCTGGGTGCCCAGAGGAATGAGATTGCACCAGATAGAGTGTTGATGGTTTGGGAGGGCACACTGGTAGAATCAGTGGATATGACGCATGAGTCTTCCCAATACTCCCCTGGCCATGTGCCCATCCCTAAAAGCCAATTTAATGGAATCCTCAGGGTTTTCACTGATCAGTCTGTGACAGTTATGGGTGAAAGGATAGAATACAAAGAATTTTTTGGTGGGGGGGGTGTTCCCCCACCAACCCCTGTTTTTAGGCCAAAAAACATTAATTTTACCTATACTAACCCCCCCCCCCCAATAAAACATTAAAAAAAGGGCATTCAGTCTTTTTTTTGGTTCTTTTGACTCAAATGTATTGCATTCGATCCTTTTGTTTTCGAATGAATGTCTGGACACCGTCTGTAACACCCTACTCCCGGATTGCAAAGGCGCAGTCCCTGACTGAGTGGAGCAAACGATGGCATTTGTTCAAAAGGGCGTCCCTCGGTTCACGCCTATCAGGGGATAGTTTGGGTACCCCATGGAGAAATACTATGGACTCATTTGGCCTCTCTCGTACTTGGCGCTTCGGCGAACCCCCCCCAGGATGATGGTTACATGCACCAGTTGCCCTCACCATGGGACGCTTGATACTCACTGCTCTAGGGGCTATGTCCTTCAAGCTAAGAGGGTTACCACCCGAAGTAAGGGGCCTGGTGGGCTCTCAAGATAAATTACGTTTCAGCAGCTGATCAAGCTTGGACTGGCTGGCTCATCAGGATAGAGACATTGAGGACATCAGAGGCAATGTTCGTATTGGAGGGTGGAGGATGTAGCCCCCCAGCGACAATGGTAATATCTTGGATCACTCCCATTGGGCCTTCTCCGGCCTCCCTCCAACTACCCCCTCCCCTACTCTGGCCATCGATTAGTTCTAACAGTTTTTTAATAACTGCCAATTCAGACATCACATGGGTACAAGAACAAGAACAACCCCGGGAGATTTGGGCCTCTCTATGTGGGGGAGCCTAAGAGTGGTGACATTCCTTGGCTGGCAGGCTTAGGTGCCCAAAGGGGAGTTAATCGGAGAAAGGAACAAGCCCCTGAGTGTGCTGTCAACATGGTCTCACTCCAGGAGCTACATATGCACTGCAAGTGGAACAGGGGCAACGCGTTCCCTCTAAAGATCCTTCAGCCACCATAACCATGTCCATAGGGTCCAAGGCTAAGTGTACCACGGTTGACAGCAGGTGAGCTACAGTGTGACCCAATAAGTCAGAGTTCAGGTGGGAGATACCAGAGAGGGGCCCAGGTGCCAGCCCGCAGGGCACTGCGGAAACCAAGGGGTAAGCCAGTAAAGCGCAGTCCTTGAGGAATTTGGACAATCCTATGAGTGCCTTCTCAGCTCCATTGTCTGAAGAATCGGATTTCCCAACATTGGCCGTACCATTGGGGCCCTGAGAATTAGAAGTGAAACTTGTGTTATGCTCAGGCTTGCGTTGGTTTGTGCGGTGGGAGCCTTCCCCAGGGCTTGCAGCTACGAAGTTGGGCATGTGGTGAGGAAAGACCCCACAGTGCACAGCTAAGGACATTGACCCCCCAGACCATATGGTCAGGGTATTGAACAGTCTTGTTTCATCGGTGGTGGGCCTCCCCACTGATGTTGGGAATACTGTTCAAATTCAAGTTCTCACTAAACGCCTCCCGGGGTTCACTCCCCGGGGCAGGGACAGAGATGGCAGTAGAAGTTGCTGCCAGAGCGGGGGTCCTCTCGGGAATATTGACAGTAACAGGTGTGTGATCAGTTCCCTTAGTCGCTCGACAGCACCCCCCCCTTTATCCTCACTACTTTGATCTTGTGGTTGGTTTTGGGGCCAGTGTGGGATTACAGGTTAGACAAGTTGGACAGGAGGCCAGAGTTGGAGAAAAAGAGGGGAGGGGAGATGGGAGGGGATTCCACTATCTCCATTGTCTCCTCTGTAGGTTTTCCAATGATTCCAAAATGCTCCTCACAGCATGCCAAATCCCCTGCCTGGCTGACTTCCCAATTTCTGCTCAATTTCTGCTCACTCTCACCTAAGCAAAGTCTGCATCAATGGTCCTTTCAGTCCAGTGTGAGGAGCCCTGCAGGCCACTAACACCCCTGCGGGATGCCAACACCCCACTCCCTTGTCTCTGCGGGCTTCACCCTGGTGGGGCAGGGTGGAGGGCTATGAGAGTGGAGGGGCCGTGGCCAACGGCACTGGCAGAAACGAAAGCCCTCCTGGGCCAAAACAAGCAGGGTGGGACGCCATCACCCGCACCCTTGTCCTCGTGGGCTTTTACCAGTTATAGCCTCACATGTCAGGCATAGTCATCACATGCCAGTTACAGCCTCACAGACTCATGTGCCGCCGTCATGTGCTAAGTTCAACCTAATGTACTTGAGAATGGCTATCCTATTCCAGTTGAAGCAGCAGGACATTCAAGGCATAGCCACCATCAAGGCATGGACTCACAGTTGCAGGTGCTTTCATCGTATGTCAAGTGTTATGTTATGTACATTTGTAGGGTGCAGGACCACCAGAGGCAACAGGCTGAGAACAGAACGACTAGAACAGGTGGTTTTTTTCAAGAGACGTCAGAACTGCAAAGGATTTTTGGTGGCCCTGAGATTGAGTGGCAGCGAATTTCATAACCTGGCCCCCGCTACAGAAATGGAGCAGCGACCGAACCTAGCTGAACGAAACCAAGGAACCAAAATCAGACGGGCATCTTCAGAGTGCAATAACTGAGAAGGTCGGTACTGTGAGAACTTAGCCCACAGGTACTCTGCACCATGACCATATAAGGCCCGGTGAACAATACAAAGTGATTTAAAGGAAATGCGATTGGAGACAGGCAACCAGTGCAAGGAACAGATAACAGGAGAGATATGAGAGCTATACGGGGTCTCAGTGGCCACGGAAGCTGACACATTTTGAAGGAGCTGGAACTGATTGGTAAGATATAATGGTTCATCCAGAAAGAATGAATTAGAATAGTCGATGCGACTCAAGACGAGTGCTGCAACCACTAGAGGACGAAGATAAGAAGGAAGGGCAAAACGTTCCGTAGAATTGTTAGCTGGAAATGGCCAGCCTGACAGACCACCGCCAAATATTCAGATAATGCCATCCCATGAAGGTAAATCCATCAACTCTAGGTAACGGGGGATAGCACAGGGGCAACGTGCTGGCCTTGGAAGCAGGACCACGCAGAACAACAAAGGTTCGAATCCAGGATCTGTGTTTAGAAACCGAACTCAGGTATTAAGCGCGCTATAAAAAAACAATGGGCCTCATTACGACCCTGGCGCTAAGGGGTCTGCGCCAGCGTTAGCTGCGCGGACCCCTTACCGCCAACTACGAGTTCCTGGAGCGCCATGGTCATTTTTCCGCCCGCTTTTTGCGGGCGGAAAAATCCATGGCGCTCTGGGACCTTGGTGTTAATTACGCCACCGTATTTTACGGTGGCGTAATTAACTCCTTCCCCACTCCCATTGAGCCCTATGGGGCCGAAATGGGAATGGGGAAGGGTAAATGGGTCAATGGGGACTTACCGCCCCGCCGACCTCGGAATGGGGCGGTAAGTCCGCCATCCGCCATGGCGTAAAGGGACTTTGCGCCATGGCCGGAAAGTCCGTCGATGGCGGAAAAAATCCGTCAGGGTCGTAATGAGGGCCAATGACTATTATTAAATAAATATGGTTATCTTTTGCAAAGGACAGCCTAACATGGTCAGATGCTGCTATCATGTGCCAAGCACAGTCTCTAAAGCCGAAGTACTGCCATCTTATTGCAAATATAAGCTTCATAAGCCAGGTATTATCATTATACATTACCGACACAGCTTCACAGACCGCATTTCTACCACCATATACAATGTGCACCCTAAAATGCCCAAGTAATTCCACCTTATTCATTGTACAGCTGCATATGGATGTATGTGCACAGTCTCATATGTTCATGTTCTGCAATTGTGTGCCAAGTTTAGCCTCAAATGTCTCATGGGTAACATTACATGTCAAATGAAATCTGGTGTGCCATGCAGAGCCATTATTTTCCACATATGTCTTAATATGTGCCGGGGCTGCCAGGATGCTTCCAAGTACATGCTCTGTCCCCTAATTCAGTTACATCAAAAGGCCTTGCCCGAGCCCCATGACCAGAACAGCTGGGTGTCTGAGAGCCACACAAGCCTCTGCGGTTGCACACAGGTGCCTGTGGTGGAGAGGGGAGTGCATAACCTCCTCTCTCTGGTTTTCAATCTCAATCCATTTTCATGAGGAGGCCAGGTCAGATTAGCAGCGGGTTGTTGCGCCCGGGCAGCATCCTGTCCGTGTCCAACGCTGCAGCTCCTGCCACTGCCAGTCATCTCCTCAGCATGCGGACTGACTGGCTTCAGTGGGGTTGCCCCTCCCGCAACTCTCAACCGGCGCCCTCTCCAGCGCTTCCGCTTATACCACAGTCTTGCTTGGATGCACTGTGTAGTGCTAAAAGGCACATGCTAGGTAAAAAGAACTAGGCATGTGTCGACTGCTATTCAAATGAAGACATTTCTTTATTAGGGTTTCTTTGATTAGCAGGTGCAGGTTTAAAATACAATTCTTCATTAGGTTACTCTATTTTCAAAACAGAGTGCATTCTGCATCTGGTGCAGATAACCATTTTTGTCCTCCAAAGCAGGGGTGAAGTGCGGAGTCCCTCAGGGAAATCCACTTTTAACACTGATTTTTAACATCTATATTAGACCACTGCTTGATAGCTTTATGAAGTTCATGCTCCTGTACCAGCCTCCTTGCCTCTCTTAAACTTGAGGAGAACCATCTTCGGTTCCGGAAACACCTCAAGACCTTCCTCTTTGCTTCTGTCTTTGCTCTTCCTCTCCTCTGGTGATCTGTCTACCTCAGCACCTGGCACCTGGTTACCCTCTGATTTTCGGACCCAGGTACCTGCCCATCCTAGCCACACACCCGCACTGCCTGCTTTCAACCCTTGCACTTGGGTCTGTATCTGCAACCCTAGAGTCCCCTTACCTGCACTTATTAGACACTCCTGTCAGCGCTTTAGCCTTGCACTTGCCACCTTGCCACCTTGCTGGCTGCACTCCAAGTTGTTGTTTTATCCCTTGCTCTGCACTTTCCACTCCTCCCCTCTCCCCTGCACTTGTGCATTGTCAATGTCACTGGGCCTAGCAAGATTGTTGTTTTTGTCCTCCCTTGTTCCCCTCCCTTGCCTCATCGCGCTCTGAAACACTTGTGTATGAGCGCGATACAAATAAATTATCATATCATATCATACGCAGATAACACAAAGACATATCCTAAAGTAACGTGATCAGACCCTGACCTGGGGAATATAATTAGCTGCCTGAATGATGTAGAATATTGGTGATGGAAAATGGCCTTCAGGAAAACAGGGGCCATCATCTTGGGCCCTAAGACGACATGTCACAATTCTGCACAAGTATGTCCCCCCCCCGCTTCTCTTTGGTATTAAAAATAGTTTTGCCAAAAAGAGAAACACATGTTTTTTTTTACTGATAAGGAGACCTACAAATGAACTATCATATCAATGACAAATTACTTGTGCTTCAAAGAGACCTGCGTCATGAGAAAGGCCATTTTGTATACTATTCTTGTCTATTCTCCAGCCCATTCAAAGTTGGATTTCCGCAACACACTGTATATTGGACTTCCAGACTGTGGACCTTCATGCCTCCAGAGAGTCCACAATGCTGTTGAAATCAGAATCAAAGGCTCTGTGATTGTTTTACAAGGGCCTGCATACTGTAGCACCTAAATATCCAGAGAAGAGGGTCCGTCTCGGCAGACCTTTCGGCTCTTTCTGATCTGAGAATCACTCTTTGTTAGAGATCCCTAAATCCATATGTAAAGCCAGGGGTGATGGTATGTTTTAGTAGCTGCTAATCATCCATGGAATTCTCACGTAAATTGTTCTCATATAACATGGATACCTATCTTGCTTTCTGCAAGGCTCTTAAGATGTGGCTTTTATGTTAGGGATGAGATCTTGATCTCCTAAAAGAGTGTTGTATGCTTACTAAAATCGTCATAAGTCTCTGCCAAGTTCGCACATTGATGCAGTTAAGTCTACCAGGTAGTGCAATATGAGTACACTCAGAAATTCAGAAATTCATAAATATTACCTCAAATGTTTATTATTTTTGAATAAAAAAGAGTAGATCATGGCAGGGCCTTTGAGATTTACTCTGAGAATATTTTTAGTTTGCAAAAATGTTGAAGATTTCTATAGGTTGGATGCAAGACTCGTAGATTTACTTGGCAAAGTATGCTCTCTTAGCCTTCTTGATAGCGCTACAGTAACCTCTTCTGAGGCGTTTGCAAAGTGAGTTGTCTGGTTTAAGCTTTGAGTATTGGCACTGTCTTTCCAGTTTGTTGAATACCATATTTGTTTTTTTCCAGATCCAAACTATACCACTTGTTAATCATTTAGCGTTTTGGCTGGTGTTCTTTTCAGTATCAAAGGCATGATCAGGTCAAGCATTTTGGTGAGCTTAAGGTCAAAGGACCCTCGAAAGCCATGACGGTGTATTCTAACAGACTTCAGTCTGTAACGGCATAGGCGGGAAACATATTTTGTTCATATTCTTGGTTTGTCATGCCGCCATACAACTGCTGCTAAGATTGTTGGGTGGCGGTGATGGTTCCAAACATGTATAAAAGTTGAAGACTGATGAGACAGTGAGCAAAATATCTTGTAGTAAGACCTGGATGAAGTTTGGATGTTATTAGTCAGTACTACATCAAGTGTATGGTATAATTGTGGGTAGGGCCAGTCACTAGTTGGCTGCCCAATGTGGTCATCTTATATGTAAACTCTGAGGCCTCTCTTTTCACAGCTATGTGTACCCATTCATTGAAGTCCCACACAATATTTTTATTTATTTATTCATATGGCGCAAGGACAAAGAGACCATAGGAATGGGTGCGCCGAAACAGAACATACATCAACGAATAACAAAAATAACATAAAGAACATCAAGTGTCAAGGGGTGAAAGCCCGGGACCAGGGAGGCACATGAAGTTTATTTGAACAGAACTGTTTTTAGTCCTGTTTGAAAGCAAAGAAGGAAGTGCAAGCTCTTAAATCAGGAGGTAAAACATTCCACATTTTGGGGGCTCTGAAAGGGAAGGAGCCCTGTGAAACATTCGTCAATCTTGCCCATGGTGTATCCAAAAGACAGGTGTTGTCGGATCTCAGCACCCTGCGGGCTGGAAGCCAATTTATGCAGTTAGACAAGTATTCGGGGCTAGCTCCATGTAGGCATTTATGTGTGATACACTGAACTCTAAAAGAGATCCTGCTGCTGATGGGAAGCCAATGTACAGCCACACGTGCTGCAGACACATGATCCGATGCGGAGTCCCTCTATGATGGAAACAGCATTATCTGGACAACCTGCAACCGCACCACTTCACCCTTAGCAATGCCCATCAGAAGGCTGGAGCAGTAGTCAAGTTTGGCTCCTATTATGGCTCGCGCAAAAGTGGCACTGTTGGTGGTACTCAAAAAAGGTCTTAGCTGGGCAAGCAGTTTAAGGTGGTAAGAGGTGTTGGAAACAACGCTACTTGTGTCTTCATGTTAAGTTCTTTGTCGAGGGGTACTCCTAGTGTCTTGATTTTAGATAGATTGGGAATGATACATCGTGCGATGTTAAAACTCTGATATTCCGGGCATAGCTTCTGGAGCTGCTCAGAGCTACCCATGACCATCAGTTTGATCATGGAGTCATTAAGAGATACACCATTTGTGCGCATCCAGGATTGAAACTGGCCATGGGAGGCATTGATGGACAGTGAATCAGCATCAAAATTCCCAGTAAGAGGGATCAGGCATTGAGTATCATCAGCATAATTACCATACACAATGCCTTCCCGATCCAGTCGTTCAAACAATGGTAGCATATGTTGAATAAAGTGGGTGATCCACACAAACCCTGTGGTACCCTGCAGGTTACTGAGAATTCTTCAGCCATCGTGTCTTTATAAAAGACCTTGGCCTTACAGGAATGATTTAATCCATGCGGTTACTGTTGAAGAGAAAGAGGCCACCTAGTAGGTCTGTAAGTATGGCATGATCTACCAGATCGAGTGCTGTAGATAAATCTAGTGATACAAGCAATGCTGTGTTGCCTGCCTCAAAGGATTTAAAGATGTTATTTTTCGAATCCAATAGGGTGTATCGCCTCTGCAATTTGTGGGCTTAAGATTTCCAATGATTTCAATCATTTGATCTTCATTTACAGGCTGAAACGTAAACTTAGTGGAGGAACTTGTGATCTCTATGGGCGTTGGGTCCCCTTTGAGAGTATCACCCAAAGCCTGTTTAATTGCAATACCCTTCTGTATAAGAGTCAGCTTATCAATAAAGGCATTCTGAATTACTGCGCACCAGTTGGTGTTTTTTTGTCATCTGAAATGGGCAAAGGCAAGGTTCCTCCAGCTCTTTAAGGATTCTGAATAGCTCCCTGGAGTTGGACGATGCCCCTGCAATTCTTTGGTCAAAGTATAGTTTTTGTACCTCACAGATGACAAGTTTGTAGGTTTTAGCAGCAACCAGATAGGTAACTTTGTCCTGAGGGAGATTAGTTTGTGTCCAGTGCTTAAGCACCTTGTTTTTGATCCTTTTTAGCTTGTGAATATCTGCTGAAAACAAAGCCTTATTGGGCTGTGTACTCACAAGGTGTGATTTGATAGGTGCCAAGCTGCAAAGAGCGCTTTCTAGCAGCCATTGGTATGCTTTGGCCAATTTGTTAGCTGAATTAAGGTTGGATAGATTATCAATTCCATGGGAGATAAATGGGGCCATAGCGGATGGAGTCTGTTTTCGAAGGTTCCTAGAGGAGCTCCACAGTTTAGTGGCTTTCCTCTTAGCATTTCCTGGAATGGTCATGTTCCAGCTCACAAAAGAATGCCTGGTGGATGGCAGAGTGACACAGAGAGGCTGCTCTGGGCAAAGTACCTTATCTCAAGACCCTTCACCTCAAATACCTTTAACAATAGCAACGCTAGAGAGGACTTAGTACCAGTGCAAGCAACGATGAACCCGGCAGGCTTTGATAGCTAAGCCAAGTGTTTTCACTGATCTTAAAAACAACTTTCTCTGTCGCCAATAAAGAAGTGCCCTTACCAATGAATTGCGCGGATCTCACAGATCCCCTAGTAACACAACGGCTATCCTCTTCAACATGAATGCAGTTGACAAAGTCATTATAGTTTTTTAGTATTGTGTAGATGTGTAACACCCATGTATTTACCAGATGGGTTGATGGCCCAAAGAACTCCATTGCTTTCCATTTAAAGGGCATCAACAATATCGTGTTTTCCAATATTGCGCTTCATGCCCGATTCCTCCCATTTCTCAGAGCTGCAATTTGATAGATGTATGTTACTATGCAATTTAATGGAGAGCATTTTATCCACCTTGGAAGGAGGAAAGGCTGAGTCAGTCCTACAGGGATTCAAGCTTGGGAACTGCAGGCATGCTTCTGGTCTGAAGTGGGTGCTTAAATGAGCTACCTAGTGAAAACCAGCACATCTGCTGGGAAGTTATGGACTGCACGCTTTCACTTGCTGGTATCAAACACCTCTGGGGTTAACTAGCTGAAGCGCCAAACCTTTCCCCTTTTACATAGAATCATGAAGAGTTAACACACGTTCCAGTTACGTAGATCGTGAAATTAACCATGGGTATCACTAGATAGGATTGTGAAGCAGGCTTTATTCTCTCTGGGAATAATCAAAACGAATGCAGTTAGCATTTGTAAAATAAAATGGTGTCATGGCAATACTGACACCCTCCCACCCCCACCCCTCTCAAATGAGTTCTGAGTTCTCTAAACTAACTACAGACTTGAGTATATAGCACCAGACGATTCATAGCTCCCAGAGGTTTGGTGGATGGAACAGATTTGCTTAGGTGACAGAGACACGGACATACTGAAGAGGGATGGTCAAATCCTACCCCTGCACCCCCTCGCCTAAAATACATGGCCCGGAAGAAAACCACAGATACCACAATCGCCCATACCATTTTGGACCGATTCTTAGTGCTCCTATGACAGACAAGAATGTTGAGAAGTACCCCCTCAGCCAACCCTATAGCCCTGGAGCAGTGCAAACGTTACCTAGAGTGGACAAGGAGCCTCAAACTGTGACAAAGAAGGCTTCAATTGACAGAATCGACTTAAGCGCCAAGATGTCATGCTACTGACGTCGTTAGAGACACCACAACATAGCAGCGTTAGACATGTAGCACATGTGCCATCAGCACATCGGGACACACTCACACACCCAAACTCATGAAGAACACATGCAGACAGTTCTATAAGTTAGAGGACAGATACATATACATACTGCCTTTGCTTTTTTATTTTGTGATTAGCTTAACTGCAGAAAAGCAGAAACAGCAAGAAGCAAGAGATTCTGAGCAAGCTTGCAGATGCTTCCATGCAGCGGACCTAATGGAACTACAGGAGCACCGATGGAACCTGACAGAACCAATGTATTGCTAAACATATGGAGAACTATAGAATAACACACACTTGTAGAAGCCATGCCATGGCTTAGGAAAATCACAGTAGACCACAAACGTTTCAGTGACAGCTAAGCTAAGCTGTATTCAGACTGAACAGGAGAGAAACCATTTGGGACGAGGGCCAGCTGCCAAAGCCACCAAGATATGAGTGACATTGCATTCCCCGAATGGCAGTAACACCAGATGCAATAAATACGAACAAAGCCACATAAATCAGGGTAATTCGGAGCTCCAGAATCCCAAAACACGGTCTCTGAACACGTGAATCGGCAGCTTGGATGATGAATTGAAACCGGCACTGGGAAAGAGGATCGGTTACATGCTACGAGACCGAGGCTTGCAACAAAGTCATTACAGCAAGAGACGAGGGTTGCATTATGTGAACGAGCACCACCATAGACTTTGGTGGTGCACACAAGTTACAATCCGGACCCATGGTTATAATTATTACCTTGAAAAGGTACACCTCGAGCTGAGAACCATTTCAGATCCCAGGCCTGGGGAGATCAGCTCTAGCCAATCACAGTTCAGGACCCTAGGGGTGGGTAGCAACGGGCAGGAACCAATGGTAAGACCCTCACACTGCAACATTGTACATTATTAGATGTGAGGCACTGCTACTGGCAGGCGGTGCCTTTCATTCTCCACCCTTCCACACGCACACATCTGCTGCAGCACATGCAGCATGTATCAAGACCCCTTGTCCTGTAAACCACCACTCCACTGGGATAGGATACTCTTTTCAAGTTTCGTACGATAGAACCGAGCTCCACTTGAAAGCGATCACGTGTAAGAGGATCACATTTGACCCGTTTAACAGCTCACGTAAACAGAGAGAGAAATACGTTCATTCGGAAAACATAATCAATTAACAAAGCAACACACCTCATCATGAATAAATCAAAGAATCAATTGTGTTTTTGTGTTAAAAAGAACTGCACTGCCCTTGTTTCTCTCGATGTCCCCAAGTTGTCTCTTCAGTTTTTGTCGAGTTGTTATTATAAAACATTTGTATTCCACACGTATTACATTCTTAAATAACGAATTTAAAGAAAGGAGAATTTCAACGTCCAGTGACTGAGCCAAGCCACACACTGTCCATAGCATTATTTCTGCACCCACGGGGAAGGAGTCATGACCTCCTTCCACACAACTCTATGGTGCATTGCAATGGCATGCCATGTTGTGCCCCAGGGTGGCCTTCAGTATGCGTGCCGCCATCTTGGATTTCCACATGACACTGAGTGTGAGCTCAGTTTAATAAACATTGGGCCTCATTACGAGTATGGCCGCCGGCATTGATTTTTATCCGGCGACCAGAAAAGGGCAATTACCGGGTCATTATAACCTTGGCGGACCCGGTAATTGCCCTTTTCTGGGCGCCGGTAAAAATGAATCTCCATTCCCATTGAGCCATAGGGCTCAATGGGAATGGGGAGAGAGGTAGCAACTGTACCGTTGTTAACGGTACCGTTGCTACATCAAGGTCTGCTTGCGGGTGCCGGTACGGCCACCCGGTAAGACCTGGTGGCTGTAACGGCACCGGCGAGCAGAACTCCTAGTATTGTAGTACGGTAACAATGGTGCTGGTAGCGATACAGGCGCCGTTGTTGCCTTACCGCCGTACTTGTAATGAGGCCCATTGTGTTGTGAACCAAAAATGCAAAATGCTGGTGAGGACCAGTATTTTTGGTCAAAGTGGGACACTTTTTTTGGCCAATGTGGGCCAGTTTGATGAGTTACTTCACTATGCGTCTAGTAGTTTTGACCAGTGTTGCTAAATACATATTCTTTAAATTGCACAATTTGCATCACATTGTATCAAAAAACTCCCCCTTAGGTACTATTCCAACAGTCCACCACAAAAAGAATGAATAGCTATTTGGATCTGTGGGCCACTTTTTCATTGATGCCCGAGACCATTTTCTGGCCCAGTCCGGCCCTGGTGACTGATATGGCCGCAATGCACCATTAAGGTGCAGGGTGTGGAACAGTCCGGTGAGTCCACATAACCACAGCATCATCAATGTGAACTAGTATTGGCACTTGAGACCAGGAAGGTGTAGGGTGCGAAACAGAGATTCGTGTATTTGATATGACAACTGCATGCCATTCGGGCGCAGTGTGTGTGAGACAGAGCAGTGTCCCGACCACATCAAAGCATAAACAATAGAAAGTATGAGGACTGCACACGAGGATGCACAGGGTGCAGGCCAGCACTATGATTCCACACTCCAGACAGCTGCGGCAAGTTCGAAGTCCAGTTGTCGGCCTAGCAAGATTGTTGCTGTCTGTGGACAATAAACCAGCAATGGGCTTGACAAGGAGGCGGGGTGTCCCAACAAAGGCCGCCGGAAAGCCAACTCTTTGATTCAAAACAAAACCTACCAAAAAATACTGCTGTGCTGTTTCAGCGCCACACATGTGTGGTCATTCGTCAATTTCAGTACAGTGGCATAGAGTGTCTATGACCCCTCAATCTAGGCTTCCTCGATGGAAGGAGTACTTTTTCTGTAGATTTTGATTTCATGTGTCTGAACAGTGTACAAGGCATTATTAACCACAATATGATGTTCCTCCCTTTAAACACACAACTTTATGAAAGTACTCCAGGCTGAGGCATAGGGCTTCCTTCCTTTTTTTCCTCTCAATGTCACAGGGCGTCTGAAATTTTAATGTGGCTGCACGTATCGGTGTTCTAGCTCAGAGAGAAATAGGTTGACGACGATATTAACAAACGTGGACTGGAAATTAATGCGATGCTAGACAGAATGTTCAAATGGCCGTCGATATTATTTATTTGATGTTTTTGGGTGCAAATGCATGCTGATTAGGCTCCTCCAGAATGTGAGTGAGCGAATGAGAGGGGGTGAGTAAGTAGCTGAGGGAGGTGAGTGAAGGAGTGTGTCCATTGGGCAGTGTGCGACTGTGTGAAATAGTGAGATAAGTGAATGAACAAGTGAAAGTGTTTGAGAGAGCAGGTGAGTGAGGGAGTCAGTGAGTGAGTGAGAAAGTTAGTAAGCGGGCAGGGGTGGAAGTGATTTTTTTTTTTTTATGAGCCAATGAAAGAGTGAGAAAGAGCAAGTTATGAAGAGTGGGCAAGAAAGGATGTACTGAAAAAAGTGAACAGAAAGAAGGCCAAACTGGAAAGCCAAGATCACTGCCTCATTCTTTTCCTGGATGGACCTTCAGCTAAAGTTACCAGGCTGAACTCCAATCCTCACGTGTTGAACACACGGTTAGGAACAACCGTAAGATTACACCTACGGCTTTCTATGAACTTGCCCAACCTTTGTTAGCGAACCTGCCGCTTTCAGGTTGCACAAATACTTTGGTTGGCCAATGCAAAGCCATTATTTCATCTATTATTGATACTCTTGCCCCCTCTTCTGAACTGAAACACTGGGTAAAACATGTTTCTCAGATGAAATACTTGGCCTTAGAACATTAAAAAGGAAAAAAGAGCAGGCTTGTCGGAAAAATTCCTCTGATCACAATCTTGTCTCATACCGTAAATATGCTTCTGACTATAAAACTGCCATCCTGACAGCAAAACATAATATCTTCAATGGGCGAATCAATAATGCCAAGTCCTCTCAAAGAGAACTTTGTATTATTCTTAAGGAATTTGAGGGGAAGGCCAATTCTTTTCCTGCTGTCACCAAGAGTGACCACTGGTGCCTTGATATTCAGCAGGGCTTCAATGCTAAGCTCAATCATCATCATGACAAAATTGTTTCACTACAAGCTAAGTTATCTTCTCCTACCAGTAATACACCTGATAATGTTCTCCATCTGTGTCCCTCTGACACTGCCATCCTTATTTTAAATTTTAAAGAAGTATCTGCAGTTGAGCTGTCTGACTTTGTTCAGCACCTTAAGCCATCCCCCTGCCCTGATGACATCTTTCCTCAAGCTAAGATTAAGGACGTCTTTAGTTGTCTGGCCCCTCTTGTTGCTAGATTGATTAATTCATCCTTTGCTAGTGCTCCTGATCCCAAAGCCTTAAACAATTTTTGGATCTCTCCTGTTTTGAAAAAGGCCCTCTTGACCTTGCCTCTATGGATAATTATCGCACAATTACCAATTTCACTTTTCTTTTGAAAATTTTAGACAAGGTATCTTACACACAATTACAGCAACATATTGAAAGCAAGCACTAATTGGGTACCATGCAATCAGGTTTTCGTGCTCTCCATGTCACTGAGACTGCCATGGTTGATTTAAAAGCCAATTTATGGCACATTGTTGACTCTGGACAGGTTGCACTTTTGATGCTGCTTAATCTCTCAGAGACTTTCGACCTTGTCGATCACTCACTGCTGTTGGAGAAACTAGGAGCCATTGCGAACTGTTCCAATAATGCTGTGTGCTGGCTGTACTCATTTTGGGTCCTAGATCAGCCTGTGTCTCTTCTGGGGGCTTTAAATCCCCCACTGAATTGCTTAGATGTGGTGTTCCACTGGGAGCTTGCCTCTCTCCTACTCTTTTTAACGTATACACTCGCCGTTTCTTCAAACTTCTCGATAGCATCGGAGTAAGTTACACTAACTACGCTGATAGTACTCAGGTGTTGATCAAACTGACTGGCACTATGACCTAGAGCTTATAAAAATCACCTCCATCTATGCTACTATCAAAGGTTGGATGATTAAGAACTCCCTTGACCCCAATGTTAATAAAACTGAGTTCATGCACGTCGGTACCTCTCAGCGCTTTGCTAAACTGGAATCCAGATACTCTGCTTTCGACATCTCTGGAGTTTCTATTAAGACCAGTCCTTGGGTGAAGACCCCTGGTGTATACCTCGATTCTAACCTTAATATAAAAAAAACATGTTAGTCAACTGAAGGCCTCTTCTGCCTATATAACACGTCTTATTAGACAAATCTAATTTTTTTGTCCGATTCTAACACTGCAGCCCTTGTTGTTGCTTTGGTCAACTCTAAACCTGACTACGGAAACAGCCTTCTGGCAGGCACCTCACAGTCTAACGTGGATAGGATTTGCAATCTCAGACTGGAAGGTGTCCAAGCTCTTCCCAAATCTCTAGGAAGCCCGGGAACAGGATCGACTGATATCACACCCAATGACCACACACAAATGTTGGAAAAAACGCTCAAATGGCCCCTCCCCTTGGAGACCTGGACCGCCCATCCTATGTCCCGGGAAGATAGCTCAGCGGCAGAGTGCGCGTCTTGGAAGCAAGACGACACGCAGCAACAACAGGTTCGATCCTCGGGTCAGCGCTTAGAAACCTCTGTGTGTTTAAGCGCGTTATAAATACGTAACTAAGACAAACAAAAAAAAAAATACGCAACTAAGAAAAACAAACAATTCCTGCAACAGCGCCTCGATGCCTGCGGGCTGTGTGAGCGCTTTATAAATATAAAATAAATAAAAAAATACACTCCTCCTCTCCAACCTCCTTTTCTTTACTGTAGGCATGCTCCCCTTTACCTTGCTGCAACCACAAAGGATGGTGCACCCAGCTGGCACTTCCAGGAAATCACACTTTGCCTTGTGTCTTTCCTGCTCCTCGCGTCTTTGTTAATTACTCCCTGCAAAGTTTCAGCATCATTCTGAAAACCACACGATGGTGCTCCCTTAACACCAAGTGGACGGTGGTGGGTTAGGTCTGGAGGGATTACATGTTCGCCTACAGCTGTGAGCACAGTGTGCGATGGGGTTTGAAGCTTGTGGGAGCCACTGGGGTGGTCTTCTGGGAGAAGTGACCCAGTGTTCTGTCCCCTGCCCTGAGCGCCTGGT
Source organism: Ambystoma mexicanum (assembly GCF_040938575.1). Lineage (NCBI taxonomy): Eukaryota > Metazoa > Chordata > Amphibia > Caudata > Ambystomatidae > Ambystoma > Ambystoma mexicanum. The sequence goes on from NC_090929.1 coordinate 895,259,682, forward strand.
GAGCACCTGACAAGAACCATTCACTGCTGTGATGGGCAGAAGTCCCAGCTGGCCACTGAGTACAGCATCTGAACAAGTTACAGTGAGGCTTGAGACGGGCACAGCCTGCCAACCAACATACCAAGGAAGGTGAAATAGGTGCGGGGCCCCACATATTTCAAGAGGCTCTTTCTCTGAACCAGAAGTTCTTGCTTCCGAGAACACTTTGCACATAGCTCATGCTAATGAGTGGAGTCTCCATAGCGTGATTTCCCTCATCCCAGATGAATTGCTGCGTGTAGGGCCCAATGTATCCGAGCGGGAGACATAGAAAAAACAGAGATAAAGACACAGAGACGGGGCAGAGAGAGCAAGAGAAATAGAAAAAGAGAAAGAGTGAGAGCCAGAGCGAGATACAGAAACCGAGAGACAGAAAGACTGTTTGACAGTGGCAGTGTGTGAAAGTAAAATGGGACCCGTCTGCAAGAGGCCAGTGGATGAAGTACAGGGAGAAAGCCTGGTTGTTTGCCTTGGAAGGCCTTATTCATGTGTTGCTATGACTTCTAATGCTTCCATGCCATGATATGCAATCTTATTATTTGCTCTTTATGGTTCCAGGATTGTCCGTTCTAAGCATTTTACCAAATTGCACCATTTCACTTTCTACTGAATGACGTCAAATGCACCGTTCCCCACCACTTGTACTCCTTGTTTTTCTATTACTCTTTTGCATGACTTAACAAATCACTGATGAAATGTACTACCACATTACACTGCACACACAAAGTCCCCACACATGGCCACCGTAGCCACTACCGGCCTAGCCATTACCACATAAACATTCATTGAGCTACTCTTAAGCTTGCCTCTGCAGCCTTACCGCACTCCCCCAAATCAGTGGGCTCTCCCTTTCGGATAACATATTCCCAAGTGAATCTGCCAATCCCATAGAAACAGAAGAGCAGTCAGAACTCAGGCGCCTCCAACGTGCAACCAGCAACACCACAGATTTTTCAACCTGCCTTTGCCACACTCCCACTTTTTTAGCTACCCACGCGCATTGTGGCTATCCAACATGACAGAGGGATGTTAGATAATACCACATTTCATCACATTACATAATACATGATTTACAGAAAAGCCAAAAATCAGACAACCATCAAAATTGAAAAAGTCAAATGCAGTGTTTTGAAACTGATAGTGGCAATGGTAAAACTGTTCAGGCACTCAGTTGACCTCACTCTCCCCAAACATTATCAGAGGGCGGTTCTCACCTGCATAGACCATAAGCATTGACAAAGCCAGCAGTTTTCGCTTTTGTGTAGGCATTATACATGTACTTGCGATTCAGGTTTTCCTCAGAGGCCCAGGAGCCAAAACAATGTTCTCTGGCATTCATATCAGGTGATACGTATTGGTATCGATTGCCAGCTCTTTCCATCAAAGACTCATTAATTCACGCCTTTGCCATGGTTTGCCAGGGAGCATCTGGGTACTCATATCATTGGCCAGATACTGTGAAGTTGGGATTCAAAGCGAAAGAACACCTGCCTGGCTGAAATGGGCCTGCAGGTTTTATGCACTGAGTACACAACCTGGGCTCCATCTGCATGTACCCAATTGAATTCTGAGCTTTCGCAGTTAAGGTTCCACAGAACAATCGTGTTGAAGGCCAGAGAGCACAGAGGCTGCAGCCGACAGTCTAACGAGGGACCTGGTTGTGTTGATATCAAATGGCACAGAGGAACAGCCCACACAGAATATTAGAGGTTTTAAAAAACATAGAAATCGAAATTCAAGGACCACGCTGCTGTCCGCCTTGTAAAGGAGACGGCGGGGAAACAAAGGAGTAAATCAGAAAGACAGTACAACCTTAACAGGGAAAATGGTCGCTCCCTGGGCAGGGAGAGCAGCATGGCGGACAGGCACAGCAGAAAATAGTTAAACTATAAAACATAAGGGGGAGAAAGGGTGCAGCAGTGTGTGTTATGAAGAGGGGAAGCCAGGTTGGTCATGCGGGCTGGATGAAGCAGGCCCGCGAACCAGGAGAGAAGACAATGGCGGTGCCAAGATGACCCAAACCGATCTTTACACCCCTCTAGATGCCACTTAGTGCGGTGCCCCCAATCTTTCAAAACTAAAATGGGGTCGCCGGAACCCCAGCCGTTAAATATGACAACTTTGTAAGATGCAAGCAATAATCTGAAGACATTGTTTTGCATCATCCGATAAAGGAGAAAGACGCTCTACCTTGGATGCATGGAGGATAAGCCACCAATCAACCGGTCCGATAGCACAGCTAGTAGAGCGCCCGCTTCGACTTCCGTGCAGAGCCTGCTGACGCAGGTTCGAATCCCGGCAGGGCCAAACTCAGCCTTTCATCCTTCCGAGGTCGATAAATGAGCACCACACACCGTGGGTAATAATAAGCAGCGCTCAGATACCTGAGGGTTCGTAGCGCTATATAAATGCCAATTTATTTATTTAATCACATTTTTAGATAAGTATGTAAGGGTCCAAGAAGTACAAGCATTTGCATACTGTGTCAGCCTTCAAGAAGCATTTGGCACAGGATTAAAACAAAACCTCTTCTGCTGTGGCATAGGACTAAATATGTATGGCCTAGCACATGGGATGTGCTTCCAGACACAGCACAGGGAGAACATGCAACAATTGAGTGCAGACGGTTCTCAACAGGAGAAAAGTGGGTGACAGTGGTGGTGCTGTAGCTCAATTGTTTCCTGTGGGCCTGATTCAAAAAGAACCAAGCACTAGAAAAAGTGCACACGAGGCACTATGAACAGTAGGCAATTATGTTGAAATGAACAGGTCGCCTAATTAAATAAAACAAGGTTGCTTGTACTTTTCCCAGGGCCCTGCTCCAGCGCAAATAATGCACTACCTGACCTCCATGCAACAGGGATACATTAGTACTGGTGCATATGTCGCCCTCCGTTCAGGTGTTCGTAGGGTCGCGACACCACCGCGGCTGCTGCTGGGAGGTTAGTGCACCGCGACCGACTGTGGCATTTATGTAGTAGTAGCAGTCATTTATATAGCACCTTTTCCCATTGATATGGTCTCAACGCGCTTGTGGTGGGAGCGCCCTCAGGCACCCAAGTCCAAAAGTATGGGGAAATCTCTGCATAAGTTTACACTGCGTGTGTGCAGTAAGTAAAACAACAAAAAAACACATTTTGTATCCCTGTCCCAAATAATACAAAAAACACAGAAGGGTTGAAAGGACTCTTTTGTGCACTATGCATTCCCCTCTGACTTTTCAGTCAGGTGCAGGGGAGTGCATGCCGACTCTAGCCATGCATTTCAAACTGCATCCTGTTTGTGACTTCGCAATGAAGTTTTCGCTTTGTGTAAATGCTCCTCTTTTTCCTCAGCTCTCTGGATTTTTGCAAATGTGCATCAGTGAGGCGCACATTCCGTTGCGCTTTGTAAATCTCCTGCATGGTTGTATAATGCTAGTGAAGGGGGGTACTCAGGCACACCCCTCACTTGTGTCAGAAAATTGTCCCATGTGTGTAGGGTCTCTACGTTAAGCTGCGTATTCTATGCAAAACAACAAATCCCTTGCAACAGAGCTCAAGATAAACAAAATAGATATCAAACATATTTTTTTCAGCAACCAATAACATTTCAAGATACTATTTTAAGGTCCATGGTGAAATTATCTCACACCCAAAAATATAACTGTTTGACCCAGATTTTCAAAAATGAATGGAAATAAAAAAAGTGCAGATGATGATTTTTTTCATTTTGCGCTCCTTTTTGAAATGCACAGCTCACCTTAGAGCCCTGTTCATGGAATATTTGCCCGGTTCAAAGTGACTTTGCACTGCTGAAAAGTGATCTTTGCACAGCTGACACAAACCCTGATTCATGGAACTGTGCAAAGTGTATTTTTGCAGTGCAAAGTCCGGGCAAAGTCATTTTGTACTGCAAAAATGATTATGCACTGACTTTGCCCGGACTTTGCACTGCCAAAATACACTTTGCACGGTTTCATATTCCATGAATCGGGCCCTAGTCTCTAAGGTGACCTGCATGTTTCAGGAGGAGCTGGACAGTGGCACGAAGATGTGCTGCCCAGCCCCCTTGCATACATTAGTGTCGGCGAGCGTATGACGGGCGCCCGGAACTGCTGCGTTGCTGCTGGGAGCGCGTTTCACAGAGAAGAAGAAAATTAAGCATTTCCAGACCTGTTTGTCGGATGGAAATGCAAGTGTGACAGCCCCGGTTTGATCTGTCGCTGTCACCCTGGATCATTTCTGATCCTCTCATGATTGGTGCCTTCTTCTGCGCCTGTTTGAAAAGACACAGGACGATGACACACATTTCTGGGCATTTAACCCTTTAAGTGCCAAGGACGAGTATACTCGTCCTTTTTACATAGACTTCAATAATAGCCTGGCACTTGTGAATTTGGGATATGATTTGAACTGCCTGGAATCGCCCCCTGATATGCCCCGAGGTGTGAACAGGGCATCTGTGCGCTCATTTAGATGCCATTTGAGAATTAACCTCCTTTTTTTTGGTCTAGCGCATCTCATCCCTTGCTCCCAAAAAAGATTTGACAATCTGGTCCTTTATGTTCAGTTTCTCCAAAAACCGAGCTAAGCCATCCAATGCCTCAAGAAAAGGGTTCCATGTAATAATGCCCTTGTTTTTTGCAGAGACATTATACATTGAACATGCGGGGGACACCCCCCACCCCTGTTTTTTTTTTTTTTTAGATGTGAGCAGGGCATCCCTGCAACCCGTCCACATATATAATGTCACCATATATAATGTCGCCAATGGCTTTTTCCAGCGACATTTTGTATGGGGACATTATTACCTGATACCAAGAAAAGGCCATGTGTAATGCTGGAAAATTCAACCCACGCTCAAGACACGATTCCCCTGGATACACACATATATATATACAGCTACAGTAAAAGCTGAACTGTCCGGCACCAGTATGAACTCAAAGATGCCGGATAATTAAACATGCTGGATAACTGGATGCCTGATGTCAGCATTATGTTTCTTCACAGAGCTTTCTGGCATTTTGCTTTGTTTTCTGTTACTCAGATACCCAGATCCTGGATTATCTGAATATTACTGGCTGATATAGAGAATTCAACATTTCCAACATTGCACATCTTTCATTTCCAACATTGCACAGCTTCCATTTCCAACATTGCACAGCTTCCATTTCCAACATTGCACAGCTTCCATTTCCAACAGTGCACATCGCAGGTAGACAACAATGGGCCTGATTTACACAAACGTTTTACAATTATGTAATCCCATTGAAAAAATGCTTTGTAAATTAGCGCCCAATGATTATTTTTTAGTTTGCAGCACGACAAACCCAGCAACATGAGATGACAATACCTGTGGTCACAGAGGAAACTGCCCCCGAATCAGAGGATAACAGCAAACCTCCTGAGAGAAATAACAGAAACTCAGAAGCACGCTACCCACATTTGAAATAGAAGGATGTTAAGCAAATATATTCAACCCGTGGGGAAAAAGATGTGGACAGAAAAGAAAAGAAAATGCTATATATTGCAAGGCAAGTGGTACACCAAAGCAGAATAACTGTGCAGTGTGAAGAACAGCAAAAGAAGCAAATAATGAGAAAAGTTTACCGTAATGGACCTCAGAGTGGTGATTGAAGTAGAGACACCAGGAAGGTTGATCCCAAACAGGTAACTAGTGACCCAGAACAGGATCTTTGTCTGCAGACAGAAGATTAAAATCTACTCATAAAGACCAGGTTTTCCAAAACAGGTAATTAATGACAACGCACAGGGGCGGTCATCACAGGGACAAAACAGGCACAAAGGGAATATGGGCAGGCCAAACAGGTAACCAGTGACAACGTACAGGGTTGGTGGCCATAGGCTGGAGATTGGAAAAGGCACATGAAGGCAAAGAGATCCCAAACAGTTAACAAAAAACCAAGTGCAGGACCAGTTAACATAGGCAGGAAATTATGACAGGCACAAACAGATCCTGGATTCACAAGCAGGTAACAAATAATGACCAGTACAGGGACAGTGACCACAGACTGGAGATTGTAAGAGGTACAAAGAGACCTGTGGATCCCAAGCAGGTAACTAGTGACCAAGTGGAAGATCATTCAGAATGTTGTAATCAAAAGAAGTGAGGTCACAGAAATACACAATTTTAGGGTATACAACATGCCATCATTGATGGAAGACTTAATTGTTTGACCCTGAAGAAGACAAGACAATAAAGAAATAGTGTAGAATGTTGAAACATGTCAGTCATGTTCCTTTTGGAACATCAGAAGATCTCAAAATTTGCAATTATTAAGCACATGATGCATGGAAAATTATAAAACCATAAGCCCACCTATTGTGGGTTCACACAAAAGAAAACATAATTCCACTTAGAAAATTAACATATGTGTATTTTCTGACTTTGCAACATTGTTGCATTTATCTAATCCCTATGCATATACATGTTGGTTACATGTATGAGTGTTAGGAATGAAATGTTATTTTTAGATAGCACTTTCGCTAAAGCCCTTTACAGAGAACATATTTACATACAATATCACCCAACCGAAGTTGGTACTTGTTTATTGACCTCAGACGGATGAAAGGCTGAGTTGGTCTTGCCAGGATTCGAACCTGCAACCTCTGGAACACACACAGATTGCAGCAGGGAACGTTCAACCCATTTTATTTTACCGACTTAATAAGAATGAGAATGAGATACAAATGATTGAATCATCTTTTTTGATACTTAGTCACCAGGGATTTTGGTTAATTCACATTTTCTGTGCCCCTTTTGAATCAAATACTGTGGTTGATGACACAGAGCTCGCAATGTAATGTCTATTATGCCTATTATATTTCTTATACTTTGACTCTGGAAAACCATTCTTATTTTGAAAAGGTTGAATTGCTTGACTTTCCAAGTTATTCAGGCTACCCTGCAGTGTTTATACGAACTATGAGCATGATGAGCGTTCTTACGTGGCGGACACCTGGCCTGGATTGGTGCACCTAGTATGGACATCGTTTTTTTTTACACTGGGAATAGCATTTGTATTGGCTTTATGGGCAAAGCCAACATGATGAGTTTTCTTACATTCGGAAATACAGGCCTGTATTGTTTTTGGAATTTTTTAATGACATCATGGGGAAAGCCACATGATTAGGTTTCTAAAACGGGGATACTGGCCTACTTTTGGGCAACCAGCATGGACATGTTTTCTAACAGTAGCCATAGATTTAAATGATCCTGATGACTAGGTCACACAAGTACACACCTTCCAGATAAACCGTGGAATTCTCTAACAGACAGCCTGTGCCTTAGAAGCTTCACTCTTTTAGAAAGAAAATAAATCATTACTTTTCTACTCGTTCATCCGCTAGTCTGTATTGCCTATTGGAGCACAGAGATACCTTAGGGTTATAGTACCATCAACCTACTAATACAAATAGCATTTTACTGGCATTATGGGCACAATCAACGTGGGGGATACAGGCCTACATTAGTGCAACCAGTATGGGCACCTTTTCTTTTTTTTACAGTGACATGGAATTTCTCCTAGCATTTTTGGCAAATCCAATACGATGGGGCCTGACACCAGGGAATACGGGTCTATTTTGGTGCATCCAGCATTTACATGATTTTCTTTAGAGCCATTGCTAGCATTTTGGCCAAAGTAAACATGAGTATGCTCTTGCATGGGAATACTGGCATTTATTGTTGCAGCCAGCATATAAGTGTTTGGGCACAGTTAGGATCACTATGGTATTTTGCACTGCAGAATACTGGCATATATTGTGGGAAAAGGTATTGTGAAAATGCATTAGAAAATTCACCTGTTCCCTGTTGGTGGCTTGGCATCTATTGTTTTAGTTTATGTGTTTTTGCACTGTGCAACTCATTACCCAATTTGTCACAGAAGGTGTTGTAGAAAATGCACTATGTTAACCCATTATGTAAAAGACAATTTTCGGGGTCAGAACAGCACATGAACCCCAGTTGGTTGGTTGGTTGGGGCCGGGGGGTCCCTTGATATACTAGGTGGCTCACGTACATCTATCGAAAGCATTTATGGCCCTATAATTAAAAAAAAAATTAACCAGACACTGCTGCTTCTAACTTTCAAAAGTTTGCGATGTGAGGGAAAACATGTTGCCTGACACCGTTTTTAATGTACTTGTAATCTCCTACCTCTATCTGTCTACTCCATGTGAAGGGGGTGTGGGATTTCAGCCCCACAAGTCTAGAGGTATAAGAAGCATCAGTTGGACTCGGGCAATATCAGTGACATCTACAAATGATTTTAAGGTGCATACAACCAATTGCCTTTCGAGTTCTTCCACCATGAACGGCCATCTCTTACTGGCACACAAATGTCATGTGTGTGGCTGCAGAGAGAGTCTCATGTCTTTGAGGACGTACTTCAGCTATCAAAAGATAATGGTGGGGCAGTCACTCTGCAGAGTATTAGGCCCTCCTAAATACACAACACAACCCATCATTTGCCATCCACTGATGTAAACTGGATGCCGTGAGAGAGTTAAGAGACTACATTGTGAAGTCATGTTTAAAGATGTGAAGGCAGGCGCTCTGTTACCAGTCTTTAGCTTCTCCTCCTAACGCACGTTTTCATGACTTCATCAATCTTCAGGGAGGCTGAGTTTCTTAGTTATTTCAGGCAGGTCTGCATTTCTTTTTCAGGTGTGGCAAGTTAATTAGCCCTGAGGATTCTGGTACTTGTATCTTTCGCACTTGATTTTCCTGGCAGGTGACTGGAAACAACTCCCTCCATAGCACAAATCTTCCCCTTGATGGGTGGAGGGGGAAAGCCATGGTTGTGGCTCTCCAATGTAAGGCATGATGGCCCTGCTGCCATTGTGAAGTCGTATTGAAAGTGTATATAACAGCGCACACCGATTCCACCAGTCATGGTGTGAGATGCAGGGAGGGATTAAGTATTGCTTCTGGGACACAGATCTGTCTAGTGAGCGTTGTAGATGTCACTAGATGCCAGTCATATCTCTGTTGTTCACTGTGCACTGTGTTCTAAATAAAACATTGAGGAATCAAACACAGTCTGAACTATAGAAATGTGTAGCGTAGGCTTCCATTGCATAAGGCAATGCAACCTATGGAATGTTGGTCTGGTTGGAACCTTGTGTTCCCTCAGGGTACCAGGGACTACAGTTGGGGATTCAAGATGGGAGATGCTACTAGAAGGATGACTATACTTTGGCTCTCTCCTTTACTTCTGGCCTATGCCCTGTAACTCTAATGAAGTACTTACCTTTTGTACTTTCCGGCTCCTGCGCTTTCACTGCGTCCTGTCTATCATACATGGACTTAGACACTACAAAATCCATATTTATTTCTGTCAAGCTTAATGGCTCTGAAAGGATGGTATGTCTGGGTTAGAGTCAGGCATGACATTGACTCTTCTGTAGACGTTCCAAACATTCAGCAGCACCTGCCTGTTGCAAAACCACCAATCATCCAACACCACGGGCCTTTTAGTCCATGATCAGGATAGAGGCGTGAAAGTCACCTCAAGATGCTAATTTGCATGTATCTGTCAGTTTCTCCCTTCATTCACAAATTAATTGCTGATCACTGTACATGTCTTTTGTTTTCACAGGTACCAAGACCAAAGAGGGTGTGGTGCACAGCGTGAGCACAGGTGAGCATATTGCCACACAATGCACTACTAGATATTGTGAGATGCACTGCTTGAATGGGGAAAGAAATCAGGGGAGCAGAGACCTTAAGTTTGAAAAACAATATTTAGGGGGGCGGGTCGAAGAATCTCAAGCATCTAATGGAAATTTAGAAGAGGTGTGGCCTAAGGAGTGTCATAACAGATGGGATGTGTGGTAAACATCTATTAAAAATGTGTTCAATACAATTAGCAGTCAAAACATGTGAATAAAAAAGAAATCAAACCAAAATAGGCAAATCCAGGTTTTGACCGAAACCTAAAAGATCAGAGCATTACAATGGGCCTCATTACGGCTTTGGCGGTAGCCATGCCGCTAACCGGGTCTGCGTTACCTGAATGGGGAATTACCTGGCCATTCTGAGTTTGGAGGGCCCAGTAATTCCTCCTTCCAGGTACCCAGACCCGGAGCTTCCTCTTTCCCATTTGAGCCCCCCTACGGCTCAATGGGAATGGGGGAGGGAGCTAACAACCGGCACGTTGTTAGCTCCCTCTTCCTCTCGCGGGACCCAGTTACAACGCCTGGTTTTACCAAGCGTCCTTACCGGGTCCCGCAAGGGGATCTCGTAATCAGGCGGAATGGTGTTAACGGGCCCGCCACCATTAGCAGAGCCCATTAACCCATTCAACTGACTTGTAATGAGGCCCAATGCCTGCCACAGTGATGTGTCTGCTGTATCTCGCAGTTTGCAGAGATATTTTGAAAGGTTCGGGACTGGGAGGTCATCAGAGCGCCGGGCAGAATGGTACTACAGCCCGGTCTGAAGAAAAAATATTCATTTATTCCTCTGCGTGCACAGCTTTGTGAACTGCCCTGCGCTCACAAGGACTGCCATAACAAAGCTGGCGACTACACCCATTGCACAAACGCCATTGCCAGCAGTACACGGATTGATCTTCTAATGTCAGCCATTTTAATGGTAAACATTTTCTCAACGTCAGAAAGAAATAATGATGTGGTCTTCATTATACTTGGATGGAGGTAGGAAGGCCAAGCCAGACACTGAATTTGAAATGGGTTATGGGCACTTACCTGGGTAGACCGTAAAGACCAAGTAGGAGACTAAGGAAAGTGCCGTTTTGGGGTGGGCAAGAAATAGGCAGACCTGTTGTAAATTGAGGTATTTTTCTGCCATCACATGGAAGTAAAATATCTAGTGATTAATCCTTCTGGGAGCAACACGCGGTGGAGTGGTGAGGTGTATTTTTGGCTGGTGTGAGGGGGTTAGTGGCGACTACAAATGGGGTTTGAATGGCTTGGGGGTTTGAGTAAAAGGATGGGTTGGAGTTAGAGGGGCATTTTAGATACTTGATTTAGGGCACCTGTATACCTCACTATGCGCTGCTATCAGTTCCCGAAGGAGCAGTACAAGATTTCCGAACACATGTCACAATGCTATTCAAGCTTTGCTATGTCCAACTTATCAGCATACAATACACATTTCATATTTGTTTTCCTATTCCTTTCTTGGGATACAGAACTTTTTATTTGTACTAAAGAAGTTGCATCGCCTACCAGACCAAACCACAGGTTTCTATGAAATTGGGTGTTTTTTTGAATAATGATACTAGTAGTGTCTAACTATAGGAAGGAAAGAATACATGGCAACAGTTCACTGTTGTTGTCTCCAAGTTCTGGAAATTCACAGCCCCCGCCACAAAGGAACAAACACAAGCCAGTGATCTTTATGGGGAACCTGAACAGAATACTCTTCCTGTGTCACGGGGAGCAGTTCCTTCCTTTCTGTAGCTCCAAGATGTCTTACAGTATGACACACCTTTGGGCTTTACAAATCCTCCACAATACCTGTATTTACATTGTAGCCTACATATAACTGGATCCGGGGGGTATACCATTGTTTCATCGTCAGGCATTGTTACGACTGCCTTTTTAACATAAACATAATTACAAAAAAGTCATCTAAATTTTGGGGGGGGGGGTGGAAAATGGCAGATACACGGTTGGGGGTCGGGAATAGTTAAAAATCAGTGGGTGTGTGTGGGAGGGAACCCATCCCCCCTAAAAAAAGGCCACATTAAAAATGTAGCCATAAAAATTTCTGTCAGTGAAATGACATGGAACCATCCGGGGGCAAGTGGAGGAGGTCCAGCCATGGGTATTTAACATCACAACGTTTTTTTTCTCCAACAGTTTCATTGTTTCACTGGATACCTCAGGGTTTGGCATCAAGAGACTTGATGGCACCTTGAACTCCCCGAAAATCTTGCATATAGATTTTGAGCCTCTCGACAGTTCAAGGCACCAATCTGTAGCCTTGAAGCTCCAGAAGAGATTCAGATCAACCAATGAGAGACCACATACACTTCACGTCTCATGTCTTTTCAAAATGCCCAGCTCACTTCCTGTACCTTTCTTGCTTTCGCTAGGGTATTATATTGAGGAACGGGTTGGAGCCACACTTCGGAAGTGCTAAAGAGAGGAAGCGAGGTGTTGTTTTGATAAATGTATTCCTTCGTAAAAAAAAAAGATGTGAGTGCATTATGTTTTTGAGGGCTCTTTTGCTTTCATTCCTTCCTTTCTCTTGGTACAGGAATTCCCGCTGGAATGGTGGATGCATTCTTTAATGTGCGGTCTAATGAGGCAAACTGTTCCATCCTTAGTTCTCAAGAGGGAAAATTAATTAGATAGTTGGTCACATCATTAACACTATCTCGGTCAAAATTTTCCATCCTTCTCTTTTTTGTTTGTTTAAAATTTACTAAAACTGAGATGATGCAGATTCATGTAGCTGGGGTTTTTGGAGCTGGAGGGAAGTTGGCACTTAGGAAGTTGGGAGAAGCACCTGGGAAAGATTGTGTTGAAGCTTGTAACCTATTGTAATCATCTTCACCAACGTAGAGGAGGAGGCGGATGTGATGGTAGAACGGGAGGAAGATGTTGTCATGGAGAATGGGTAGGAATAGACATTGAGCTTGAATGAATGTCAGAGGGTGAAGATGTGGATTTGCTGAAGGAGGAGGATACTGTGGGGGTTCATTTGGGGGATGGGAGCCTGTAAATGTTTTGAGACAATATTGGATTCACAGTGCTGGGCAGAAACATATAGAGAATGAGGAGTGTGCAGCACCCCAGTCCCCTTGAAGTCTGTGGTGGAGAGATCTCCATTAGAGGAAGAAGTGGTGGCATTAGCCCCTCAGGATCTGTTTCAGAGAAGGTTGAGGAGGAGGTATCGGGTGTGGGTATGCAAGTGGTGGCAGTGAGATATGAGAAATGAGAGGAGCTTGCATATATGATGCAGGAGGTGGAAGTGGTGTAGAAGGAAGGGGAAAGTTAGGGTGCAGGTTACTAAAGGGGAAGGATGACCTTGTATTGATTATTGTTGTAGCAGTGAAATGGCTCCACCTGGACCTCTCCTGTACGTCTGGGTTGGGGATTACCTCTCTCTGCCAAGCGAAAGTCATTGAAGGTGGAGAATTGCTCTGAAATACGTCTATGAGGTAGGGGAAGAAATGTGAGCCTTCTGCATTGGCCATGTAACCCATGTCTGGAGGTTGCATACATATTCACTTACACGAGCTACATGTCACCCACCTGCACTACTGCATGGGAGGCTGCCTTCTCTGTGGCCTATTGGAATGCTCCCTGAATGTTCTGTCCTGAGATTCCATGTTTGTCAGTTGAGAGAGGGAGCGGTCTTTCCCTACAGTGTGGATGCCCGGTATCTCTGTTCCCAATTTACCTACCGGTACTTGCCACCTGAAGATCCTGGTCTACCAGTAAAGGCCACTTACCTTCCACCTTCCACTACTGTCTCCGGGTCATCCTTTGGAAAGCAGGACATTGAAATATAACAACTACTTCATTATTCACTTTAAGAGTTGGAGAAGAGACACTGTGCAATACTGAGATACTATATTCTCCTAGCTTCAACAGTTGTGGTGGCATGAATAATGCACTGCATTCCATCTGCCTTCCCTACTACAGCCAGCGGCACCATTGAGCAGGACGATGTTGGCTTCCCACTCTACTGCAGTGGAAAGGATGGCTGTGCCTCCATAGTGGAAAATGTACAATGATTGTATGTTCCGGCATGCGGACACATAATGCCTGATTCACAGAACATTTTCCTATGGTATTGCACCATTATAAAACGCTTTGGTGAATAATGTCTGCCTTGTGGGTGGTCATAAGCTGGAGGAAGCCGGAGGAATGAGCAATATAGGATGTTCACAGTCGCGCCAGCCATCTCAACATCTTGTGAAGTGTGCAAGAAGCCGGAAAGAGGCGCACAGATGTAACCAATTTCTGTGGGCGTGGCCTTCCAGTAAAGGAGGGCGAGACATAACCATTCATTTTTTGGAATGTGAGTTTTTCAGCATGATGCATATTGTTGTTTATCTTGTGGCAACGAAACATCCCTGGAAGCTCTAAAGATCATCTCAAACTCTACAGCATCAGGTGTAAGCTTGGTGTTCCATTTGCTATCCTTACAAGTGCTGTATCAAACTGGAGCTACTCAATCGGGTTCCCTCCTCCATCAGAAACCTTCACATGTGTGTCTCACACTCAACATAGTCACTGGATTTTTCCTCCTTTATAAAAAAAGCTCTGTGCACGTTTAAAAATCAAGCTTGCCAGAGAAATGTTCTCCTCTCTCAGAAAATGTCACTTGTGTGTCGCACAATTTAGTCTCTGGGGGTTTCCGCTTCCTCCGAAAAAGTAGGTTGTGCATATCATGCTCAAGCTAGTCTTTGGAATGTCCTCCTCCCTCAGAAACAAACCTATAATTACTGGTGTGCTATCATAATTATAATTGTAATCTATTTCTGATTTTTTTTAAAAGCCCTTATCTATATTCACTGAAAAATGTTTGTTAAAGGGACGTGATGTTTAAGTTACACTAATAAAAACCTATGAAATTCAATGAAAAAACGTTGTTAAAGGAACGTTATGGTTACAAGTACAACCAAAAAACCTCAGAAATTTGCCAGTTATAGTAAGCAAAGCAACCATAACTCGCGCCACCATCCTGCACTGCTAAGACTAACACCCAGGACATCTAAGATTACATCACAAATGCCACTGATGACATCACTGATGAAATCACATATGAAATACATTTTGATGAAAAGTCATCAATCTGACTGGGCCATATACTTCTTTTGCAAAGTTTGGTGAGGATTCGTTCAAGGGGGCGAAGTTATAAGCCACCCAAATAGTGCTCTTCCTATGGGTTCAGCAACTTAACCATAACAGAGGGCCGCTACCGCAGGCCCTGTAATGTTATACAAGATATAGATATTTTCAGGAACTGTCTAATTTCTCATTAAGGTGTATATTTACTGGTTTCATGAAAGTGTGTGTGGCAGCGGCCATCTAGCACACAGGCTTTACTACAGACATCAGCAGAATTCCTAAGATTATACAATTACTGTGCCTAGTTTACTGGGACCACTGAAAATGTCAACTTTTTTATTTTGATCCCCATTTCACACCATATATGTGTTAGGGATGGGCATAGTATGTAGTGGATGAAGAGGGGATGCAGGGCGTCTCCCTGGCATATATATGGGGTGAAAAGGGGGTCAAAATAAAAAGTGAACATTTTTGCGGCTCGCAGTAAAGATGGCGCAGTAATTACATAGATTCGAATTCCTTACTCATGATCCATACTATTCTGGAATGTATCTCTCCTCTCTGTACCTTCATCAAGATAGGGGACTCTATACCCCACTTGTAGTTAAAGCAGCTTGAGTGATGCCCTTCTTTCTGTAGTACCTTATACTGCTTGCAGAGGCGCTGCTAGCGGGGGCTGAGGGGCTATATCCCTGGGTCTTTTGGTTATAGCCTCGGACAGAAGCTCAGAGGCTACAACCAAAAGGCTAGCTAGCCCTGAGTCCCGACAGTAACATAGCCCCAGATCTTTTCCAGACTTAGCAACACCCCTGCCCGGTCTTGTGACAGAACCAGGCCATTGGATGTCAGCACCTGACAAATGTCTATACAATGCCTGTACAATAGCCAACACAGTTTGCTTAGTCATTGTTCGCTTGTTTTTATTAATCATGCAGATCTTTCCTGCATGCAGGCGTCTATTTTTATGGCCTTCTGTACACTCCGAAAAAGCATTGTGCTGCAAACCCATAGAATGTGTTTCCTGGCCTAAACTGATGGCACGTTCTTCATAGCTTGACCAAGGTAGACTATAGTCTTCCACAATGCATTTAGATTAAGCTTGGGTCGAGTGCCTTCATCCCATGTGCCATTAGATCTCCTTATTTTATAACTTTAATCTTTCAGTGGCTGAGAAAACGAAAGAACAGGCCAGTGCGGTGGGAGGAGCCGTGGTCTCCGGTGTCAACCAGGTGGCAAACAAGACTGTGGAAGGAGCAGAAAACATAGTGACTACCACGGGCTTAGTAAAGGAGGTGAGTTTCAGGTGCCCCTTCCCAACAGGCTCGTGCTAGCATGCAGGGCAAGGGTGGGCCGGTTTTCCTGGGCAATGTGGGCCTGTTTGTGCACTGGCATTGGCAATTTTGATCGTTACTACTGACTGAATATTCTTTAAAACACACACATATTTTCCCAAAATAGTGCCTTAACAGTTTATTGGTAAAAGAAAACATTTTGATTCCCAATTGCAGGCCCCTTTTAATGGGTGACAGTACCCATTATTTGTCCCAGTCCATCCTTGCTTGGAGAACTCACTGCATCTTGATAGCCAATAACCTCATGATGTAGGTTGTGGTTAAGGGTTTACATTGTAAAACATGCATAATTATGTCTTTCATTATGTTTTGCCAATCTCCGTTGGCCTGCATCCGGCATGCTGGTGTCTGAACCCAGCACTAACAAGGCTCATGTACCCACAGAAATTCAGCTCAAGATCCTAAGCTAAATGCCACATAGAGACAATGTAGGGGGCGCCAGCAGAGGTTATGACTCATGAGAGAAAATCTAGTCACTAAATCCAAAATAGAAATGCAGCTTTTTATGTACGTATTTACCTGCCTGGATCTTCATATTAATTGGTATGTAGGATAACTACCTACTATCGAAATGAAGTATCCTTCACAGCTAATAAGCACTCATTTCATTACAATTTTACTGATGAAAAATCATGAAGGACAATAGGACATGTTTTCGGGGTCCCTGTCTTTAATGTGGCCTTCCCTATTGCCAGTGGAATGACCTATTAAAACTGCTTGGGCTGCATTTTGGAGGACATTGCATTTTCTCTGTATTGTAGGATGTGATGCATGGGCGTATATTTGTACCTGTGTAAAAACACTCTCTGTATTAAAAAAGTAATGTATCCAGTAATTTTAAACTTAGACCTGTGCAACTGTCTTCATATATATGACACCTGAAAAATACAGGTTTCATGAATACATGATGATGTTGTTTCTCCAAGCAGAGAGTGGGTGGTAGATCTCTCAGCTCTGCAGGTGCCTCTGCCTAGAATGGTATCTCTGCACCTCTGACTTGAGCCAGATCCCCTGAAGTTCCGGAAGCTGCTTCTCTCTCCCTCTCCCCTGCTAATATATTTGACGGTTTATAGTGAAAAAGTCGAATGTAAAAAAGTCGAATGACAAAATGTCGAAAAAAAATCTCGAAAAAAAAAAAAGTCGAATTTGTTTTAATGACGTTTTTCATTCGAAATGGGGGGGCTCCTCCCAACCCCCCTTTTCTTTCTTTTTTTTTTTGTTTTACCCATTTTTTTTTTATTCCCGGACCCCAAAATAAATATATAATAAAAAAAAGGCAATTCGACTTTTTTTTTCGAGATTTATTTTTCGACATTATTGTTATTCGACTTTTTTTTTTTGAGATTTTGACTGACCACCATATTTGACTGCTCATCCGGACAGGTTGCATGGTTGCCCTCAGAGTCACACAGGGTACCATGCCCCTCCCCCCGACCAGTCACTATGCACTGCCTCCTGGCCTACCCAGAACTCCCGGTCTGGGACTGCACCCGTGTAGTCCTTTGCCGTCCCTGCACTTACTCAGAGCCCTGCTGCCCTGATTGCACATCACCTTACCCCTTCCCTGCACTTCACCTTGCACCTTTTCCCCTGCCCTTCTCGTTTGCACTTGCATGATCTCAATGTCACATGGTCCAGTCATAGCGTTTGTCTTGTCATTCCTCTGTTCCCTTCTCTTGTCTTGCGGCACCTAGGCACCTAGAACCACTTGTGTAGAGGCGTGTTACAAATACCAAACCATATCATATCATAAACACTGATGGTCAATTATGGTCTGCTGGACCTTATAGTCGTTGGTTTCATATTGCACTGGGAGCTACTAGTTTGTTGAGTAAAATTGCACATTGGTCAACCCTTACTTTATTATGAGGTTGGTGTGTTGTGTGATGTGGTACCTCAAACAATGCAAAATGACTTTATGTACAGTGCAGTTATGGCGGTGGTCTTAAACTGATTTCCTACTGTCACCTACTACACCTGCCACCTAGTGCTACTGTTAGCAGGTGAGTTTCAGAAGTTTATCAGTGACTCTGGGCACTGGTGGCAACATATTACTCAAATGACAAAGATTATCCTCAAGAGTTGTAGATGAAAGAAAGTTGAAATACTGGCAGTATTGGTCTAGGGTACAAAAGGCTTGTCGATGTTGAAAGTTATCCAAAGATTTCAGTCTTTGTTCTTAGGTATTGTAGTGAGTTCCAGAAGCCCCCTTCGCTGATGTATGATGCTAGCCCCCCACCCCCGGAAACACTGTATTGTATCACAGGAGAGAAGCAGAGGTATCCCGGAGACTACAGACTGCATCTCCCAGAGTCCATCTCTGCAGAACAGAAGGGTCAGCGGACTGGAAAGCAGCATTGACAAGAAAGTGTGGGGAATCCTCTGCAAAACCGCAGAAACAGCAAAGCAAATGGAGCAATGCCATGGGAAATTAACACATGCTGTGTTACTCTTGCAAGAGGTGATACTCGCACCCGGAGATTGCAGAAGAGCTGCAAGGCTGAACAATTAACCCAGGACTGTTTCCAGATGGCACTGCATGCTACATGTATTGATAAAACCTCATGGGGCTTACAAAAACCATGTCAGGGTGGCTTTTCCATGATCCATTTCTGGCCTTCGATTGATAAGCCTAGAAGGGAAAGCCAGCCACAGAAAGGGTCACATGAATTCCTTGCTAACAACCAATCATGGCTGCTCTTAGATAGCAAGACATAGCCTAATGACTATAAAAGGGAGTGGGAATGGTCACTGCTGTGGAACCAGAGAAATCAGAGTTATACCGTGACACAAGAGGAGCCGCGAAAGCCTCACCTGGCAAAAGGCTGCACGGGAGAGTGCAGATACCTGGAAGAAGGTAAACCAAACATGAAAAGTCCAGGATCTGTCCTTGAAAAGACTGGTGGCTGGTGAAACCATGATACTTTGCTCCCTTGATGTAAAGGGAGAGCCCTGGAACTACCATTCAGGAAATAATTGCTTGTTGGTGAAAATCAGGAAGCCTTCCTCCCTGACCAACAGGGGAGAGTACTTGAACGGTTCTATGTCATTTTACCAACATGAATTTAGTCGAAAAATTTTCTTTCGAAGAAATTATTTTTAAAAAACTCATCAAAATTGTTTAAAACCAATATATGGTGGGTCCCTCCCTACCCTATATTATTAACCCTGCCCCAGACCCCACCTAACCCCTTTCAACCCTCTATATCTCGATTCGTTTTTTCGATGTCATTTCTTCATTAAAAATGACAAAAAAAACTCCTGGGGATGAAACAACGCGATACCTCTTGAACTACTGGCTAGGAAAGGCAGCTGGTTGGAGAAAGAAGGAAGAATTTGTCCCATGATATAAAGGAAGAGCTGTCAAACTAATATCTATTATGGGATTGCTGGATGAAGAAAAGCAGCAAACCTTTATAACAGGATTAGAGAGGGGAAACAGGAAGTACTTCTAGCCTCGAGCCTTTCGATGGAGAAGGTAACTAAGGGGTTTGAAAGATGTTTTCATAGTTTGGAGGGGATTGAAAAGTCTAGCTCTTTGGCTCATCGACCAGTAACGCTCAGGCCTTTGAGAGAGGGAGCTGGCCCATGGCAGGAGGGCATGAGAATATCATCTGCCTGACAATGTCTCTAATGGCAGGGAGAATAACTATTTCAGCTGTTGCAAATACATTACAGAACCAAGGTGCAGGAGAGATTTGTGGTGAGATCTAAAGAATCTCAAAGTCTAGGAGGGACATGTTGTGATATCTAAATAATCTTAAAATCACAGAGGGACCCGTTGAGAATCCTGCAGAAACCCAAGGCCCAGAATGGGTTTGATGAGAATCCTAGAGAATACCAAGATCCATGAGGGAAAGCTTGTGAATCCCGAAAGAACCCTAATCCAGGTGGGACCTGCTGTCAACCCTGTAGAAGCCCAAAGTCCAGGCCGGTTCTATTGTAAATCATGATGGTTCCCCAGTTTCACAAGAGACCTTTTGTGCAACCTGAAGGAACTCCAGGTCCATGCGGGACCTTCTTGCGATTCATGAAAAAACACAATGTCCAGGAGAATCCGAAGATCCAGGAGGGACATGT
The DNA here is from genome assembly GCF_040938575.1 of Ambystoma mexicanum. Classification (NCBI taxonomy): domain Eukaryota; kingdom Metazoa; phylum Chordata; class Amphibia; order Caudata; family Ambystomatidae; genus Ambystoma; species Ambystoma mexicanum. The sequence goes on from NC_090929.1 coordinate 895,279,933, forward strand.
TGCCTGCAAAAAAAGAATTATAAACCTTAGGGAGGTTTAAGAAGAGATGGCTGTGAAACAATTCGGAAGAGGTCCTAATCATGGGGAAAGCAGAGAGGCTCAAATAAGTCCAGAGGGTGAGTACCTTTTACAGATGCATTAGCAGAAATAGTTTTTTTTAATTTGGTTAGTTTAGAGAGTGACTTGAAGAATAATTTAAGAAATTGTTGGTTGTCTACATATTGAAACATTTACATTAATACAATAGGGGAGCAAGGAGGTTAAATGGTTAATTAAGTGTAAGTTTCGAACTTTTCTGTTGGCCATATCTTTTGGATCATTATTTATCGACTATGGTGAGAAGGAATGCCTGAAGAAATGTGTAAGATTAGGTTTTGCTATTTATGTTGGCCAATCCTTCAGAACTTTACTTCGTAGAACATAGTCTTTGAACGGCAAAGACGTTTTAGAATAGATTTAAGAGCTACTTTGGTTTACCACTTGTATGGGCTAAGAGGGAAAACCCAAGGTGGCACCTTTTTTGTGTTAGCCCATCCAAACACAGTTTGCCTTTAATTTTAGAGTTTCCCCTGACTCCTTTTAAGCATTGCTATAAACCAACCTGACCATTCAGAGAAAACAAATGAAGAACTGTTAAACCACATTCCTTGGTGTTCCATTGCTTAAGTTCCCCACAGTAAGTATTGCAGGACCCATGAAATGAGGAGTCATCTGAAGGGGAGAGGCAAAGGACACACTGGGTCAATGTAACAGATCTCTTTCTTCAAACACTGAGACCCTTTTGGTGTCTGGCCTAGCCTTCATGGATCTTTAAATGTAGCTGCTTGCTATTTGTGACCCTGTGATATAGATGGCGGAGTCTGCTGCAGAGTCTTTTGGTTGCGGTTGCGAGAGGACTCTACAGCTTTTGCTCCTGAACCCTGTGAGGACCTGCTTCTTGTCCTTTTTTTGTTTCACCTGCTTTCACCTGGTGCCTTTAAAATACCCAGAAGACCGCGGAGCGGCCGCGGAGTCTGCTGCAGAGTCTTTTGGTTGCGGTTGCGAGAGGACTCTACAGCTTTTGCTCCTGAACCCTGTGAGGACCTGCTTCTTGTCCTTTTTTTGTTTCACCTGCTTTCACCTGGTGCCTTTAAAATACCCAGAAGACCGCGGAGCGGCCGCGGAGTCTGCTGCAGAGTCTTTTGGTCTTTAGGCTCTGCAGGCTCCGCGGCGCCCCCCCAGAAAAATCCGCCCACCGAGTCACTCGAAGACATTCAAAACCTTGCAAGTGACCTGCCTCTCGCCGCTGACAGCTGCGCTGTCCCCTCGTGTGTCCGTATCGGCTGGCCCGGAGCTGAACGACCCCTCTGAACGATTCCCCTCTGACTATCCTCTGACACCGGAGCCTGCCTGTGCCTGGCGTACTCGTGCTCCATCCACCTAACACCGAACAGGGTCCTCTGCCGCGTGTGCCTTCGCAGCCCCGCCTCGGCCACTCAACGCGCTGACTCCCGACACCCGCAGCTGTACAGCAGCCCCCTCAACGCCCTATACCAGACCTGTCAGGACTCCGACTCCAACATCTGCTTATCTTCGCTGATCAGGAGACCGAAAGGGTTCGTCCCTTGGATCCCGAAAACTTAGCTCTAACCGCCCCACAGGAACAAAACGATCGCACAACCCCGTACCATTGACCGATCAGGAAACCGAAAGGGTCCCCCCATTGGATCCTGAAAGCGCAACTTGATCCTCTACAGAAAAGCGGAACGAAGATAAACCTGCGCAGCCTCACTGATCAGGAGACCGAAAGGGTTCGACCCTTGGATCCTGAAAGCGCAACTTGACCCTCCACAGAAAAGCAGAACGAAGACAAACCTGCGCAGCCCCGCTGATCAGGAGACCGAAAGGGTTCGACCCTTGGATCCTGACCTCATCAAATAGACAACAGTAGCAAGCCGCAACCAGGGGGCCAGTATTCTAAGAAACCAAATAGGAACCCCCCAAAACCTAAACTTTGCAATCTACAAACTGGAAACAATGACAATAATTCGCACCAACAAACAACACCCAACTCAACGTCCAAAAACAAGACAAACAGCCAAGACCGTGAGCGCTAACACAACGGACGAAAATTTACTGCAGCTAACACTGGAGCAATCCTTCAAGAAAGTGACATTGTATAAAGAAATTCCAAAGTCCCTGACACAGAATTCAAACTCTAAACAGAACTCAGAAGACTTCAAAGAAAGAAACCTTGAATCTGCTAATCCCATTGTGATATCCCCTCGACTATTAGCGGAATCACACAGCACAGTTGAAAATCAGCAACTTACCTCAACCGAGATGAAGAGTCCGGACATTAAAACTCAAGCTCAGAATCCAATCACAACAACTGGACAAACCACCATGTCCGTATCATCATCACCGGCTCTTCAACTCGAACCTGAACAGCAACTGATCGATCCTCCAATTGCTCTGAACACAACCCACCAGTCCACAAAACAAGACCCTCCAAACAACAGGACACAAGACACCCTGACAAATCTTATAATCAGCAATAAAGAACCCATGGACCTTACAAACAAACAGTTGCAGACACCGACAAAACAGGATCTAACATCGGACAAACAAATCCGAAATCAACAATCCATGGAACTGAAGAAACCGCACGAAATAGTCAGCAATCCTCAGGAAATTGCTAACAACCAAGAACCAAAACGCACAGCTCAACATATCGGCTTCAAGCCTACCTCAAACTGCCAACAAATTGAACGAACACAAGACCAAATTACAAAACCAGCAGTCCCAACACCAGAAAAACAGAAGCAAAAAGAAAAAGCAAGATTAGCACGACTTGCGTGGCTTAAAACCCACAACTCCGTCAAATCCACCAGCCCAGTGGAACCAACAACATCAAAAACAAGAAACAGACTGGAAAAATTATCACTGGACATCACCGAAATTGAGTCAATCATGACTACTGCAGAAAAAGGAAAAGAAGTATTTAGAGACTTAACGGAAGCAAACCCAATGCAACTAACATCAACACCATGTATCCCCCAGGGCAACCAAAACAAGCTGATGAAAAAAGAACGTCAACCAGAATTGGATGAACGTAAAACTGCCCCATCCCGATTCAACTATGACACAGATGAATCTTACTATACTCCAGATCCAGTAATCAAGAATCAAAAATCAAAAGACCCCCAACAGAAAAACGACAACCACGAACAAGCCGAAGAAGACCCACACCCAAGAATCCCAACAACAATGCTAGACTTGCAAAACATGCTCATCGCAACACTTTCCCAGTCGATGATCCCCTTCTTGAAATTACATGAAGATATGAAAGATGCAATAAAAGATCAGGCGACCCTTCTAGCGCTAATTCACTCAAAACAGATACACATCGAACACTTTGTCTCGACAGTGGAATCAAGACTCACAATAGAAGCAGAGGAGACACACCGGTGGCAACAAAGACTAGCCGAGATTGCGAGAGGAGACCGACAAGAGAAAACAAAACTTACAGGAGAACTAGTACAGATGCTCAAAGAACACCATCACCAGCAAGCAACCAGACCAAACGATCAACGACTACAAACCCCGCCGTCTCTAAAAGCGTCACAATGCCCAATTCAGACACAACAACTATCTGAAACCACCTCGGACCTCGCCCAACAAGTACCAAAAGAACCGAGTCAAAATATTATTAACAAAAAAACAAAAACCATCACCCCAAGTAACATAACAAAGAACCCAAATGAAAACTTTCAGATTTTTGAAAAAGAAAAAATAACAAATGAAACAAAACCCACCCAACAGAAAAATAACAAAAAACGACAAACGGGCTCTCGAGCATTTCTACGAAATATAAACCAGAACGCCCAAACTGTTCAACAACCAAAGAAGAAAATATCAGCTGCCAACACACAAAGCATTCAAGTTCATCTAGCCCAGACCAAACCCAAATTAGCGGGACCTATCCTGCCACACTCGCCGATCGATGAGGAACTGCTCAACATGACCACCCACGAAGAACAACCATCAGAAAACAATCAACAGGCTTCGCAATCAATAATCCAGACGAGTTACATAATAATCGATGAATATACCACAATCCTTGATCAACCTGCGAAACAAAATCAAGACACTTCTACTGAACTCTCCCTAGAAGAAACTTCGGTGCTATCAATGGAAAACATCTCAATATCCACAACCAGAGACGAAGCTTACGACCCCATCTCGTCGATCTCGATAACAACAACACCACAAGACTCCAGTCAACAAACCCAGATGCGACCAACATTTGTTAATCCACTACGACAAAATGAAATATATGAAATCCACATTGAAAATGCAAATAAAAACCTGGAACCGGTAATCCTAAATAGAACAAATCTACTACGCCTTTTTGGCGTAATACCTTGCTTGAAAAAACTCACAACAAAAGACCTTGATCTGATAACCTTTAAAGACGATCGAAACTTGGATAAAATCGTCATAGAGCTTTCGGACCCCAATAACCAAGAACTCATCATATCAACACGAAGACAATTGCACAACTTGGGCTTCTCATGCTGGGCCTCAACATCCACAAGAATGCCAAGCAAACCAAAATATAAAACAACAGCAAGATACGAAAGAAAAAACAACGACCAAAGGAAACAAAAACAGGCAACTGACGACAGAAACTCAAATCGTGCCTCAGAAGAAGCATACCTAAACAGAAATAACAAATCTAACAGAACAAGCTTTGAAACTCCTTCATCAGACATTGAATCTATAGAAGACTCAATAAGAAGCCAACAACCAGACAAAGATGCCCATGCAATTAGAAGAATCTATGACTTCGAAACCACCTTCTCAGAAACAGAATCTACAGAATACTCAATGAACTCTAACTCATAACAATTAACGAACAATGGATTTACGTGGTCACTGTGCTCATGGAACACCAGAGGAAATCTCCATCTATTTACGGACTCAGCTGCTGAGCTAGAGCAATACCAATTCATATGCCTCCAAGAAACCTGGCTCAGCGACCCACCAGCATGTGATGGTTTTACCACGCTCCTAAACCCAGCTATCGTACAAAAACAAGGAAGACCCGCCTCAGGCTTACTCACCCTAATCAAGATAAACCCTCACAGCACAGTAATACTCTCCGAAAACATAAACCCCTGGATTCAACTGACCACAATAATATATACAAAAAACCAGCAAAAACGAGAAGAGAAAGACAACTCAACAATCCTAATCCTAAATCTCTATTGGAACCCATTAGCAATATCAACAGATATGTTCCTAGATGGAGTTTTCATCTCAGTCGATGAGGCCACAACTAAACATCCGTCATCGGAAGTAATAATATGTGGCGATCTGAACATCAAACTATACGATAAGAACGGTGGCCTCTTAAAGCACTCAGACCTATCGGCAAACGCAAAGAGATGGATGAAAGAAACCACGATACGCAACCTACTCCTTCTGAGTCAAGGGAACACTTCGAAACCCTATACACCAACATGGAGCAGAGGTTCATCCCATGCGATCATCGATTATATATTCCTATCTGAAAAACTTCACCGATCAGTCACAAACGTGCAGACGATACTAACAGATAGGAGCGACCATAATCAACTTACCGCCCACTCTGAAGCGGCACTGGAAAAAATAGAGACGGGGCTACCATCTCCTCTATTAGAACTAAACGGAACAACAACAAGGCTGAGAATCCCACAAGCATCCTTAGCCTCATTACCGGAAAAATTCCTACAGACAAGTCTGACAAATGCTCTAAAAATTGACTACGAATGGATCCTAATTCCGTTCCGACAAACCAGTAAAAATCGCCCGCAGAAAGACCATCGACATTTCTACAACCAAGAAATTGCCGAAAGGAAAAAAGCCTTAAATCGGACAATAAGACAGATAAAGAAAACCCCAGCTCTCGATATCCCAAACCAGATCAAAACTCTGAAAAACAACCATCGAAACTGGACTAAATCACAAAAAAGCCTCATTCAGCAGGCAGATGCAGAGAACATATTGAAAATCCACAAATCCCACAATACAAAAGAACTCTGGAACTTACTCAATGACAATCAACAAAAACAGCAGAAGCTTACAGCTAACGTAACCCAAGAAAAATGGATAACGCACTTCACTACCATCTATGCATCACGAGAAACGGTTCAACAGAACACACAACCCATAACAGACCCAACATGGAAAGTACACGCAGAATTTGAAGATTACATCCTCCTGATCAACAAACTCAACACTTCCAGAGCCCCAGGCCCTGACGGACTATCCAATGCCATAATCAAAGAAGATCCTAACGCTTGGGCAACCCTCCTGTGTCACATCACAAAACTGATCAATAAACTGCACAGAATACCAAACTCCTGGAGAACAGCAGTAATCGTACCAATCCACAAACAAGGCCCTAGAGAAGACCCCCAAAACTTCCGACCGATCGCCTTGCTCGATCCGCTAGGAAAATTATTTGCAGCAGTACTTCTAAACCAACTCACCGCATGGGCCATAAAAAACAATAAATTCTCGACCAGACAAACAGGATTCACGGCCAACGTTGGAACAAATCTCAACCTGATATTACTACAAGCAATCAAACATGAAGCCATCAACTCCAACTCGACAATCTACGCAGCATTTATTGACCTAAAAATGGCTTTTGACGCAATCTCACGCGAAAAACTATGGTCGAAACTTAGAACATGGAACTGTCCATCTGATATCCTAGAACCAATTATCCTGCTGTATTCAAAAACCACGATAAAAGTCAGACTATCGAGACAAGGAGCTACAACATCTGCCATACCAACAGAAAACGGACTTAAACAAGGCTGTCCTCTTGCAGCGACACTCTACAACTTGTTCACTGCCGATATCGAAGAACATCTAAAATCACATAAAACCAATCCCCCCAAAATCAACTCGATCCCAGTCCCAATCATGGCATACGCTGATGACATTGTGCTACTAGACAAAACACCGACTGGGCTACAAACGACACTAGCAGATCTAAGCCATTACATGAAAAAAAACGAACTAACGATCAATACGGAAAAAACAAAGACAATGACCCTCACCAAACCATCAAAAAAAAGAACAAACCAATATATCTTCACGATCGACAACTCAGAAATAGAAAATGTTACATCGTTCAAATACCTAGGGATCACAATAAACCAGTCAAAATCAGAAGAGCAGTGGATAGACAAAATCGAACAAACATCTCAAACTCTATCAAGACAAGGCTGCCTCCTTCACAGAAAATACGGCAAGTTCTCCTTTAAGCCAATTATCTCCTACTACAGACACAAGTATATTCCGATTCTCACCTACGGTACCGAAGCAATGTTGAACGCTCAGAGAGTCAATTGGACAAAATATGAAGCGACTTTCTGGCGCAAAGTCCTTCGACTCCCGCAAACATTTCCAATGCCAAGAATACGCTACGAACTGGCAACTCAATCAATCGAATCAGTCGTACAATGGAAAAGACTAGACATTTTTCGGAAAATATTGACAGATGGGAAAACTCCAGCAATTCAAATACTTCGACACAAAGAAAACACCTTCAACACGACAATATTGGAAAAATGGAAAGATACAATGAGAAAAGAAATGGATAGTGAAAATATCACAGAAGAACTGCTCACACTTCGTCCACAACACGCAAAAACAAAACTGCTGCACAACGACTGGATAAAGACCATCCAACAAAAAAATACCTACAAACAGAACCTACAATGCACAAAAGATAATAGGAGAATCCACGAACCACCGGCGTACCTGCAAACCTTCCCAGACCAAACCATTCGAGCAACATTCCTAAAAATTCGCCTAAACATTCTTCCTACAAAAGCATACCTATACACAAAAAGACAGATCAAGCCCGAAGACAACTACTGCAGGTTCTGTAAAGACCAAAAAATCGAGGAAACCATTTTTCACCTCGTAATGGAATGCAACGAACTCGCCACACAACGCAAAGAATTCGGTGCATTCTTTCAACTCTCATCGACACAAATGTGTACGCAAGAAAGATGGACCGCTCTCCTAAGCGGCCACAACAACAAGTACACCTACACAATTGCTCTCTTCCTATCTTCTATACTCGAACTAAACAAACAAAAGTTAAAAACCGATTCTAAATCAAGTAAATGATGAAAAAGTTTTCAAATAAACTGCAGCATCAAAAAAAAAAAAAAAAAAAAAAAAATAGATGTTGGATAACAATGCTGAGAGAGTAGAGCTTTAGGAGATGTTGCATTTTCTGTTGAAAGATCCGGGCAGGTAGAATGCCAGTTTCTCCTGATGATGTGGTCAGCCTGGAAGGATGCAACCTAGTACAGGGCAGTACCTTTACTTTCAGTTTCCCGATACAAGCACCCCAAGAGGAGGTTGTGGGGCACAGTTTCAAAAGCAGCCGATACACACAGAAATATTGGCCATCTCTGGTATGTCATAGCACTTCCATGATGCCTTTCATGGTGGTTGACATGCCCCAAGGTGAGCAACACATTGTTAATTGTTTAGGAGGTTATTTAGTGGGACAGTTGGGAGGGAATCACTGTTTCTAGGGCTTTGCCAAAGCAAGATGGGATTGATCATTGCATGCTCGAGTTTGTTACCTTACCTTTATGAAAGGAGGCATTAAGGTGGTGAGTCATCAGGTGAACGATCACTGAGATCCCAATTATGGTCACTTTTTAATTGCATTTTCAGAATCCTGGAAACCTCTGCAACAATGACCTGCAGAAGCTCTTGGACGATTGCCAGCTAGCAAGACTGGCTGCATGGAGTTAGGGTGGTTGTGATGAGGCACCTCATTGTAGTCTGTACACAGCATATCGATTTTAATCTTAGGTGAACATTTGATGATATTGAAAATGATTTGTTTCTGAATAATCATTAGATTGTTTTTATCCCCCACATCTTTATATAAACTATTCAAACCCCAACCTTATTGTAGTGATTTCCTCATCCCAAGTCGTTTAGCTAAGAACCGATCTGAATACATTTTTCTTCCACAGGGTGGATTATTGACTTTACAATATAATTCCTAGCCCTTTAGCCATACATCTGCTTGTATGCTAAATATCAGTGGGTTTCATAAATTCAAGCTCATTGTCAGTACATGTATTTAAACTTGGTTAAAACATGTTGCAGCTAGTCCACCAGATTTCCCTTTTCAACTGCTTAGGGAAATGCCTATTTCCGTTGATGTTTATTAGGCTAAAGTTAGCTTGGTCAAATGTATTTGATAAAGTACCGTGTAGCTTATCATTCGCGTCTTCCATATGACTTGGCATCAAAGTTATTGTGTCTTCTGAATTAGAATCTCACTACTGATCCTCTAGCCCCTTTCATTGAATGATTCACGCTTCTAAGTCAGTCTTTTATTTGTAGTCCAGATATTCATAATATAGTAAGACATTAGTTACATCATTAAGCAATACCTCAGGTTTTGGGGTATCTTTACCACTTGTTAGAATAAATTAGAACCACAGAAAACACGTAGGCCTTAATGTGGTTCCCTGAGCCATAACCAAGTGGCAAACATCCCAGCATAGGGATTTACAATGATTAGTACCCCAGGAGAGGCTGTGTGGTGGCGTTGCAGCCCCATGGTACTAATAAGCAGAGAGGCAGGTGGGGGAACAGCTAAATGTGTGGTGGGGCTCAAATGCTTGCCACGGATACATCCAGGGCGTCAGTAACATGTGCAAGTGATTGCGAGGCGGGTCTTTTCAGTGTCTGGAGACGGGTGGAGAGTTGTGAACAGCGACCAAGGCATTGGTGTGACCGTAAGACGGCACCAGAGTAGGACAATGGCAGACCACAGCCAAATAAAAGCAGTGCGGTCATTGGAGGCCATTGGGAGAGTGTAAAGCTCAGAGCTTGAACAATCAGATTTAACAGTGCCACAGACCATGGTGCTAGTGTTCATGAACATGTCCACCCTCTCTTTTCTCTCTCTCTCTCTCTCTTTCTCTCTCTCTCTCTCTCTCTCTCTCTCTCTCTCTGTCTCTCTCTTTCTCTCTCTCTCTCTTTTTCCCTCTCTCTTTCTCTCTCTCGCTCTCTGTCTCTGTCTCACTACTTCTTTGCTGTTGTCTCGAATTTTGACTGTTGACTATCATCCTTTTGTCTCATAATTGGAAGGGGATCTATGAAGCATTATGTTTTTCAAGTATATTGTTAAGCAAGAAAAGTAGAGCGCCCTAAACCAGAACACATATCACTTTCAGGTGCTGATCTATCCAAACAGCAGCCCCAGCGCAAACAGCCCATGATTCTGTTTAACCTGCAAGGCCCACAGTGGTTTTGCAGAAGGAATTTCAAGGTTGTTTTTAAAATACTGAAGGCTCTCCCCTGGTAGCTGCCTATGCCTATTGCAGGCAATGCCCCAATTGTTTGAATACAATTGATCGAATGACACAATTGACCGAATTACGGTGGTCCTAATTGGCCTGCTGTACAATTGACCATTTGAGTATTTTTATATATATAGTGGGTTGGTTAGGGTTTATAATAATATAAGGGGATTGGGTAGGGAGTTGCCGGGGGGCAGGGGAGGGGGTTGGAATGAGTGGGGGACCTGCCGGGGATTCCCACATACTTATCCTAATTGACCTTTTAAATGTGGTCAATTTGTGCAGGAGGTCAATTGTGATTCTGTCAATTTGTATACCAAAGTGTGCATTCCCTCACGTGCATAGGAAATGCTTGTTGCCCGCGTACATGTTCATATTAACAAGCCATGCGCATGGGTAGAGACTCTAGGAATGGCACATATATACTGCCCCCTGGGAGCCTAACCCCACCTGCCCTTTCTGATAACAAGTCCATAAGATGCCCAAGGTGTACCCATGCAAACACTGCAGTTCAGCATGATCCTTCTTGACAATGTTTGGAAAAGCACACCCACCCTGCGCCAAATATCAATCTTCAATACATTGTTCAATGCAAGGACTTGGTTACAGTGAATTTGAGAAGCTGTATAAAATGAAGGATTCACTGAGTCAACCTTTCAAAGGGAAGTTGAACCCCCTTCTATGATGGCTTCTTCCTGCTTGCAGAAAGGTGGCCCAGAAGGCTGTTGGTGATGGCAGCCAACAGTAGCCTGAAGTCTCGCCAGGCTTTAGTCAAGGATTGGTACGATCAAAAAACCTTTCACATGGAACTGACTGAAGAACAAGATATTCTGGTATTGGAGCCTATAAAGCCTAGGGCAAATTGACTGACCCCTATGAAGTTGTTTCCAATCTCAGGAAAGTAAATTACCTATAAAGAGACACCCAAAGTCTTCCATACCAACAGGTGAGGGTCACCAATAGAGATGAGGTGGCTACCTTGATCCTAATGTCTGACAATAATCTGCTTCCAAACTTACTCCACAGCAATTCCAGGTGTGGCTCAATGAGGGAATAAAAGTCTCACCAAAACGTACTTTTCCTCAACCGGGAGACAGTAAAGCACCTTGATCCAAGAGTATTACTTCCTGTTTTCAGTGACCCTATGACTTAGGTCTTGGAGCAGTCAATGTATTGGTACTGGAGACTGCACCTGTGAGAAGCAGCGGCTAAAGAATGTCAGAAGAAGTGACTGGTAACATCAAGTCTAAAGTGAACAATATGTTGGACCTGGGGGTTATTAAACCCTCTGCAAGCTTCGGGTCTAGTGCAGTGGAATTGTGCGAAAGCAGGAACTCAGGATTTGAGATCTTGTGTTGACTATAAATCCCTTAATTGTAGCACTAAGTCAGATGTCAATTTCCCCCATGCACTGGTGGAACTTACCTCATGGTACTAGCAAACTGCCCCGGGTGACTGTGCCAAGGAGAAAATTGCATTATGCATCCCCACGTTACTGAAGGATTTTAATAGTTCAATTAAAGAGCTTTATGATTAAAAAAATACACTTTCCAACTTTCAGAGACTGTTTAGTCATGTTCTGAATTGGCTAGAATATCATTTCGCAGCATGTCGTGACTGGATAGAATTTTTCAGTTTCACTTGGGAAGAATACTTGCCCTAGTAGGTTAGGCATGGCGGGGCTTTAAAAAGGCCCACTTCACCATAAAGGTTTGTAAATGCCAGGTTGGCCAAGACTCAGTTGTCTACCCTTGGCACGATGTGGAAAGGGTGTAGTACAAGACTGGGAGAACCCCAATGCAGGTGAGAGTTTTTGTGGGACTCACTGGGTATTACCAAAGTTTCATGGCATAATATGGAACCACAGCAACCCATCTTACTGCTCTCCAATAAACCCTAGCGGTTGATCTGGTCTGGGACAGGCAGGAGGTCCTTTCAAGGTTTGAAGGATGCTCTTTGTCAGGCACCTGGATCCAGTGCACCTCATTACAGCATGCCCTTTATAGACCAGATGGATGGTTCAGCATGTTGAATTGGTTCAGTTGTATTTCAACTTGAGGACAAGGGAAGAGAACAATTCAGGATCTTGATCATATGGCACCTCGAAGGGAGGGAGCTTAAATGGGTGATTGAAGAGAAAGAGTGCTTTGTCATTTGTGGTCTCTAAGGAGGTTCAGACTCTATCTGTTGGGGTCAAACTTTTAAATTCAGACTGACCCTAATCCTTTCAAATGTTTTATGCACATGAAGGGGGACAACCGTAAGTTGCTCATAAGGTCTATTAGAGTTCAAGGGTTTGACTTCACCATAGGGCGTAGGCCAGGAGCTGGACATAATAATGCTGGTAGTATAACTAGCTGGAACTGGAAGGTAATTCCATGGGTGATTAGCACGCTTGTCTCCATTCTGCAGGGGTGGGGGAGTGTTAGTCAGAATGCCCTTTTTGACTCACTCTGATGGCTTGCTGTTTTTTGCTGTCTTTTTCTGTGCTCAAACTTATTTTTCCTGAATAGGGCTTTCATCCAAAGCCTCACTGCGGACTGTAGCTATATTTTAAACATGCTCCATTGATAGCTGGCCAACACGGCATGGGCACACCCAAAGTGCACCACAGTGTCCTTAGTTGGGCTTTTACCATCCATACAGTGTGGCCGTGGTACAGGCTTGTGGGAGCCCTTAACAATTTCCGGAGATACATCATAGCATTGCCATTTTACCATGATGTTAACAATTTAAGCCCTGAGCAGCAGCAAAATGTCTGCCTTGCCTTGGTCTTTGGGGTCCTGCTAATTCACCTTTCTCAGCAGGAATGGCCATCCTTGGCCATTTGCCTTTCTGAGCTCTGACAAAATGTTGAAAACGACTTTTCTGACTGGTTGCAATGTAGTTCTAGCTGCGTGAGGGACTCACAGACACCTTAATCCACATCCCTTTGTTGGTACCATCTAAACATCTCTGAGACTGGCCGCCAGATGTTGCGAGGCTATGACATTTTTGAAAGGCTCATTATTTGTGATTGTAGCACTAGGTTCACTCCCACACCTGTATGAGTGTGTCTGTATAACTGTAGATATCGGTGCCATTATTCAGCTGACTACCTGGAACACCTGTGTACTTGGAAGAAGATGAAGACACTGCTATGGAACATTGCTGGAAACTCTATTTCTAAAACTCCTCATCCTCCACAAGGTGAATAATTCACTTGCATGGTCCAGAAAGTAACCTGCTGCAAATTATACCTTTGCTTGATCCACTTGGCAAAGTTGCATTTAACATCTCATCTGCTGTTGTGTGCTCCCCTGAAGCTTCTGGCTATGTGCATCACCATCACAGAAGTGGGAGCACTGGTCTGCTGCTGAGGCCCTCAAAACATTGTCTCTGTTGCCCTCAAAATCTTGCTCCACTGTTGGACCTTCCAAGGCACTCTGCTGCAGGTCCCCCTCCAAGGTCATATCCATGATCCCATTCTGGAATGCTAAGCCTTGATAAGTGCATATATCTACCTGTCCTGAAGGGGACCACCGATGCCATCTGCCTCATTGGTTCCATCCATCTCTTGACAAGGGCTCTGCCTACAGTCCTTGTTGCTCAGAACTACAAACTACACACATCTGACGCTCACACTGACATGTTCACCCTTGTCCCGTTGAGCATTAGTTCACACTCCAGCATGGTCGTCAACATCCTATGGTTCTTCTGACTCCTGATCTGCCTCAGTTCCCATTTTTCAGTGCCTTGACCTTGGCTTGTAAACCCATCTTCTGACACTAGACATCCACATTGACTGGTTCTGAATGTCTTAATTCCTTTTGATTCTTCTGGGATGATTCGTGGGCTGCATTGCCTCTCATTGGGTCCCTGGCGACAATCCTACAAATTGCCTTCTCTGACAATCCTCCCCTTGAAACAAGGTTATTTTGTAACTGTTTAGCCTGTATCCGGGAGCTGCCTCTTGACTTTCTTCTGTTTTTTTATAGGCAAACTTTGTAAGTAATACAAATATTCTAAGGTGCTTGAAAGTCTTACTTGTGCAGAACTGTTGAATTCTGCTTGAATTCTTTATTGGAGCTATTTAGTGCCACCTCACTATTTTTAATATTCTATTTCTAATTTTTAGTACTTGTCCGTTAATAACAATATTTATTTTATTCACAACCTTATATAAGCAGCAGGGCTGGACTTGCCTACAGGGAACTCTGGAGTTTTCCTGGTAGGCCTCTGCAGCGTGGGCCTCTTTTCTAGTTTATTTTCACATGTTCTCATAGGAAAAGGGTTGGGCATGCTCAAAATGTGAAATAGGGGGCCACTTTTAAATAAATGTCCAGGGCCTCTTATGGTTTTAAATACCAGTCCACCCTTGATAAGCAGTATATTGTCAGTAGCATAATGTTTTAAGAAAAGCGGTGTTATGAACCAGAATAACTGGTGGGCATGGAAATTGGCAACGCCAGTGGCATGAAACGGATAAAGCAGAACTTGTTCACTTGAATGTCCTTCCACCATTTAAACCAATACGCCAAGATGTTGCATTAATTGGGGCAATCCCGAGTTGCCTTTGAAATTAAGTGCTTGTATTCTTTTTTGGTGTTAAGTGATCCTTCCTTCCACGTTACTGCCATACTGTGTGTAACTCCAGCTCCTCTTTCCCCAGCATGGCACCACAGAAGAGCTAAGCCTCGTTCCCTGCATTTTGTCTTCACAATTCCTACCTCTGTTCTCTGACCATAACTGTATCACCCCCATTCCCATTGAGATGAGCACTTCCTACACACCCTGCTATCACAAGAAACGTTTTTGAATGAACAATCTTACCAAGTTGTGATCATGACTCTCATATCATTGATATGTTTTCAAGTGTGCCATTTGTCTCGTTCTAAAGGAATTCGGGCTTGCTTTGAGAAAAGAAACCGAAATTCCCTTAGCAAGAGATCAAAAACACATGTACAATTCCAACAATGGAGAGGGTGTGATGCACACATGTGGCCAGGCAAGACTGTATTTGTTTCTTCAGTCAGGGCATCAGTTAGGGAAATTCTGCTGTGAAGAGTCCACGACCCTCTTTCTCCATTCCACCACACCACCACAGACCAACAAATACATACCCCTGTGCTACTCCACATCACCAGATCACATCACCACCATATCTGTGCACCTCCACAGGTCTACACCTCCACACCCCTTACTCGACACCAATACTCTAACCACCACCCACAACTACCCATAAACCACCACACCTCTACAATTTCACAGCCCTAAACCTTTAAACACCTACACCGCCTATCCCTGAGCACACGCCTGGCTTTACACTACTATTCTATATCACTACTCCACACCATAATACCCACACAGCCCTACACCTCCATACCACACACACTTTCCCTCACACTACCCCGCCACACCACCACACAACTCCACACCACCACACCACACAGCATCACACATCATCACCACTCTACACCACCACATCACTCAAACCACCACTTTAACCACCATCACACCACCTCTACCCCTTACACCTCCATACCCATTCCATACTGCCACTCCACATAACCACAATACAACTCCACACCACACCACCACCATACCACTACCACCCCCCACCACACTCCTACACCCACATGCCCTTAAACCACTACCCTGCACCTTAACACACCTCCACAATTCCAACCACCACACCCTCACTGCACACCACCACTCCACACCACTGTTCTGCACCATCTCTCTGCCATACACCACTGCACCTCTCCGCACCACTGCATCACCACTCTCCACTATCCCCCTACACCATCACTCTACACAAACACTATACACTGCCACTCCCTACCACCATTACACCACACCACCATTCTACATCACCACCCCCCCACTTCAACCCACCAGATGAATCCTGACCATACCACACTTCCACTCCAGTAAACCATCCTCACACCTCCACATCCCTATGCGCCACACCATGGCATCACTACTACATGCCATTCGACATAACCATACCTCTACCCCACTCCATGCTACCACTCCACACCACCTCACTTCCACTCCCCACCACCTCCCCACCACAGCACCACTACTCCCCCTACCACTTCACCTCCACTCTGCCACTCCTAAATGTAACATACAATAAACAGCTGCAAACCCCACAACTTTTGGCTTTGCAATGTTTGCAATCTTTTCTGAAGATGGTCAGAGTGTACTCCGCATGCCTATACTGTGAGCAATAAAGTTAATTCTTGCGACAAGGATTTGAGGTCTAGAGCCATTAAGCGTGTTGGTGCTCTATGACAGCCGCGTATCAATGGCTTTCTGTCCTTCATAGGCACCGGTGAATCCACGTTGTCACCAGTTACATGCAGATACATGTGTGTGCCCGACATAGGAGCAGACTCCAGTGGGATGGAGATGGATGCCACTGGTTGGGATTGCGCTTACAGGAGAAGTATGCACCAGCCGCCAAACATGATGCGAGAAGAATTTACCTCAGTTGACTTGTTCAAATCCACCTTCGGTCAGTGGCGAGCAAGAGCTCCCACTACCTCGTTAATTGACGGTCAAAGATGGCCAGCTACACTTCCGTCTACATGTGCAAAGCCCAGTGACGTAGTCATGTTAACCTGTGAAATATAGAACAGCCGTGTTCCTTGCTGAACCTGACAGGCCTGCCAATCCTGCACCTATCAATTTTTCAATGAGCTGTTTCCTCGTAGACACGCACGAGTACTTTCATGCTGTTCGGTTACCCGTTTGCAATCTCAAACTTTTGTAAATGGAGTGCAAAAGTAGTGTAACAACAGACACAATTGTTTAAATGCTTGGTTTTACACTCCCTTTTTTTAACGAATGTAAATATTGCCTGCAGAGTATGCTTTTGCATTTACAATGGATTCCTATGGACTCCTCCTGCTGTTACCAGATGCCGAACGGAGGCGGATTCCAAAGGAATCCTTTTTTTCCAACACCTGCATGAAAATGTCATGCAGGTGTAAAACAACTTAGGAAATGGAGGAGGAAAGCACAGTGGAATTGTTAATTCTGCTTTGTGCTTCTGCTCTGCCTTCAAGTAGAACGAAAATATCCCTGAGCAGAAAACCAAGGCTAAAAGCAAGGACCTGCTTCAAAGTACTTACCACTGTACAGAAGTGTCATTACGGACGGGCAGCAGTTTACCTAAGAAATCGTATAAGAGATCTACTAGATCTAGTGGGACTATTCGTATGATAGTCCCTAGAAACCATCGAGCTAGAGGTTTGGGAAGATCCTTCCCTGCTCTGGCTACCCAGGCATGGAACAACCTGCCTGGAGCGCTATGTGCAGACCCGGACCTCCTCAGCTTCAGAAAACGTCTAAAAACGATTTTATTTGAATAAGCAGATTGTTTCGTTCGCGTCTTCTCTCTCTCTTTTCATTTCTTCTCCTACGCCTGATGCCTGCGGGCTCTGGCGCGCAAAACAAACTAACAAATAATGAATAAGTAAATAAACCGCGTATCACCAGCCCTTATAAAATGACCTCTACACTGGGTTTATGTGCAGGTTGCACATATCTCAATTTGGTTAGTTATCAACATAAACTCTTTTTGAAATTGTAGTGCAGTGTCAGTGTTGTGACTATAATGTGCCCCTGCCCCACCCACCTCTCAGTGTTTTTTCTTTCACAAATCCTGTCTGTGAAAGTCATTCATACCCCCCAAAGGAGGTTGTTCATGTCAAGAATGCCACCACAGAGACATGCACCCAGCGAAACTTTCTTCTTTCCGCCCTCCTTTTCAGGCCTTCGCAGTAATATCAGGAGTCATTAGTCTCAATGGAAACCTAAAAGAGTTCCTTCTTGAAACCTCTCCTCCTGGGGAGTTTTGTGGGAAGCCTGGCAGAATCTTCAGAGGATATGTTCCTTGCAGCCCTGTGGCAGGATCTGAGCTGTGCCAGGGCTGTGACTCACAGGATACATGCATTTCAGTAAAGGTGAAGCAATCATAAGATCAGCATCCTTTTCATGGGAAGATGGCAACATGCCCAGCGCCTGACATTGGGGTGGTGACATCATGGGAAGATGCATCTACTGAAATCCCACCATTTAACTTCAATCTTCCCATTTGTATCCAAATCTTCACTGGGCAGTCGCAGGCCACTGTAGGGGACAATGGCCGCTTTCCTACCCTCTCAGAAGGGAAGACGTGGACATTGTTCAGGCATAACATTCTAAAGTCCCCGAACTCTAGGCGTCCACCTAGTGGCTTAATTAGCTGTGCTGGGAGAAGCAACAATCAAGCAATCTCTTGGCAAGTCTGTCACCAATGAGAGATGGGGGCAAGGCGAACTGCCACAGAAAGACAACATAACAAACAGCACTATATTGGGTTTTCAGATGATGCAAGTCAACTAATGAATACTTAGTTTAAAGGCAGTCTTGTAGGGAACATGGTTGATGACGCCAGGTGGAGATCCAGGTATGTTGCCTATTGTGAACATGTATGTGTAGTGTGCCAAGAGGAAGACAAAAGTTAATGAATGAAGCTTCAACTCAATTTCTCAGTGGCTGATGTACACCTAAGCTTCTGACTCAACCGCAAGGCCTGGCATTTCCAGTGAGCCTACAGCATGCACATTTATGACCACCAGCACAAGTCTTGCTTCTTTCAGTGCCTAGGAGTGTAGCAAATAGAACACTGCACACTTCTGAAGAGTGTGTCCCCTGTGAGTGTGGTGGACGGGTGGATGAAGTGCTCCCCTTAACCGTTTGCAAGAGGGGGTCCTTCAATTCAATGGATTCAAATTTGGAAGTCATTCTATGTTTTAGGAAGCCAACATACTTCCATGTTCACATTTTTGGGGATACTTGACTTCCATGACCACAAGAAATTGAAGTCATAAAAACGATAGGTAAAAACGAACTGCCTTTTGCTTTTCCCATCTGAGGACCACATAGGATAACGTAGCAATTGGCCAACGAGGCCACCGAGAGTGCAGGCAGGGACTCCGGCAAGTGTTCAGGGAAAATAAAAGAAACATCAACTTGTTAAGGATCCAGCTGAGGTCCACCACTGGACAGCATATTTTAAACACTGCACAACCTACGGATGCCTTGAACTAGTTCAATATTTGGGGAATTTGTTGGCTTTTTTCCTGGACTTATAAATGTACATATAGGGCTTAACTGAAGCACTTGGTGGGTGGGTCATTTGGGTGAATCCTGTCTGTGGCGTAGCCCGCAGTAGCTATTGGTTCGAATGGAGCATTGCTCACATGGCCATTGCTTCTGGAAGGGACATTTTTACTGTGTACAACTTCAATAAATGTGATCTTAAAAGCCTTTCCAGCCGTCCCTGCTACTCTCCTACTACCGCAATCAGTTGTCAAATTAGCTGTATTATAGTTATTGTCATAAATGGAGAGGGGCACAGCCTATATGTCTTTCTGGTCATTCTCTCAAACAACCCAGCTCTAACTCGACCAGCTCGTCTGCCATCTTGGTGTAATATTCTTGGTCGTCCTCCAGTGCAGCTTGACCACTTCACACTGCAGAAGCAGCAGACTGTCATCAAACTCTTAAATGGGCGCCAAAAGCGAATAAGATGTGCAGTGAGTGATTGACAAATAAATAAATAAATAAATAAATAAATAAATAAATAAATAAAAAAACATCTTGTGTTCACCTACAATGCCCTCATTTAGAGTCATGGAGGCATTCAGACGCCACATATCAGATGAAATCATGATAACCAAGCAGATTGGCAAAGACCATTTTTCAACATGCCAGTGCATCTGATTTTTACAGTCCCATGGACTCGATCATGAGCAGCCCAGAAGCACAGACCCTTTCTCAAGTGCTGCCACAGGAAGCCAGATGAGTAATAGTCAGGAGAAAAAAGGATGTCCTAAAGTCTCACCAAACACTAAAGATCACTGATGTTACCTCCTGAAGAGACGGGTTCTATATACCAAAAGTCTGTTAGTGACTGTACACATTTTAAATAAATGAACTTTGGATTACAACAAAAAATGTCAAGAAATCACTTAAAATTGCAAACGTTAAAAACCAAGTAAGATAAAAAGTATACCCAGGTGACCGGGAAAACCTTCCAATCAGCCCGTGTATTTGGTTACTGCACATCTTCTTTGAAGGCAACTGAATGGGGACGTCCGCCATATGAAAGGTTTCATTTGCAACGCACAAACGCACAATCATTTTGATGTTTTGTTTTCATATTTTCAGTACAGCCCATAACTATGAAATTATTTGATTTTAGCTCAATATGTACATTGCTTCAACTTTGTAAACATCTGTTTAATCTAAAGTTTCTGGCCCATCATTTGCATTCTTGTAAAATGATACCACAGATTTTGCTGCCCGTATTCACCATCTCAGCATTCAGAAACATCATCCAATTCACACTCACCAGACTATCAAAACTCTAATCTCCACCCTCGTGCTTGACAACTGCTTTTACTGCTTATGCCAACACCCGAGCCTTCCTCTCCTCTGCTTCCTCCCTCTGAACAAAGTCTCCAACTTCACTACACACACCCTCTACAACCTACCCAGCTCTTCCCCATGAGTACCTAGCATGCTACTTGCTTCTCCATTCACTCCTGCTCACTTTTCAAGTCCCTTCTCCTACTCTAGAAATCTATTAACCAATATCTTGCTCCTCCGTTCTCATCTCACTGTTTCTCTGTCTACTCACCATCACATCATTGAAAATGTCCAATATTGGTTATCCTTAATCTGTGTACATCCACTGATGTATTGTCCCTGTTGACTGTTCCTTTTTTTCCCCTCCACAACCTGGTCAGAATGTCCCTCGAACTTGCCTCATTGTAAGAAGCTCACTGCTTCTCATCAAATCTGATTTCTTATCTACTGTACGTTCTTTTGTGATCAAAAGATCATTGTTCCTCCTCTATATAAATACATCTCATTCCCACCACTCCTCCTCTGCACTCCCACTGTTCCATGCCCTTTCACTTCTGCTCTTTCACTCTTTCTCGCTACTCACCATCCTTCATTGGAGAAAAACAGGCAGAGAGAGAGTGAGAAAGAGAGTGTGAGAGAGAGAGAGAGAGAGAGAGAGAGAGAGAGAGGAGGTGAGGGAAGGCTCACTTCTGAGGGTAAAGGCTGCATTCCAGATATTAGCTGATGGAAGGAAGGATGGAGAAGTAAGGAGTGTGAAAGAGAAAAAGAGAGAAACAGAGAGAGAGAGAGCGCGAGAGGACGATGAAGCTGCGCTCACGCATAGTCTGAGGGCTGCATTCAAGATTCCGGTGGATCTACGGATAAGATAGAGGAGCAAGCAGCAACAGCTTAGGGAAGGTCAGGGAACGACCATGCGTAAGGCCGAGTACCCTATTCCAGAACGTTAGTGATGGAAGAAGAGGATGGAGATGCAAGGCGCATCCAGTGGGAGAGGGGAAGGCCAAGGAACAGCCACAGCAAACCCGAGGGCCACATCACAGATCCTGACAGGTGAAGAAAAAACAGCAACTGTGTGTGGCTGATGGGAAGAGTTCCTGCACAGGGATTCTGAGTAAAATGAGATCTGACCGTAGAGCCATTTAGTTAGAGGAAAAGGTTTTCAAAGCTCCAGTGCTGGCATTTGCACCAGATGTTGGATAACATGTCTCACAGGATCTAGGATACGGAGAATTTCATTCATCCAATCCTCATTATTTTGGTATATTTGGAATGCAGCCTGGCCCAAGCCAGAACTCGAACCAATATAGTTCGGCTCAGGGGCATTTAACCACAAGACCACTTCAGCACCTAAGCTATGTGAAATCGCCTGTGACGATTGCAATCTGATATAAATCAGGAACAGTCAAGCACAGCTTCTAGGTTTAAAAGTTGTTCACCTTTTATACTTTGCTTGCAACATTATTGGAAATGTTCCTCACCTGGGGTACTTTCTAGGGTTTTCTAATTAATCTTTTAAAAAGGGAAATGTTTATGTGGGGCAGGGTCTGCAGGGTGAGAACAATCCCCAAAAAACGACCGCCACCCCCCTGCCATCAGTGGGAACTCACAGTAAAAAAAAATCAATTTTTTGGACTGCCAAGCTTCATGCAGGGGGCAGGGAAGTGAACAACCATGGGGACACTACCCTCTTAAGTGCTAAGGGTGTGTATGTTTGTCTTGAATTCTCATAAGGGATCATTGTAGGTTCCGCCCACTCCCAAATTAGGTGCACAAAGTCATACATGAAAAAGTGAAAACAATTGACTAAATAAGTGCTGGACAAATATATGGCAAGTCAACCGGTTTGATATTCTAAGTGCTCCATCGCACTTCAGGCGGCCTGTTAACTGCAAGCGGCCATTACACATAGAATGGCATTGATGGATCTGTGCAGCCATGCATTTCATTGCGACACAAACATATTTTTTCGAAGACCTTAAATGTGTGTTAAGTCCTGTCATTACAATGAATGCAGATCCCCCTTTACACCACATACATATGAGGGGGAGATCCCCGCAGCCCCACCATACTTGTATTATATCCCATACCCCCCACATATATATGAAGTGTAGGGGTCGGAAAAAAAAGTCTGAGTTTTCGACAGTCGGAATTGTGGAGGCGACATTTTGGTATTTTTCCACACGGTATTAGCACTAGGGCAAAGTTTGCCCATGTGCCAAATTAATCCTGAATATATTAGAAAACCTTTGCACCATGACCAGTACAATTTTGCATGATATTAACACTAGGGCAAAGTTTGCCCCTGGGCAAAAAGCTATTCTTTTTCAGTGCATTTTTGCACCAGGGCAAAGTTTGCCCTAGTGCTAATATGAAATGGTGTGGGCACTAGGGCAAACTTGTCCCTGATGCAAACATGGTTTGAAAGTATATGTTTTGCACTTGGGGAATTTTGGCCCTAGTGCTGATACCATGTCATATTGCACTTGTTTTTCGGAACTAGGGCAAACTTTGCCTTCGTGCTAATCCTGTGCAAAGTTGCACTTGCACTGGTGCAAAGTTTCTGTACTCTGCCCGCTGAAGTCACCTGCCAATCGCACAGCAGATCCTGTTGTAACAGTTTTGACTTGTCGGTCAAACCCAGAGGTGCTGTTTAGGCACCTGAACCTGGTGTGAGAGTTACAACTGTGGAAATCACAACAGTGACATTTAGATAGTTCACTAAATGAACTCCTCTATGGCCCTTTTCAATGACAGATATTATTATCCAAGTGCAAAGCTTATATTTAATATTATTTGGCCGACGCCAGTGGTTGAAGTTAGCGGGAATGATCGGGAGCAGCGTTCCACTACTTTTATTTTTTACAGTTAACAGCTCCACTACTTTTTGCAAACATTTGTACCCTTCCAGAAGTGTTCTTTGTGAAGCTAAAGCACATTTCACCACTTTAACACCCAATAGCAGTTACAGCTCAACTGAAATCTGTTTCAACTCAACTGGCTGTCAAGCAGCATGGCTGCAACCCTTGAAAAATGGTCAGGTCACTATTCCACGACTTTTTTGAGTACACTTCTACCACTGGCTGACACTTGTAGTAGAGAGACGCACGACCGGCAGTTTAAACACAGAACCTTGTATTGGGAGCACAGGCACGGAAAGGTATTACTCATTGAAAGTTGCCATGTTCCCTGGCAGAGAAAGCCATCTCCCCGCTTGATGAACTACTTGCATCGGCCCTAGCGAGTGGGGGCTGTGTCGATCGCCTCTGCTGATTTCACTGTAACTGATGCCTTGCTCTGGATGTCCTTGTCTGAGGGCAGTGGATTAAGTTATCTTCTCGGTGACAGAGCCCTAGTTTGCTGCATTGCAGTCAGAAGCCACGTGACGGTGAAGCACGCCCCTCTTAAGCAGTGCTAATCGGGTTGGGCGGTTTGCTTTGCTTACTTCCCAGACTGGGTGATGCCTGCTGCACTGTTTTTCTCTCTCCATCAATTCTGAGCTCACTGACCATTAATCGAGGCCTCGGGCACGTCAGCGGGCTACATCACTGTGGATTGCTGGAGAGTTGCCTTTACATTGAAACACGGTATAGGACTCTTTCAGCAAGACTGCACACAGCTCATTTTCTCTCTCACCGTGGCCTGTCCTGCTTGAGAGCCAGGCGAAAGCCTTGCCACCTTACTTCACTTATTAGTTTCAAGCTATAAGGTGGCACTAGCCATCTATAAGCTGAATGCATGGCCTTAGAGTACAGATAGAGAGAATGGCATTTGATATGATATGATGATATGATATGTTATTTATAACGTGCTTAATACCCAGAGGTTTCTAAGCGCGGACCCAGGGATCGAACCTGTGTTGCTCCGTGACGAAGGCGGGCACATTGCCCAAGAGCTATCGTCCTGAGAAACTGAGCTTGGGGGGATGGGGGACACAAAGCTTGTAAGTGCTGTTTTGTTATTTGCCCACCCATTGACTGCCCATGTCCATGCTAACCCCTATGGCCATTCCCACCCAGTTCCTGCCCCTCCCTGCCCAAAACACCTCCTCCTAGGAACTCATTGAGTTCGCTTTATTCAAGATTTACCATCAAACTTGGCACTGGTAGTGCCTGCTGGTGTCTTTTCAAATCAGTCTTCTAAGAGTTAATGATTTAATTGGAGATGTAAACCCGCTTCTGCTGTAATAAAAAGTCTCAACCAGGTCTGACTTCAGCCACTGTATACATATAAGCACTACGCATGTTCTTCACTGAAGTACTGTTAAAAACATCCATTGGCAAATCCAACAGTTTTGGCTTGTGTATAAGTATTAGGCATTTGTCAGGCACTGCTGTTAGATACCTGTGTGCTCGCACCATTTGGCATTTGCTACTAGCACTAGCCAGTTAATAAATGTGCAGCAGTGCCTGGCAAGTGCCCTTCCAATGCCTACACAAAAGCCCACATTGTTGACATTGCCGATGCTTGTATTTTAGTTGGGAGTACATATGCAGAGGTGGACTGGTCTGTTTGAATATTAGTAAAGCGGGGTGCGGCTGCAGGCACAGTGTGATGAATCCTAGGCTGGCTCTATTTGAATTGCTACTGACGCCACACCAGCCCCACCGACCTTATAGTGAAATACCCCATGAGAAACCCAGCACTTTCCCACGGATGGTGCTTCAATGAGGCATTTCAAGGCAGATGCTTGTGGCCCTAGAAGCAGAGGGGATCCGGGGCGCCTTTTTGGCTAAAACGCATCAACACTGACAATATTGCCAGGTAGGAGGCTGCCAAAATGCCATTTGCCTTCCCCCACCCCAAAAAGTGCCTAAAAAGACCAGACTTGCTCTGCTAAGTAGGCTCCAGGGGAAGGCTATTCTGGGTTTAAATTCTCCCAGGATGCCGCTCACAGGCTTGTAGGCACCAAGAAGTATTGAGGTTGGGGGAAGTCTAGAGGAAGGGAAGGGTCTATATCAATATTGAATAGTGTGTGACGCAGATGGCTTTTATTTCCAGGAGAGTATTGCATAAACAAACGTCACTTCAGCCCTAGCCTAAGGCGGTTATTCAGCCTAAATGTAATGGTAAATTAAAATGCCTCAAGCATATTCATCTCTTCGTGGTACATCGTGTACAAATTCCTGATTTCTAAACAAAATCTACCCTTAATGAAATGCCACAGAGCAGTATGTCTTAACGAAGTCCGCCCTTCGATGCCGCTGAACAGACTTCAAGTTGTCACACACATTACACAGCAGTGTTCCTCCCCATGCTTCTTACTGCATGAGAGCTTGGCAGAGCTGAGCAACCTTTCGCTGCTTGTGAGATGAGTGAGGAGGGGGGAGTGGCAGGGCACTTAGAATGCCATTCTGCGTTCATGTGGTTCCACGCCTCTGGACATACCGTTCGCATGATGGCACCTCCCTAGAGTTTCTCATTGAATGTTGCTGGCCTACTGTTGCCCTGTTCAGCTGATCTTAGGCCATGGGTTGTTTCTGCCAGGTAGTCTGAGGATAGGTCACAAGTCAATTACTGACATGGTGGGGGGAACAGAGGTAGGGGAAAGGGGGGCAAGCCTGAGCTTCCTTTTCCTTTATTATTTTGAAGTTCATACATTGAGCGCCATTGACTTGGGTAATAGTAAAAGCACTTAGAAGTGGGAGGGATCCACGGCCAACCTCTATATAAAAACCTGATGCTAAAATCATCGTTAATATTACTGTCATTGTTCTTATTATTAGTAATATTATGAGATATGTATGTGCTTGAGAAGAGTAATCCTTGCAGGTCTTGCCGAATAGCTTGAAGTGTAGCCTCTTTTTTCTGGAAGCCCGCTGAAGCTTTTGGAAGGAGGTCAAGGCGGGTGGTATGATCTCTGCCTACATTACTCTGGATTTGATTTTGGTCTTGTTGAAATTGAATTGCTTCAATACTTTCTTTAGGAGGCTTGTGTGCCGGTTCGTACCATAGCCTAGGCTGGAGGGATGCAGCTGTAGTTGGAAGTGTTTTTTCCAGGTTTCTGTCTTGGATGGGCTAGGCCTGCTACACAGTGAGAGGGTCACTGCAATGATATACTGTGAGGGTTCAGTACGCAGAGTGGCAGCATTTCTGTTTTGAAGCCCTTTTGGCTAAAAGAGCCCTCCCTATTTAATTGTTTGTGGGCTAAATTATGTGAGATTTCCCAGTAGATTCTGATTCCTCTTCTTAGGCAGAGCAAGGTCTCCATTTCCTCAGCACACGCTTCAAGAAGCCTTTTCTATTCCTGTATGAGAAGGAGCAAGACGTCCATTCTCGCGTTCAATACATATGGGGGGTTTGCGATTCCACAAGTAACTGTTGGGCATGCGAGAGGTTAATTCCAGGTGTAAACCACACCCGCTTCTCCTCGATCTGTGACTTCCATAATCCCTCACCATTGACTAAATCGGCTAGGGCTGAAGGGAGTTGCAGTTCAAAATATCTGGAGAGCCACATGTTGCCAACATCTTACTTACAGGGTTCAATGGACCTCAACGTTCAGCCTTCTTGTCTCCACAGCAGCTGACAAAATGCCACCAAAGCAGGCAACCTTCAAACTTATTGAATGGTGGCCGGATTAAGTCAGGGCAAGAGGAGGTTATCACGGCCCTCGAAAATGACTTTGATGATTACCACAACACATGCAGCTGCTGCACATCTGCATTAAAACATTACCTTATGAGTGAGACAACCAAAATCTACCACGCTACCTGTGTTAGTCAGCTGCAAATGCTTCTTTGCATCATCGTTACCACCATCGTTACCACCATCTCAGTTATGATGTCACTTCCCCCTGCCCCAATCAAAATCGGAACTGTCTTCAGAGTCGTGTGCCCTTCTTTCAAAGTAAGTCACTGCCAAAAAACCCATCTGCATCACATAAGTGGGAGTTAAATGGCCCAGGACGACCGACCCATAGGCTTCGGAGTCTGCCCTGGATTTCTGGGGAAATCACTCGCATACCTTCATTTCTCCCCATTGGCTTCCGTTCTGAAACGTAAGAAAAGACATTCTGAAGACACATAAGGGGATCTTAACTTATTTGGCAGGAGCCAAACCCATCCACTCCCTTCAGTAGTCTGCCCCTTATGTCCTGGGGTACCCCCACACATTTCCTGTGAACCAGACATTGAAACTGAACTCTACTGTTGCTTGGATTGTCAATCTGGCTGGCATGTTAACTATACATATATAAACATTTTTGTCCTAGTTTTTAAAAAAACGAAACTAGAAATAATTAATATATTTGACATGACTATTTAACTTCTCTGTATTATAAGCTATGCACTGAACACATCTCTTTTGTCTTCTATAAGCTAAAACAAAATATTAGGTAGAGATATTTAAGGAGCCTTAAAATGAATTAAAGTGATTGGAACGCCCAGCCCACATTCTTTGCTTCTGCCAAGCTTCAGAAAATGACACTTTCCATCGGAAATGTGTTTCTAACAGGTGATGGTGAACTAATATTGACACTGCGGAATCTTTATTTGACCTAATAGTGAGGATTGTACCCCAGGTCCTAGGATGTAGTGTAAAACTCGGAAAAATCCTAAAAGAGCTTTACGCGCAGGGCCAGGCTTACTGAATGGGTGTAGATGAAATGCAAAATGATATCTTCTAATTTATAAATGATAGGGTTAAGAAAATCAGGCAAACAGTGGACTACCAACACCACAATGTGCTATGCCCACATGCGCATCTTCAATACGTTGACCCTCATTACGAGGTTGCCAGTAGGTGGGCAGTAGTACCGGCGGCCTACCGGCGACCTCGGCTTACCGTTTCCACCACCCGATATCTTGGTAATAGCGGGATATTATGTGCAGCCGGTACAGGACCTTTCCCTTCCCGTGGAGCCCTGTGTGACTCCACGGGAATGGAGACACTGACCCACCGCCACCAGTGTTGACGGTGCTGGTGCTTCAGGGATTTATCTGCAGGTAGGGTCGTGAACTACCGGCAGGTCAGGCCTGCCGGTAGGTAGTTCGCAGCCCCTACCAGCACTCGGAGTGAGCTGGTCCGAACCCCTTTTTTCCAGACCGGCTCACTCCTAATGAGGGCCATTGTTTCTTTTACAAAGATCGGAGGAAAATGTGTTCCATAACAACACAAGCTTGGCTTTTCCTTCAATGTAGCCTGAAAAAGTGCAGTCATACAACTGAGCCGTGACATTTCCGTGCGAGAGCACGTGTGTGTGAGTGTGTGAAGCAAGATTTTCCCAATCACCTGTGAAGCTAAACGGCAGACTCTGCTTCCTGCTCCTCCCCAAGTTCTTACAGAGACATTGCAGCTGCTGTTGTGTGATACATGTGGGTTGGGGAACCGAGGCGCTCCCCGATACACAGGGCTGTGCATGCATGGACTCAAACTGAGAGGCGCTGATTCACAAAGAAGTACTAGTGGTAAATCTCACTTACTCCTAATTTACACCTTCAAAGACAAGATTGAATGGAGGCGGCTCCTCCATAACGAAAGTGCTCGTCTTTCACAGTTTAAGTAGTTAGCCAGTGTACATACCAATGGGCCATGCAAAGCCAGGGTCATTTTGCTCCCCCAATCTTGCACAGCTCACTGGGAGTGCAGGCTAGAGGACTGCAGTCCTCAAATGTGCCTAGGCAGTGCAGGCTAGAGGACTGCAGTCCTCAAATGTGCCACTCCCCGCACATTTCGGCTTGCCTGGGTGACATGTTGGGGTCGTTATGGTCTCCCGCGCATGCCCTCTGGAATCTAGAAGCTTTCTCTGCTTCCTGGTTCCGGTTAATGCTGCATGGGAGCGGAGAGCCTCCGTGGTTGACAGCCTAGGGACTGGGTGAGCAGTTAAGGAAAATGTTTTTGTGTGTATGTATGCATGCTGGTATGTACGTATGCTTCAATGCGTGCACACAAGTCAATGATAAATGAATGTGTGTTTGAATGAGGGAAACGGATGAGTGAATGGATGTGTATGAATGCATGCGTGTGTGCTGGAGAGCGGGCCTGCCTCTGATTTTGTGTGGGGAAAGAAGGTGACCCCTGCACAATCAGAGGTAGGCCCGGGGTTGGGTCGGGGTGGGACTGCCATGTCATGTCCCGGCATACCGCTCACCCTTCCTGGTTCCTGGTTCCGGTTAATGCTGCATGGGAGCGGAGAGCCTCCGTGGATGACAGCCTAGGGACTGGGTGAGCAGTTAAGGAAAATGACGGGGTGACCATCACAGTGAGGGCGATGGGAGGTATGCCAGGGAAGGACATTACATGTTTTAATGTGCGTCAAGAGTAAAGCAAACGCGATTCGTGTTCGCTTTCCATTATTTTACTCTTGATGCCCGTTAAAACCTGCCATTCCAACAGGGAGCAAGAGTAAAGCAAACATGAATCAGGATTGCTTGTACTGCTTTAAACGAGGTGCCTATTAGGACTAGCCCTATCAATGGGCATCAAGATTAAAACAATGATGATACTTTTTTTCTTTACTCCTGATAGCCATGATGTTATTATGCAGCAAGACTGGACTACATTGTTGGGGCAGTCTGGATATATTCTATACTGTGGCCCAGCCAAAACAGTGTGTGTCATGATGCAGAGTGTGCAGATTGTGTACCAAAAGACTCTCACACCTAGAAAATCAAATCTTCTAGATTTTTAATTGAGACGATTATATTTTTGTAATGCTGAGGTTGAGCTAGACCACGCCAACTGGAGCCCTTTCCATGTCTGGTACGATATCCCAAGCCATGGAATCAGTTGAGAAAGCCATCTAATTTTCAAGCTCTGGGGCACCATGCCGGAGGGGTGCCAGCCATTCAGGTGGCTAGGAATGCGGGATTGAACTGCTGGTGAAAGCTTGCATTCCATGCCGCCTGACAGCCGGCACCCCCGCCGCCATCTTCCCTCACCCTCCGTCCCGTTGTTTTTTTATTATTCCCCTCCCCCCAACTTACCTTATTTAGGCTGCAGCGGCACTCGCTGCAGCAGCCGCACTTTTTTCTCTACTCACAACGGCCACCATGGAAAGGGATGAGGGGCTCTGTATGGAGCCTTGCCTTCCCTTTCCATGGTGGCCATCTTTGTAAAGGTTTATCCTTCAAAGAATGGGACAGCGCTCGCGTCCTGTTGTGCGAAGGAAAATCTTTTTTTATTTAGCATCCCGGGTTACCGTTTTGGCAACCTGGGGTGCTAATAGCCAAGGCCTGGAATGGGAGTTAAGGGCCTGGAGCCCTCGTCATCAACCCTCGCTTCGGATGGGCCGGTAACTTGGGCTCCAGGGTCGTTAACCTCCATTCCAGCCCTTGGAACAGGGGCTTAACACCATATTCTTTTCAGGTGCTATAGAAATGGCCAATATTAAAATTGTCACATCTTGTACACATGCAGATATTTTTTAGCAATAACGGAACACATGTAATAGGTAAGAACAAGATCAAAATGTCAGAGTAGCTAACCATGCCGCCACATAACTCCCATCGCACTCCTTTATGAGGGACAATCCTGAGTCTGTGACCTAGGTTTGAACATTATTTGTGCTTTGTATATGTAATTAGTACCCAGCGAGAGTCAAGCAAAATGCAACACGCATTCTTGTTGGCTCTCGCCGGGTCCTTACCCGGCCGGGAATCCCTCTGTTGGGATTCCACGGCCTTTGTCCCCGGCGGGGGGTTTGGCAGCCCCTAAGCCAATGAGGAGGCTCGAGGCTCGAAGCTGGGCCATCCCTGCTCCGAGCCTCCCCGCGGCTGAGAGGCTGCCTTCTCCCCTCGCCGGGGACTCGGGTAAGTCTTTTTTTTTTAATTCTCTTCCCTCCCTCCCACCTGCCCCACCCCCAACTTACCTTCTTGTTCCTGCGGCCCCGGCAGGGGACGAGGGAAGCCTCCAGCCATGTGGAGACTCGGAGCTCCACACGGCTGGAGGCTTCCCTCGTCCCCCGCCGGGGACGCAGGTACGTTTTTTCTTTTCTTTTTTCTTCCTCCGTCCCACTCCCGCCCTCCCAACCCCACTTACCTTCTTTTTTAAACTTTTTTGGGAGCGGACGCGCTGGGAACAAGTGTTCCCAGCGCGTCCGCTCCCGATGGTCACCGCCATGGAAAGGGAAAACGGACTCCATTTTCCCTTTCCATGGCGGCGGCCATTCTTTTGGTTGTTTTTTTTTTTCTGTCCCGAAACGCTGCAGCGTTTCAGGACAAAAAAAATGCTTTTAGTGCCCCGGTCACGCACATAATGCGGGCCTGGGTACTAATAGCAATATAACCCTCACTCGGGGCCTTACCTATGGGCACCGGGGCATTACCTGAGTCAGTAATGCCCCCGCCACTCGGGTTATATTGCTTAAATAAGAAATTGCCTCCTGCTGTCTTTCTCATGCAAAATCCCCCCACTTGAACTATTCCAACTTCTGGCATAGCGCCAGAGATGTCTGTTTTTACCACATAAATTTTAAACATAATTCTATAAATGTGTACATATTTTTTGCAGATTTTAACTGGCTCTGACCATCATTCAAACAGCCCCAGGTACACTCCCGGCTACTAGGGATGCAACATAACTGAATCATTTTAGATCTATTCCTTATGTAGATTGGTCTGTACCAGTGGATCTAATTTAATATGCAGACATTGATCGATTTAGATGAAAGAGGAAGCCATTGTGAAACCCAACGTACCACTAACTTACCATCAAAGCGTATAATTAAGTCATTATGAAATCACACAGCCGATGTTAATCATGGGAGGAATTGCAAGTTTCACATGATGTTTTCTCACTAATCCAGATTTCTAAGTGCTTTGATTGGGTGATGTGTACTTTCAGGTGGTTGTAGTTAGAGTGAATGTCAATCACCAGGTCTTTCATCTCATCCACAGTGTTGAGAGATTAATGTTTGCCTTTAAATCAAAACAACTAGTTTCAAAGTTAAATAGGGCATAAGAGAAACACCTATTTTCTTGGAAAGCTTTGCCTTGTTAAATGTAAACTCAATGGGCTATTCATCTTCTGAATTCCCTTAGAAAAGCTTTTTTTTATAGAACATTTTATTGCAAAACTAAGGAGAGACACTAGATGGCATTTAAAGGAGTCCATGTTTGCAGAGGCCTGTACCATACTGAGCCACGACCATAAAAGTTTTTGTTGCACTGCCTGGACGATTCGCCCTAAGCTTGTACTGAAAAGACACCTTCATTCAAAATATGAAGAGATGCGGTTGTGTTAAAGTAGTGAAGATGGACAGCTGCTCACATCCGAAGCCTGAGGCTAGGATGACTGATGTGAAGCCTGGATTTGTAGAGTTCCTCCCAACTCCTTGACCCAGCTAAAAAGAAAACAGCTTGCCCGGGTACTGATTAGCATGATACTATTATTATTCCCAGTGAATTTGCAACTGAGAGTCGTGATTCTATTAATGGCACAGAGGTGAGTATTATGTGCCTCATCACGAGTTGGGCGGCATCCCCGGCGGTATTACTGCTGTGTCTATTAGCATTACTGCCAAACCCCCTGGCGCTATTAGTGCCGGATCACGGGTTTGGCGGAATGGTAAGTCCCCATTCCCCATTGGGGCCATTTGGGAATTCCCCATTCCGCATTGGGCCCAATGGGGAATTTCTGGCGCTACTACCTCTGGCGGTATTAGCACGTGTTAATAACGCCAAAAATCGGCAAAACCGCAGCGAATTTGCCCCCTGCTCAGAGCTGGGGGTAAAGCCTGCCAAACTCATGATTTGGTGACCCTTAAGTGCGGCGGTAATAGCGTTAACGCCGCATTTAAGGGTTACCGCCAACCTTGTGATGACCCCCTATGTGCTAACTCTATTTTAAAAAAAATGTCAGTACCAATATTTTAAAAAATCCACAGCTTCCTAAAACTGCCTCTCCCTTTATCCCCCTTTTTCCTTTCTTTGCTACTAGTCCAGCCACCCCCAAACAGATCATATAAGTCCCTTAAGAAGTTGCTCTTATCACTAAGTATCCTCTTTTCGTAAGTGAAGTTACAAAGCCCCCCACATGACCTGCCTTGGAAGACATGTCGAAGAAGCCATGACAGTCCTCTGCCAGTCATCTACCAATGGGTTCATCCAGAAATGTCTGTGGTGCCCACCTGACCATCAGAAGCATAACGGCCCTTAGAAGGCGTTATCGGCTGCAGCTGAAGATAAAATAAGGAAGGGTTAAAATGGAGGGATAGTGCTTATCCCAAGCACTTAAGAGAATCACACCTCATTCTCATAAATTGACTAGAAATAATCACAATTATATGACATGACATGGAGGCTTGCTATTATTATGTAGTTTTTAAGCATAGATATCACCTGTTCTGATGCATGTATGATAATAAGCTTAGAATAATGTTTCTGAAATACATGCTCAGTGGAGCAGTCCAGCTGCCCGGAGAGCGTCTACCAGTCTAGCACCTATCCAAAAGACTTTGGAAGTCCTGGACCCTCTGGAAGAGTGAGCATCAAAAATGACCACGTCAATCCATGTGAGAGCTGTGGCATCACACATAAGGAAGACATGTATGATAAGGGGAAACACCACCACTTATTTACATTAACAATCCATTTCAAAATCCAAAAGGAAACTCTATCTGAGGTTAGAGAACCCTCATAAAAAAATCTAGAACCCTTACCTCTGACCATCTCCTAAATGAAACCAAACACATGAGCATCACCATGGAACAAAGACTAAGGGCCTCATTACACGGACGGCGGTAAGGGTTTACCGGTACCGGTAAGGGCACCGGTAAACCCTTACCGCCTTACTACGAGGTCCCTTTGCGGGTTGGTACTTTAACGCCTGCTGTTTAGCAGACATCAAAAACCAACCCGCAAAGGGACCAGGGTGCTAATTACGGTACCGCAATTTGCGGCACCGTAATTAACGCCTTCCCCATTCCCATAGAGCCCTATGGGGCAAAAATGGGAATGGGGAAGGGCAATGGGGGAAGGGGGAATTACTGCCCCGCCAACTTTGGAATAGGGCGGTAATTCCCCTTTCCTCCAAGGTGGTGCCAGTATTTTACCGGCATGGACCAAGGTGCTAGTAGCACCTTGGTCCTCCGCCTACCGTGTAATGAGGCCCAAAATCATATTAAAATCCTAGAGCCTGGAGTATTAGGGCTGTGCTGTTAGTTAAAAAAGAACCCCGCTAAGCAATCTACAAACCAACCAGCGCACGTAGAGACGCCACGTGCACCAAGGGAGGACATTCAGAAATAGTTACGAAGATGCAGATTAACTGAAAAAGACAAGGCATTCAAGACCTGCACTACATCCTAGCAAATGGGATCAAATCCTAACTCAGAGTACCAATGTACCCAAGGGCACCAGGAGCACTCATATGACCTGATGGTACTTGGTGCACATGCCCTCCTTATGAGAGAAGCAGCTTCCGATGGAAGTCCCTATTGGGAACATCTGCCTGCGATACCAACCAAGCTACTAGCATAAGGGAACGTGCCTGCATGAGTGAATGAGGTACAAAAGAGTTCCTGGAAGGAAAGAGGTTAATCTGTTTTACTCCTAACTTACACCTTCAAAGACATGATTGAACAGAGGCGGCTTCTCCATAATGGGCAACGGGGCGCCAACCTGCCCATCGCCCCTTATGCAGAAGCCAAAGCCAGCCCAGGGAAATTGCTACTCTTTCACAGTTTTTGTTGGCCAGTGCACATACCCAATGAGCCATGCAAGGCCACAGATCATTTGCTTCCCCAATCTCGCACGGCTCACTGGGGATGCCGGCTGGGTAACTGCAGTCCCAAATGGGCCTTGGCAGTGCTCCCATTACTCACCACACATGTCGCCTTCCCTGGGTGGCATGTCGGAGATGCACCAGTCTCCCGTGCATGCCATCAGAAACCAAGAAGGGAATCTGTAGAAATGTTAAAATTTTAAAAAGAACGTATGGGAGATTATTTGAATTTCGGCTGTATGAAAATTTCGTACAGCAGAAAATTTCAAGCAAACCTCCTATTCGTTGTCATTATAGTGAACAAGGGGAGCGAGGGCTGCAAGCGGGGAGGGGTCCCCTGCACATTTGTTCACTATTACGGCATTAGGGGTTGCAGGGATGTCCCCTTCTCCCGATAGATTAAAGTAAGAAGAACGAAAGAAACAAAAGGACACTGCGGCACCGGTTCCCAACTACGTAAGCGAAGGGAACCGGCGTTGCAGAAGGATGGAGGAGTCGGCGGCACACAACGCGATGTGCCACCAACTGCTAAGTAAGGGGTGGGGCGGGTCGGGGAACATTATTTGACCTAATTTGAAGGGGAACATTATTTGACCCAGGCGTAAAATTTCGAATTTGGCATTGCCGCATTCACCAATTTCGAATGTTTAATGTTGCGCTTCGGTCAATTCATGGACATCCACCAAGAAGATCTCTCTGCTTCCTGGTTATGTTTCATGGGAGCCGGAGACCCTCCATGGAAGACTGCATTGGGACTGGGTCAGCATTTCAGGATAATGTTTTTTGTGTGTGTTTATTTATGTATGCTTGTTTGTACTTATGCTTCTATGCGTGCATACAAGTGTTTGCATCTGTGCACAAGTGAACGAGAGAGACTCTGCTGTATGTGTGCACATGTGAGTGAGAAATCAATAAATGGATGAATGTGTGTTTGAATGAGAGAAATGGATGAATGAGTGGATGTGTATGAAGAGACCGGGCCTGCCTCTGATTTTGTATGGGGATGGAAGGCGCGCCCTCTCTCTCCGTGCACAGTCAGAGGTAGGCTCGGGGTTGGGTGAGGGTGGGGTGGGACTGCCATGTCATGCCTTGGCATACCACTCATCCTCACTGTCAGGTTGAGGGGGCCACCATAACAGTGAGGATGATGGTGGGGGGGTATGCCAGGGGATGATATTGAATGTTTTAATGGGCATCAAGAGTAGAGCAAAGGTGATTCATGTTTGCTTTATTCTTGATGCCCATTTTGTTATTATGTGGGCAAGACCGGTGTATGTTGGTGGGCTGGTCTGCATATACTTCTTACTGTGGCAGTAGGCCAGTCTCAGATAGCAAATGACCATCAATCGCAAAGGAAACATGAATCATGTTTTCTTTTTATTCCTTTACTCTTGATGCCTATTAAAACATGCCATGCCAATGGTGATCAAGAGAAAGGCAAACATGAATCAGGATTGATTTTAAGTGCCTATTAAAACCAGCCATATCAATGGGCATCAAGAATAAAGCAACCATGATACATTTTTTGTTTACTCTTGATGCCCATGTTGCTATTACATGGCAAGACTGGCCTACATTGTTGGTGCCGTCTGGATATATTTTATATTATGGCCCATCCAAAAGAGTGTGGGTCATGGTGCTGAGTGTCTGCCAAAACACGCTCACACCTTGAAAATCTTCTAGATTTTTAATTGAGAAGGTTATAGTTTTGTGATGCTGAGGTCGAGCTAAACCACACCAACTGGAGGCCTTTCCAAACCTGGTACGATATCACCAAGTCATGGAATTAGTTGAGAAAGCCATCTAATTTTTAAGCACAGGTGCACAACTCATATTCTTTCCAGCTGATATAGAAATGGTCAATATTAAAATTCTCACATTGTCTACATGTGAAGATATTTTATAGCAATCCTCCACTCTGGATTTCTTCTGTCTGGCCTTCCTCCTTGGGCCCGCTTCCTGTGCTCTCTAGCAATGTGAAGAACCTTGGGGTGATCATGTCTGACAATTTGTCGATGGCCGCTCCTGCATCTGTGGTATGTCAGACAGGGCATTTTCAGTTAAACATTTTAAGAAAGGTGCTCCACCTAATTCCGGTAATGCTACGCCCCCCAGGTGATGCCACCATGATTCCGAGCAGGCTGGACTACTGTAATTCCCTTTATCTTGCCCAGCCTAAGGGCTTGGTCTGCCAGCTACAGCGTCTCCAGAATCTGGCGGACAGGGTGGCAACAGGTATCCCTTATGGGTCCCACATGTCTCCTATTCTGTGTTCTCTTCATTGGCTCCCAGTGGCCCAGCGCATTCAATTTAAAGCATTGTGTATCGTTCACTGTGCTCTCCATGACCAGGGAGCTGAATATCTGGTCACTAAGTTTGTGCGCTATGTCCCTAACCGCCCCCTGCCGTCCGCGAATATGGCCATGCTCTGTGTCCCCCCTTTTCGATTGACCCCAGTAGGGGGGCAGGCTTTTTCAATTTCTGCAGCACAGCTGTGGAACCTTCGCCCACTATGCATGAAATCATTCTCTAATCTTCTGCTATTCTGGAAGGCCCTGAAAACCCATTTGTTTTCACATTTTTCACATTTTAACACTCTGGGCTGATTGCTGTTTCCCCTGTTCTGGTTCCTTGCCTCTCTAGCGCCATGATGCCTCCGGGCGCTCTACAAACGATCATTAAAAAAAATGAAAACACATGGAAGAGGTAAGACCAAGGTCAAAATGTCAGAATAGTTGACCACGCCGCCACATACCTCCCATAGGACTCCATTATGAGGGACAGTCCTGAGTCTGTGACCTAGGTTTGAACATTGTGTGCTTTGTATATGCAAATAAGAAATTGCCTCTTGCAGTCTTTCTGATGCAAAAACGACCCACTTGAACTATTCCAACTTCTGCTATAGTGCCAAAGATGTCCGTTTTTAACACAGAAATCTTTAAAATAATTCTGTAAATGTGTACATATTTTTTCCATATTTTGAATGGCTCTACTCATCATTCCAACAGGCCCAGATAAACTCCTGGCTACTAAGGATGCAACATAACTATATCATTTTAGATCCATTTCATATGTAGATATATGTGTACCATTGGATCTAATTTAATATGCAGACATTGATTGATATAGATTAAAGGGGAAGCCATTGTGAAACCCAACATACCACTGACTTACCATCAAAGCTTATACATAAATAATTATGAAATCACCCACCCAATGTTAATGATACATGTATGATAAGCTTAGAATAATGTTTCTGAAATACATGCTCAGTGGAGCAGTCCAGCTGCCCGGAGAACGTCTACCAGTCTAGCACCTATTCAAAAGGCTGTCGAAGTCATGGGTCCTATGGAAGAGTGAGCAACAAAAATGACCACGTCAATGCACGCGAGAGCTAGGGCAAAGTTGCAAAGTTACAGCTCCCTGCTGTCTGCGGTGGCCACGTGTACATCTCACCCAGCCTGAACTGCCAGTGACTGTGCTCCGTGCATGTCCGGAGTGCATCCATTAAGATCTGCTGTGCCAGCGAGGCCCGTGAGGCCTGTGAAGACTATCATCATTGTTTGTGCTGTTGCTTGGCAACCGGCAACACATAAGCCACACCCCCAGCCTCGCTCTCATCCCACTTGCTGGCTACAAGAACCGACTTTAGGTGAAGCCGCAGCGAAGTTGGGCAAAGTTGCAGCTTCCTGCTGTCTGTGGCGGGCGCGTGTGTCTCTACATCTAACCCAGCCTGAAC
Organism: Ambystoma mexicanum; assembly: GCF_040938575.1. Lineage (NCBI taxonomy): Eukaryota > Metazoa > Chordata > Amphibia > Caudata > Ambystomatidae > Ambystoma > Ambystoma mexicanum. Next base: position 895,319,128 of record NC_090929.1, read on the forward strand.
TGCCAGTGACTGTGCTCAGTGCCTGTACTGGAGTACATCCATTAAGATCTGCTGTGCCCACGAGGCCCGTGAGTCCTGTGAAGACTATCAGCGTGGTTTTTGCTATTGCTTGGCAACCGGCAACTCATAAGCCACGCCCCCAGCCTCGCTCTCATCCCGCTTGCTGGCTGTTGGGGGCGGGTCAGAGCCCCCACGCGTTCCCGTAAGCCCCTTCACCCAAGGACTCACACGGGCACCAGTCCTTCCAGTTCGGGCTTCCCGGTCGCTCTACCGCGGCCGGGAACGCCCCCTTTATTTATACAAACTGCGGCGGCGTGATACGTCACGCCGCCGCGTGCGCCCGTCATCGGGCGGCGCCACACTCCTCCTTTTCCGGGAGGAACAGCAGAACGCAATAACATTAACTTTATTAACCAGAAAATCACACATCTACTTTAAACGCTACTGCACACCCAAAGAAAAAACCCCTTTAATGTCATCCACCCAGATCTGCTCACCCCAGTTCACTAGCCATTTGTCCCACGACATATTCGCTGAGGTCGGCAGGTTTCCCTCGCCCAGCCCTCTGGGGGTACCTCCTGCCTACCTCCGGCACGTGACGTCCTTCCACCGCCTCTCCCCGGACGGGGGATTCGGGCGCCGCTTCATAGAGGCTTCCGTCCGCCGGCGTGTCTGGTGGATCCGGTTCAGGTGGGGTGTCAGTTCGTGGATCACCCAGCTTCTTGAAGAAGCTCACGTTTCGGGTGACAGCTGATCGTCCATCCGAGGCCGTCACCATGGACCCCTTCACCGCCACTACATCCAGGGGCTCCGGTTCATAGGGGAGTGATAGCTTCCCGTGGGGGTGTCGATTACGGATGAGGACCTCATCCCCTAGTTCAAGTCTCTGAGGGCGGAGACCCCGGCGCAGGTTTTCTTGTTCAATTCGGACTCGCCTTTGAGCCTCTACCCGCTCATTATCGATGACCCCCGGTTCTTTCTCCCCAACTTCCGGCAGCAGCCCCCGGGGGCATCTCCTGAATAACACCTCTGCCGGAGCCACTCCCGTGGCTGCATGTGGGGTGGTGCGGTACACCCGGAGGAACTGATAGAGGGCCCGTTGTAAAGATTGGCCCTGCCCTTGAGCAATCCGGAAGGTTTTGTTTAGGGTCCGCATCAGTCTCTCTGCATCCCCGTTCGCTCGAGGCCACAGGGGGGATATCTTCCGGTGTTGTATTCCGCAGCTCTCCAGCAGCTCGGAGAATCGCTCACTTTGGAAGGGCGATCCATTGTCGGAGCATAGGGTGTGGGGAAAACCATGGGCCGCAAACATTTTCTCCATCGCTACCACCACATGTTCAAAGGCCACTGAGTCAACGAACTCCACTTCGGGGTATCTCGAGTATTCATCGACTAGCACCAGGAAATGGGTACCCACTGATGTTGAGCCAAAGTCGGCGTGGACGATCTCCCACGGCCTCGTGCCTCGGGGCATGGCCTCAATGGCGGGTTCACGTTGGAGAGGGGAGGCCGCCTGACACCATACGCAGGCTGCCACAAAGTCATCCACCCTTTTCTCTAACTCTGGAAACCAGACCTTTGAGCGGAGCCGCGCCTTGGTCTTGGCGGCGCCCTGATGTCCATGGTGGGCGAGATGGATCACCTCCGCCACCTTTGCCTGTGGGACAACAATCCTGTCACCCCGGAGCAGCAGCCCAGAGTCCGAGAACGACAGCTCCTCCTTTACCTTCCACAGCTGCTCCAATACTGTTTTGGCTTCTTGCGTGCGTCCGGCCCCTGCTTCGAGGATGGACTTCCACGACCCACTGTGCATTGGGTCTTTTAGAATTCGAAAGCACTCGTCCTCAGCTGCCGCAGCCTCCAACTCCTCTAGGGACATCGCGTTTGGTGTTGCCGCTTCCACCACCATGCGAACATGACTGTCCGCTTCCTCTCCGCAGGTGTCATATCCCTCTCACCCGCACACTCCCGGGTGACGAGATAGATAGTCCGCGGCAATATTGGCCCCGGGCCTGTACACCAGGGTAACAGAATATTCCAGGAGGGCGAGCATCCACCTCTCGATTCTCGCCGGTGGTTTCGAAGAGGAGCCCACCAGGATCGGAAGCAGTGGTTTGTGGTCAGTAACCACCGTCACCGGGCGTCCCAGGACGTAGAGCCGGAAGTGCCTGCAGCCCCACAGCACCGCCAAGGCCTCCCGCTCGATCTGGGAGTACCTCTGTTCAGTCTCAGTGAGGGCCTTGCTAGCATATGCTATAGGTCGAACACTCCCGTTGCTGTCCACCTGCGTCAGCACTGCTCCCAACCCGAAGGGACTTGCATCGACCACGATTTCAGATTCTAGTGCTGGGTCGAAGAATGCCATCGTGTCCTCCGCTGTGAGGGCACCCTTAATGTCCTCGAAAGCGGCTTGTTCAAGGGGGCCCCACTGCCATGGTGATTCTTTCTTGGTCAGCGCCCGGAGTGGCTCAGATCTCGACGCCAAGTTCTGGATGAACCGCCCACAGTAAGTTACCATCCCCAGGAAACTCCTCACGTCGGTCACCGACTCGGGGGCTTTCGCCGCCTTGATGTCCTGGACCTTTTTCGGGTCTGGCGACACCCCCCCCTCCTTGAAGATGAATCCGAAAAACTCGATGGAGGAGCGCATGAATTCACATTTTTCCCGGTGAAGGGTGAGGCCCAGAGATTGGAGTCGTTCTAAGGTCTTTCCCAGCCTCCTCATGTGATCCACTTCAGTTTTGGCGAACACCAGGATGTCGTCGCTAATGTTAAGGACGCCCTCCAGATCTGCAAGGGCGCCACTGATGATATTTTGGAACACTTCAGCGGCAGACGACACCCCGAAGCTCAACCGCTTGTATCGATACAGACCCCGGTGGGTGGTGAAAGTCGTTATGTACCGGGAGTCAGGATGAAGGACGACCTGGTGATAGCCAGCTCGGAGGTCCAGCTTGGAGAAAAATCGAGCCCCTTGAACATCCGCAATGATGTCATCAATCGTCGGTGTAAGATGCCGCTCCCTTCTGATCGCTTTGTTCGGGAGCCTCATGTCCACGCATATGCGCACTGAGTCAGGTTGCTTGGGCTTTCTGGCCACCACGATCGGGGACACCCAAGGGGTTGGGCCTTCCACTTTCTCGATGATATCCAGGCTCACCAGATTGTCCAGCTCCTTATCCACCAGCCCCCTTAAGTGAAAGGGTACTCGCCGGTGTTTCAGTGCGATGGGTTGCACCGACTCATCGATGTGTAGTCGAATGGGTTCCCCGTCATCTTTCCGATGCCGCTGAAGAGGGCAGCGTACTTGTCCAGGAGGTCATGTATATCCCCAAGGTGGACGGAGTAGGCGAAGCTCACGATCCCTAATGCCTCTGCAGCTGCACAGCTGAGCAAGGTATTACTGCTCACCGGGGTCACGTAGAATCGAGCCTTAATGTGTGAGCCATCATGTTCCACGTCAGCCACGAAGGCACCGTCCAGCGGTATCGGTTCCTGGCCCCCAAATGCAAATATGCGGGCTCTCGGTGTGGCCAGACCCGGGAGGGGTTTGAGAGAGTCAAAATGTCCTCTGGCCATCACATTGACGGAAGCACCAGTGTCCACGAGCACCGGGACTGGGGAGTGGTTGATCTCCACTACACATCTTGGCTGTCTCCTGCTTTTCCTTTTGAGCGTTTCTACGCTGGAGACAAAAAAAACGTTCTCTTCGTCTTCCTCCTCAGCTCCTTCCGCCTGGGGCTCGACCTCACCCTGCTCCACCTGGGCTACACTGGGCGGTTGGTTCTGGCGCGGAGTCCACAACCGTGCCTGACCCCTCGGCACCATCACTGGCATGGCCGCACGACATACCCGCGAGAAGTGATCGGCCAGCCCACACCTCCCGCAGGTTTTTCCGACCGCAGGGCACTCTGTCATGTGGGGGAGGTCATACCCGCACTTCTGGCACGACTCCCCGCTCCTTCCTGCCCTGTCTCGGGGTCCTCCACCTGGGCGTCTCACACCTCGGCCACCTCGCCACACCACACACACTTCCTCAGGCCTGCCCGACCGAGACCCTGCTTCCATCTTGCTGGCTCGGGCCTCCGCTACCTCATGGCATCTGCCCAGCTCCAGTATGCGGGGCAGCGTGATGCCTGGCTCTCTCAGGACCTGCCTCCTGAGCTTGCCAGAGGAGCATGCCTGGATCAGCATCGTGCGCATCATGTCGTCTGCGTCTCCCCATGCACATCCGAGGGACAGGCGGCGTAAGCGACCGTAGAAAGTGTCCAGTGTTTCCTCTTCCTTCTGCTTAGCCGAAAGCATAATGAACCTCTCATAGTCCACGTTCGCAAGGGGGAGGAAATGCGCGAGGAGCGCCGCCTTGGCCGCATCGTAGGAGTTATTGATGGGAGTAAGTGATTCAAATATTTCCTGGACTGCCGGTCCGGCCGAGTATAGCATGGTGGCAATCCGGCTGTCGTCATCCGTCACCTGAGCAGCCCTGAAATACATGTCGAGGCGACTCACCCATCTTCTCCATCGGGGCCCCATGCTCGAGGGTGGGCCCGATGCATCGAACTCAGGAATGGGCTGCAGGGCGGCATGGGCCGCAGGTGCGCGTGCTTGGGCCATAATGGGAAGCCCCGGTTGTCCAGGCAGCAGTCCTGCAGAGGCCTGGATAACCGATGGAAGGACAGCCTGTTGTTAAGCAGCAGCCTGGCCACGATCGCGGGGACGTGACGCAGCTGCACCACCACTGTCCGAATCATCAGAGTCACCCATGGGTTTGAGCGCACAGGCACCCCCTACCTACTGTCCTGAGGGCCGCAACTCAAACTTCTTCCTCTCCAGGCACCCAACTTGAGGGAGGTTTCTAGGCAGGGCACCAATGGAGGCACACCATGCAGCCAAACCTGATGATGAAGGAGCCAGCGAAGAAACCACAGCGCTTTGATGATGAAGGAGACAAAGAGAAAGCAGTGAATTCCCCTTGTCAAAGTCCATATAGGCCTGGGGTTCCAAAAATTGAGCCTAGGCACTGGATGGGCCTATACAGGCCCTGTGATGTTGGTCCTTCTCCTGGCTTTCACACGACGTAAGAGTCCCAAAATTGTGTACAAATGCACAAAACCAGCATGGGCATGCAGGTCATAACTCCCACTTCCAATTTTTCCAAAAATTAGGCCCGTGATGTACTCACGCTCCAAACCGGAGCCTTGCGAAGTTTCATGGCCTACAAGACAAAATGGCCGCCGGCCGCGTGTGCGTCCCGCGACCCGGCATGAAGCGAAGCGATGCTTCGTTCCGCTTCCATTCAAAAATTCGGAATAAACAATTTCACCGCCGGGCCCGGGTCTCCCTCATCACTCGTCGCCACTGTTGGGGGCGGGTCAGAGCCCCCACGCGGTCCCGTAAGCCCCTTCACCCAAGGACTCACACGGGCACCAGTCCTTCCAGTTCGGGCTTCCCGGTCGCTCTACCGCGGCCGGGAACGCCCCCTTTATTTATACAAACTGCGGCGGCGTGATACGTCACGCCGCCGCGTGCGCCCGTCATCAGGCGGCGCCACACTGGCTACAAAACCACCCTTAGGCGAAGCCGCCACAAAGTTGGCCAAAGTTGCAGCTTCCTGCTGTCTGTGGCGGCCGTGTGTGTCTCTACATCTCCCCAGCCTGAACTGCCAGTGACTGTGCTCAATGCCTGTACCACAGTACATCCATTAAGATCTGCTGTACCCGCGAGGCCTGTGAAGACTATCAGCATTGTTTCCGTTGTTGCTTGGCAACTGGCAACACATAAGCCACGCCCCCAGCCTCGCTCTCATCCTGCTTGCTGGCTGCAACAACCGCACTTAGGCAAAGCCGCGGCGAAGTTGGGGCAAAGTTGCAGCTTCCTGCTGTCTGAGGCTGTCTGCGGCGGGAACACAGCCTATGGCCTGTTAACTATTTCACACCTTGGTCCTTCCTCCTTCCCAGCACCTCTGAGCAAACCATTACCCGTTATTTGCATTTCCATCAAGGTACTATTCTATCTTTGCAAGACAATTGATAGCCTTCAATCAAACGCCAGGTCCATACACTCATGTTCAAATCCCAATCTCACCTATCCATCGATTACTGACACTTCTGCTGCCATAGAACTGGGCCTTTGGAATACCAGGTCCCTTTGCAATAAGACATCTGCAGTATTGGACCTCTTTCCACGACTACGTTTTCATTTCTTCTGCATTACCGAAACTTGGATTTTATCCCATAACTCAACTGTTGCTGCTTCTCTTACCTCTTCTCTGTCTTCCTTTGCCCATGTCCCTCGAGCCACTGGCCGCGGAGGTGGCATTGGCATACTATTTTGCTTTTCTTAGTTATCCACCCCTTCGCCTGTCCCCGCACCTGACTATACTTTTTTTGAATTCATCTATAAGATTTTCACTGTCCCACACTCTATCTCTTTTCTTATTGTTTATCGTCCACCTGGCCCACTTGGGTCCTTCTGCTAGGACATTGGCCATCTCCTTTGTCATATTCTACCTAGTCCGACTCCACTTGTTCTACTTGGAGACTTTAATCTTCATCTTCTCTACCCACTCTGCCTCTTCTTTCCTTTCTATCCTTGACTTGCATCTACTTTCTCCACTATCTACTCCCCCTACTCATATCTCTGGATCTTCACTCGACTTGATCTTTCTTTCCACTTTCTCTGCCTCATCTGTACTAGCTCTGCCGGTCAACTTATCTAACCATTTTTTACTCTCCGTATCACTTCTCCCCATCACCTCTTATATCCCCCTATTCCCTCTTTACCCAAAAAAAAATCGGCGCGACTTACGCAACATTAATTCTTCACTTTCTATGATACCTGTATTACTTCTCTTCCTCTGCTCACAAACTTCTCATCTCTTACTGCCGACAAGGCCAAATCTATCCTTTCCTCAACTTTTTCTTTAGGCCTAGACCAACTCTATCCTCTCCCTGCTTTTCAGCCTACCCATTAACACGCCCAACCCTGGCTCTCTTCTCACCTCTGCTCTATGCAGCGTCTTCTCAATCATCTGGAAAGATGCTGGATCAAATCTCGATCTTCATCTAATCATTCTGCTTATTTCTCTTATCATGCTCTTTATGATAACTGCTTTAACTCTGCTAAATGCACTTAATTCTCAGACCTTCTCCATACTCAATCTGCCTACCCTAGGCGTCTTTTTCAAACCTTAACTCGGCTTCTTTCTCCTCCTTCGTCTGATCCATCTATCAATTCTATTCTATATGCGTGTGACTTCGCTTGCTTTTTCTCTTCTAAAGTTCATTCTTTATGCCAGGACATCTCCTAATGCTGCTCCCTTCCTTTCCCATACTCCCTCAACTCTCATCTCTAACTTTGCCCCCGCCTCTGACTCCGATGTACTACTCCTATTGGCTAAACCCATCCTACTGCAGCTACTACGGACCCTATTCCTTCTGTACTCATTCCTAAAGTTTACCTGCTTTTTGTACAATTTCTTCCCTCTTTCTTTAACATCTGTCTCTTTACTTCTACTTTTTCCTCAGCCTTCAAACACGCAACCATTATTCCTATACTAAAAAAAACAATGGCTTATCCTCGCCTTGTCTCTAACTTCCATCCTATTTCTCTTCTACCTTATCTATCTAAGCTTCTCAAGCATCTTGCTTGTTCTCAGATCTCATCTTTTGTTTCTGATCTATCTCTTCTCCCTCCCTTTCCGTCTGGCTTTCGTCCCTGCCACTCCACTGAGACTGCTCTAACTTGTGTACTTAATTCTCTTCTTACAGCTTGCTATTCTAAACACTCTTCTGTTCTTATTCTTCTTGACCTATCTGCAGATTTTGACTCCATGGACCATTCCTTGCTTCTGGATTCTCTCTCTTCTTTTGGTCTTCAGGGTTCTGTTTTTTCTTGATTCTCTTACTCTCTGTCTAATAAAACCTTCTACATCTCCTGGGGGGGGTAAGACTACTGCACCCTTTCCTCTTGACCACGGTGTCCCCCAAGGGTCAGTCCTGGGCCCCTTTCTATTCTCCCTATAGACTGTGTTGCTTGCTCCCATAATTTCCTCTTTTGGATTATCGTATCACTTTTATGCTGATGACACACCTTTTTATATCCTTTTTATCCTTCACTCCCAAAATTCACCACACTGTTACGACTTGTCTTTCTGCCATTAAATCTTGGATGGCCTCTCATTTCCTTAATCTAAATGGTGTGAAGATGGAGGTTTTATTCCTCCCTGCTAACACTGTCCTCCCATTCCCCCTCCCTTTGTCCATCTCTTTTCCTCCCTCTGTTCCCGTTATCTCTTCTACAGCACGTAATCTTGGTCTTCACTTAGACTCTAGTCTTTCTTTTACTCATCATATCTCTCTCACATCGCGTTCCTGTTGCTTTCATCTCTATAATATTCGTAGAGTCCGTCCTCTCTCACTTTTCATGCTACAAAACCTCTCATCTATTCCCTTATTTTCTCTCGTCTTTTCTACTGTTCTGTTACGTTCTTTGGTCTCCCATGCTCTCGACATGCCCCTCTCTTTGTCTTATTTCCTAAAGTGACTCAATTTCATCATCCCTTGCCTCGCTTGGCTGGCTACTTAAATTTCATTTTCTCTGTTTAGTCTTTAAATCTCTCTATGGGCTTGCCCCTGAATATCTTGCGTAACTTCTCTCTTTCTACACTCCTCCACGTTCTCTTTGTTCTTCCTGACTCTTTAGGTTGAACGTTCCCCATGCCCCCTCTACTCAAGCCCACTTCCGATCTTTCCAGCTTCTTGCTCCTCTTCACTGGAACTCTCTTCCCCTGTCTCTCCGATCAATCACTGTATACTCTCTCTACCGCCTTTCTCTGAAAGCTCCTCTCCTTCATTGTCCCTGATTGATCGCTACCAGAATTGTTTTGACATGTATTACAGATCATCATTTTGTACCTTTTTTTTAAACTTTGTGAAGCGCTTTGGACAAAGGCACTATACAAAATACAATAAAAATACAAAAATCATCATTGACAATCCATTTGAAAATCCAAATGGAAACACCATCGGACGTTAAAGAACCCTCAGATAAAAATCTAGAACCCTTACCTCTGACACTCTCCTAAATTAAACCATACACATACCCAACACCATGGAACAAAGACTAAACCTTATTAAAATCCTAGAGCCTGGAGTATTAGGGCTGTGTTGTAAGTTTAAAAAAATACCCCCCTAAGCAAACAAAACCAACCAGCGCACGCAGAGACGCCACGTCCACCAAGGGAGGAAATGCAGAAATAGTACAAAGATACAGATTAACTGAATAAGACAAGGCATTCAAGACCCGCACGACATCCTAGCAAATGGATCTGATCTCAACTCAGAGTACCAATGTACCCCAGGGCACCAGGAGCACTCATATGACCCGATGGTACTTGGTGCCCATGACCTCCTTATGAGAGAAGCAGCTTCCGATGGAAGTCCCTACTGGAAACATCTGCCTCCAATACCAACCAAGCTATTAGCATAAGGGCACTTGTCAGCAAGAGGGAATGAGGTTGGCCCAGAAGATGCAAAGGAGTTTCTGGAAGGCAAGAGGTAGCAAGGTAAAGTGCATGGATCGCTTCATCGCCAGAGGGGACAATGCTTGCACTTGCTAAAATGCTGCAATGAGCACCAATAGCCTCTCTTGTATTCTGCTTGCAAAGAAATTCTCACTATCATGGAGAAGGGGGAGAATAACACCTCCCCACAATGCTGGAAGCACACATCTGTTGCTTGTGTGAAGGGATTCGGCCTCTACTGAAATACACCAGGAGTTGGATATTCAGATGGGAGGTCAAGAGATCTATCCACAAAGGTCCCCAGTGATACCAAATGTGTTGAGAAACACACCTGTCCCCTGCCCAGTCTGGGCCTCATTACACGGACGGCGGTGGACCAAGGTGCTATTAGCACCTTGGTCCATGCCGGTAAAATACCGGCACCGCCTTGGTGGAAAGGGGAATTACCGCCCTATTCCAAGGTTGGTGGGGCGGTAATTCCCCCTTCCCCCATTGCCCTTGCCCATTCCCATTTTTGCCCCATAGGGGCATTCCAGCCCCTTGGCTAACTTCCAAGGCAACTAGGGGTGAGGAGAACATGTTTCCCAAGGTAATTAATTATATTCAAATGCTCCCTCTCCCCCATTGCAGAGCGGCTCTACAAAGAACTCCCCGTCTGCCACCAAATGGCATCACCCGCTAAAGCGTACATGATAATTTAACCCTCAGATCTGCAAAACAATGTTGCCAAAAGTCCTTTATCCTGACAGCATCATGGGGGCAATAAGAACATAGGACTTTTTGTGATGGGAGAAACTCCCAAAAGGGACTGAAGTCATCCGATTGGTGGAGGTAGGGCCAGAATCAGAGGAAGGGAGAACATGAATTATTGGAAAGATGTTTTTTGTGTGTAAAGGTCTTAGTGCTATTTGCAATTAAAGAAACACATTACAGGACACTCTGTGCCATTCCATACGATCGACCAATACCTAGGCAATAAAAGGCGCCACATATTATGTGTTTGTGACACAAGATGCCAAGGCTCCTATTGCCAGGAGAGGGGCCTTTTGTGAAATGTTTTAATAAAGAGGCGCAGGCCAAAGTGAATATTCACGAAGTAAAAGTCCAAATTGAAGCTAGGTAAATACAGCAGAGACATGGACGTCCTTCATGGACAAAGCCACATTGGCAATGCATGCCCATTGTGCTGCCACTAGAGGCAGTGTGCTATTTGCTAACAGATCTGATGCCGAGGGTCGAATCCTTTATTACTCCCTTACTACTGTATATTCAGAAAGGGAATCTGAGATCAGCAACACACTCAAATGCATCTCCCCTTGGATTGTGAATGTACACATGTTCACAGGAAAGGATAAAAAGAAAGCAAAGAGCCACTGTTCCAGTAAATTAAGCAGATGTCCCCTTCAAGACTGTAGTTAAAAATACGCCAAAGAACTGCAAGCCCTAGGGAAATGAGTGGAGTTCTAGCTGCATTCCTTCCCTCTGTACTTGGATTAAGACCATTTTGTCAGTTTATAAATCCACAGGAAGCCCCAAATTGTCCAAAAAAAGAATCTAGTTCCTCAGAGTGCACTGTCTTTGAAACACGACTTCCAGTTGTGAAGCCTCATAAGTATCCTTACACTTGAAGATTCTAATTAATCTTTCCTGGAATGTATCCTGGAGCCCTTAACTCCAAACCCTGTTGCTCAATTCGGACATGTTCATAGCTAATTTCTACTTTAAATTGTATTCTGTTCTCAGATGTGGAAAACAGAAGCCTGGGCACCATAGCTGTCTTCTAATTCTTTAATTGACTTCCATTTTAGTCACAGAAGTCATTTGCTCTGAACAATGGAAGCCTAGAAGTATTTTGATTTAGCCGCCTGTTCTGAGTTCCTGCTCCAGATTTCGGATAGAGTGCTTTGTTATCGTTTCTTATGCTTTCAGTTCTTTCTAAGGGGTTTTAAACTGCCATCCTGCACTCCTTCAATCAAATTGTCATCTCTACTAAGCATGTAGAAGGCATGAATTTAGACCTGACCTGTTCCCTGTTAATTTGCTATGAGCAATCAGTTAGGTTGGTTCTTTAAACGGGTTTACATCTTTGTTGAAGACTTAATCCAAAGATGTAAACAATATTTATGCCCTTCTAAAAAGTCACTGGCATTATCAGCATATTTTGTGAGTTCAAACTAAGCTTTATTTATGACCACCTCAACAAAGTGCTAGCAGAGACCCAAAGCAAAGGACATTCATAACGAGCACAACAAGTGTAAAGATCTCTCCAGCCATAGCTCACCATGGCCAAGGCTCACGGTAACATTTCCCACTGGGCTTCTCCCCTCCAACTAGAATGACATTCAGCATACAGGACCCTGCAGGTAAGTGATTTGCTGAAAACTCACCGGCTGACCCTGATTTCACACAATGTTAATTTGGTGAATATTAAACTCTGGTTCAGCCTGCATCTCAGTGCTCAGTATTGTACTGGCCAAGGAACCTCAGGGATCAGAAGATAAAGTGATATTCTCAAGATCATGTATGTGATGAAGTGCGGAAGCGGTAATTGGAATTGGTTCTCCTGCATTGAAAAGTTGCATCTTTAGTATAAAAGCCCGCGGGAGAAAGGGCGCAGGTGTTTGCGTCCCGCTGTTTGGCCCAGGAGGGCCGCCATATCGAAGCCACGCCCCCCCCACTACTTCTGATGTTAACGCGACCCGCAGGGTGAAGCCCGCGGGAGAAAGGGCGCGGGTGTTTGCGTCCCGCTGTTTGGCCCAGGAGGGCCGCCATATCGAAGCCACGCCCCTCCCACTACTTCTGATGTTAACGCGACCCGCAGGGTGAAGCCCGCGGGAGAAAGGGCGCGGGTGTTTGCGTCCCGCTGTTTGGCCCAGGAGGGCCGCCATATCGAAGCCACGCCCCCCCACTACTTCTGATGTTAACACGACCCGCAGGGTGAAGCCCGCGGGAGAAAGGGCGCGGGTGTTTGCGTCCCGCTGTTTGGCCCAGGAGGGCCGCCATATCGAAGCCACGCCCCCCCCACTACTTCTGATGTTAACGCGACCCGCAGGGTGAAGCCCGCGGGAGAAAGGGCGCGGGTGTTTGCGTCCCGCTGTTTGGCCCAGGAGGGCCGCCATATCGAAGCCACGCCCCCCCACTACTTCTGATGTTAACGCGACCCGCAGGGTGAAGCCCGCGGGAGAAAGGGCGCGGGTGTTTGCGTCCCGCTGTTTGGCCCAGGAGGGCCGCCATATCGAAGCCACGCCCCCCACTACTTCTGATGTTAACGCGACCCGCAGGGTGAAGCCCGCGGGAGAAAGGGCGCGGGTGTTTGCGTCCCGCTGTTTGGCCCAGGAGGGCCGCCATATCGAAGCCACGCCCCCCCACTACTTCTGATGTTAACGCGACCCGCAGGGTGAAGCCCGCGGGAGAAAGGGCGCGGGTGTTTGCGTCCCGCTGTTTGGCCCAGGAGGGCCGCCATATCGAAGCCACGCCCCCCCCACTACTTCTGATGTTAACGCGACCCGCAGGTTGAAGCCCGCGGGAGAAAGGGCGCGGGTGTTTGCGTCCCGCTGTTTGGCCCAGGAGGGCCGCCATATCGAAGCCACGCCCCCCCACTACTTCTGATGTTAACGCGACCCGCAGGGTGAAGCCCGCGGGAGAAAGGGCGCGGGTGTTTGCGTCCCGCTGTTTGGCCCAGGAGGGCCGCCATATCGAAGCCACGCCCCCCCCACTACTTCTGATGTTAACGCAACCCGCAGGGTGAAGCCCGCGGGAGAAAGGGCGCGGGTGTTTGCGTCCCGCTGTTTGGCCCAGGAGGGCCGCCATATCGAAGCCACGCCCCCCCACTACTTCTGATGTTAACGCGACCTGCAGGGTGAAGCCCGCGGGAGAAAGGGCGCGGGTGTTTGCGTCCCGCTGGGTGTTCGCGGACCTGTGGTGGTGCACCTGGACTGTGAGGTGAGACCGAGGCATTTACTGTAGGGAGGGCCAACAAAGCCATTAAAGCCTACAGCGTGCTGTGTATTGTGGAGGGCCAGACCTCTATTACCCCCCCTGCAGGCGCTCAAGGTCATATCATGGCGGGTCTTCCCCAGGTTGTCGCCAATGGAGCCATGGAAGGTGGAGACATTTCCTCTCCTTTTTCCCCACTTCACCTCTCTAAATCCTTTCTTCTATCGAGTCTACAGGGACCCTTGGCCCCACTGGCGAATCGGAAGCCAATTAAGGGCAGAAGGCTGAGGGGAGGTATGTCGAGTAAAGCACTGGGGGCTACGCAGGCAAAGGGAACTTGCATTGGGAGTCTCTGTGGGAAAGGAGTTCCTGTCCACCTGTCCTCGGTCATTGCTTGCACCAAAGAGGGAGCCTCTTCAGAATCCTTGCTCAAGCCACCCTGCCCCCCCAGCTTGCAGGTGGGGCCCCTACCAAGTCCCTCTGGGACCTCCTGCGATCATGTTCCAATCCCCCTTCTCACAACTGGACATTTAAGCCCTTTTCTGGATGACCTTGGGACCCCTGTCAACCTGTTAACCCCTGGAGGGGGTCTTGACTGTGTGGCTACAGCCGGACTTCTGGATACCTTGGCCAACGGCTGTGAGAGGATCTCAATAGGGTTTTCGAAACTGATCAAAGGGAATGTGTCGCTGGCTCCATCTATGGTCCCACCTCTGTTGCCTTCTCTGGCGCCGGCCCCTTTCCATCCATCTTCCGGCCGAAATCATGAGGTTATAGTTCCTCATACTCATATTGAAGCTGAAGTCCATCCCGCCGCCTCCCTTGTGCCCTTGTTTGAGGCTCCTGAGGCCTTGGGTCCAGTCGACTTGAGCGGGGGAGAGAAGTCCTGCCCTCCGTCCAGATCCGGTACTAAGCCATCCTCTGATGCTCCCCCAGGGGTTGGCTCCTTGCCCCGTCTTAGCCCTCCCCTGGCCTCTAAATCCATCCCAAATGGTGAACATTTTCTACCAGCTCAAACTTCCTCTGATTTTGCAACCCTCCCTAGCTGTCCCTGGAACCTCCTGTTATCAGAGATGATCGAGATCAAAAATCTTTTGTTAGTGTTGATCAAGGGGACACGGGGGACCAGGGGGGGAGGAGGGTACGGGTAGGGAAGGTGAGAGCGCAGTAGGGTCCGGCCCTAGGGGTCCTAATCTTGTCTTTGATAAAGGGACTCATCCCTCGACCCCCTGTCCGTCCCTGGCTTCCTCCGTGGCTAGGTCTCCTCAGTCCCTGAGGAGCCGACCAAAGCTAGGTTTTCCCCCACTGTCACCCTGAAGGAGTGAAACCACTGTTCTAGACTCAAGGACTAAGCCCCCATTGTTGCAGCACCCCGTGGGGAGGAGGGCCAGTGCCTCAATCCCCGGTCCGGGCAGGCCGAGGTTGGGGCGCCACACTATTAAAGGCTGTAGTATCTCCATGGTCCTCCTTCATGGTGTTTTAAAACCCACTTTTGGCACAAGAGAACCAAGGGACGCCCTGCAGAATAAATGTCTACATTGGTTGCGGGCTGTGGGGGAGTGTGAGTTTGTGTCCATGGGCTCCTTGTTGGAGTGCACTAGACTGTCCAATCCTTCAGCCAGAACGGACATCGTCAAACTGGTTTTTGGGAGCGCCCATCTGGCAAGGGCCGTATTGGAAAATGTAATGGCCATTGGCTGATAGGGAAAAGTGGTATCACTGTCAGCGCACCCCCTATACCTGCCCTTGTGTGCCCTGCAAGAGCCTCCTCTGGGTTTAGTCCCCTTTCAGGGGCAAATCTAACCGCCTTGGGCCCGAGGCGCTACGGGAGATACCAGAGGGAAGGTGGTTGAGGGTTCCTGATCATTGGCTTAAAGATCTGTGTGGGGGCACTCATGGATGGTTTGGTTCTCTACATGGGTGTGTTGTTGTTCTTCTTTTTTTTTTTTTTTTTTTGTTTCTTTATGCATTCATGTATTAGAACTGTTTTTTAGGATGCACTTTGATGGCCTTCCAGGCCGAATAAAGTTGTTTGACTGAGTATAAAATGTATTTTATCCATTCAAGTTAAAGTGAAGCCATGAATTGGAACTCATCAGAAAAATAAAGCTGACAGGTGACCAATACGCTCAAGCTACGGAGCAGGTTCATAGAAACTGTAAGAACATTTTGGAGATTCCAGTGAGCATCTCAGGCATCCATCTGCTGCCTTTTACCTGATTCATAAAGCCCACAAGCAAATCTTTGTAAATCATATTTGCAAATAAATATCGCACAGATGTTCATGGCCTCTCCAGATTTGCCCTTGTGCCAGGCAGGGGTGGACTGGGAACCAAAAGAAGCTCTGGAAATCATTATCAAAGTATCCCCGTGCTACACATTTTCAGCAAGTCCAACGCTTTTCTTATGAGAACATTTGGAAATAAAATACGTTACCACACAAAAGAGGCCCAGGGTGCAGAGACCTACTCGAAAACGTTCAGAGTTCCCCATAGGCCACTCTCACCCGGGGAAGTACCATCAGCCGGTCAGGTGGTTGGAACAGCAGGCAAGAATACACAATCCCTGCCCGCTGCTCCAGCAACCTGAGGCCCTTCTCTGGGTGGCTGGGTGGTGCCATTTCTTTTTTTTTTTTTTTTACTTGAGGAGGCAACAGTGAGCCTCTCCCTTTTGCCTCCCCAAGCCCCCCTCCGCCCCAAAACAATCCAGTTCCTTCCCCACACCCTCCCTACCCACTTACCTGCTGGGGAGCGGAGCTTTGTGCTCCTGTACAAATGCTCCTCCCTTCTGGCCACCATGGACATGGAAAAGGGACTTAGTCACTTTCTATATGGCAGCAGCCATCTCAATTTTTCTTTTTTCTTCCTCAGGAGATCGGCTGTCCAAGCAGCACAAATCTCCCGACAAAAATAAACAAAGCCATTTGTACCCCTGATGAACCCTATGATGTGACTGGCTCTCATGCCTGCTGTGGTGGACGGACATGGCTTTTAACAGCCAACAGCCTGAGCCGAGGCCCTCGCTTCACTCGGGCCCACCATGGTTTGGTCTAACGGGCCATTAAAGGCCATGTCCGCCCCCCCTCACAGTGGATGTGAAAGCCACAGTCCACCCCTGGTGCCAGGCATTGTGTTTCAGTTATGAGGTAGAAGGCGCAAATCAGAGAAGTTTACTGTCATCTCCTCATTTGCTCGATTGCATATCTTTGCAAATCAGTCAGACAGATAACTGTTGCATTTTTATGTGTAAGATGTTTATATTTAGAGCATGTACAAACTGAGCACAGATGGTTAACTTTAGAAATGTAACACCAATCGACATCAACCTCTCCAAAGATCTTTGCTGCTCAAAAGTAACATTTGCGTTTCCGAGAGCTTAAACTGCATCGCAAGAGAGCATGAACTGATCAAATACTAGGAAAGAACTCAAAATGCTTATGTCCTCATCATTTAAAAGGGTGGTAGCTGATTGCCCTGTCTTAGACACACATGAGCAGGACATACTATGCTGGCAGGAATATTTGTTCATGCTGCATTAACATGTGGGGATGCATCATGACTCTTAGATTCCACTCTCCAGCCCTGTTGTCTCAGAATGCCAAATCATTATTATGGTGCTGGCTATGAAGGGAGGACATTTGCTAAATTATAAACCACCTAGGTGCTAGTGTAAAATTGGATTGGTTTTGCATGGGGCTCCCACTGTTTACTGAGGGACCCTCAGCATATTGGAGAATCGGAGGGGACACAATCCCTCTGAAAACAGACGAATTCTTCTCACAGAAAAGCACCATACGTTGCAGAAGGATTTCAGTTTGGCTGTACCATTAGTCACCAGTAGGAAATGGATACGCATTTGTCTAAAACGGCTGCTCAGACGTTTCTCCTGACCCTCTAATGTGGAGGGGAATTAGTTTAGGTTATACGACTCCACCAAGGCTTTACCGATCGGTTAAGCGGATATCTGTCTTGTCTAGCTTACTCAGCAGTAATTGTTTTGCGATTAGAACTTCCTACCTGAGAGTGTGGCTAGCTATCAAACAGAATAGAAGTGTCAGTAATAGTAATAGTAATAGTAATAGTAGTAGTAGTAGTTGTATTACTAGTTTTATTTGACACAAAAGATCCTTGCTGGGGATCAAACTCAGTAAAGTCTCAGGACAATCATCAGCCAACAGAAACCATTTCAAGATTTTCCTTAAAAAGTTCACAAGTCCTTGAATTGTTTCCCGGTCACTCACAGTCTCTTGGGGTTTCGTTCTGAAAGTCCTCCAGTTGGTCCCTTGGTGTTAAAGAAGTACAGCTACACCACTCCTCCTTGTATGCTGTCTAGATGTTACTCTTTCTCAACCCCAAGGTTCACACCTAGCTGGAGTTTCTATTTCACTTTGAGACGGATGATCTCATCTGCTTCATTTTCTACAGACAAGCCCCATAGAGCCATACCACATCTCTTTTCTTGGGTCCTTATTTTTTCCAACTTCAGCATCTCTCTGCTCCTGCTCTTAGCCTGCTCCTCTTCAACTCCATGGTAAATGCTCGTTCCCCCATCCACAGTGGGTTTCCTCCTTCTGATCGTGGGGTTATCCCTACCCCCTGCCTTAGTCTAAGTGTGCCCTCTTGTTGCTTGGATGACCATCGCGTCAACCTCATTCAGATGGCTGCCTCCTTCAGCTCCTGGAGTCTTTCTTCTACAACCCTTTCCTTCTACAACCTTCTGATGTTCTCATCCTACCACCTCCTGAGTTCCCCCTCCTACTGCCTCCTGATACCTTCCTCCTACCATCGCCAGATGTCTTCTTCCTAACACCTTCTGGTGTCACTTCTCCCACTCTTGTCTCTAACCTCATCTGCTACTGTCTGCCCTCGCCAAACCCTTCTCACAGCCTCCTTCGAGAACCACAACTTGCTCCAAACTCCTTCTACAATCTGTTTCAAATGCCCACACCTCCCCTTTCTAGAACATCCGTTTTATACTTTGGTGACTCTTCATTTGGGACATGTCTATGTGGAATCCTCTGCTCCTATGTACCATTATTGTTGCTTTTCCCCTGAGTTGTACTGTACCTCTGTGCATGATATTCACGCACGGGCTGCTTCATGACTTTAAGGAACCTGTCCTCCATTTTGCATTCTTTTGTGTGCACTTACCTGCATGCACTCAGGCATCTGTTTACCTCGGCGGATCCGGATATGTGGGCCCCAGGTTAGCTGTGTTGGCAGTGGGACCCACAATGAGCAGCATAAGTGCCTCAGGGTTGTTATCATATTTTCGAGGAGGGATACTTTCCATTTCGCACTGATTCTATCTTAGGTAAAGACTACACTGTCCCACAGCAGGTCGTGGGTCATTTGGCAAGGTCTTTGAAGGGCCAGTAGCCCTTTTATCTGGCACATGACTATGCCTTGTCTACGAGGGGGACTAAGTCACGTGACTGAAGGGGTGCTCCCATGCCTCCCCTAGAGCCATCATCCACTAGTTCAGGGAGGTCCCCAGCCCCCTTGCACGTGACTAGATATCCCCACATTAAAGAAGTGGGGCACTTTGTCAACGAACATAAACCCTTATCACAGCTTGCTAATATTCCTCAAGCCCATGAATATTCATAACATAACGCCTCTTTATCCCAAGTGTAAACCCATGGGATTTACAGCTCCCATTTCTATGGTGCACTGTTATAAATAAGGGCTACAAAAAAAGTCTACGACTTAAACTCTCATTGAAAAGAGTTGACAGCACGGCCAGGTATTTTAGGAGGGTACCTGACAGAATATTTCTGTTGCTGCGTCATCAACGATTAGAACTCTACGGTAGGTGGTAAATAAGGCGCAGTTGGGTTCCTTTGACTTTTTGGGACTCATTACAACCCAGGCGGTAAGTTCCCTACTTTACCACCATGGTGTAAACTCTGTTTACACCATGGTGGATGGCGGATTTACCGCCCCATTCCAAGGTGAGTGGGGCGGTAAATCCCCATTCCCCATTTACCCTTCCCCATTCCCATTTTTGCCCCATAGGGCATAATGGGAGTGGGGAAGGCGCTAATTACGGTACCGTAAATTACGGTGCCGTAATTAGCACCAAGGCGGGTTAGCGCCTTGCATTTTAACGCCTGCCAAAAGCAGGCGTTAAAATGGCAATCAGGCGTTAAGGGTTAACGGCGCCGACGGCGCCGTTAAACCCTTAACGCCTGGGTTGTAATGAGGCCCTTTGTCTTTATAAACTAAACTATAACAACTCTGTAACTATGTAAACCGTGTGTGTGTGTGTGTGTGAGAGAGAGAGAGAAAGAAGGAGAGAGAGACTCATTGGGGGTCATTACAACCCTGGCGGTAGGGGGTTAACGGCGCCGGTAGAGCTGCCGGTGCCGTTAACCCCCTATCGCCCCATTAAGAGGTCCGTTCGCGGGACCCGCTAAGGACGCCTGGTAAAACCAGGCGTCCTTAGCGGGTGCCGCGAGCGGTCCAGCATGCTAACAATGGGCCTGTCATTAACGGGCCCGTTGTTAGCATGCTCCACATTCCCATTGAGCCCGAAGGGGGGTCGAATGGGAATGGGGATGTACCGGGTCTGGGTTCCTTGAATGGGGAAATACTGGGCCCTCCAAGGTCGGACTGGCCCAGTATTTCCCCATTCAGGGAACCCGGACCCGGTACCCGGTATGGGGGTAGCCATGCCGCTAAAAGCGGCATCGCTACCTCCATACTCGGAATGACCCCCATTGAGTAGCTCTGCAGAGACTATGTACTATTTGCTGCTGGGCCACACTCTGCAGGGAAGACAACGTTTGCACTGTGTGGCATGTCAGAAGGGGGGTACGCACAGCCTCAGAAAAGATTTCATACTGGGATCATTTCGCTCCCTAATTTTTGAAATTGGGAGTAAAATGATTTATTATTAATAAAAATGTGATTTCCATTCCTAATCGGAGTATAATTTAGTAGGGCAAACACATTTTTTGACTCTAAAAGCAAACTCTTTTTGCAATCCATACTTCCTTCCAATTATAAATTCATGCAAATTCAAATACATTTTTCTTTCCCCTTTAATTCCCCCTCCAGATCAGGCTTTCATATTAGAATTCCTACTTCTGGTATTGCTCTGCTGGCATTACTGATGCAAACATATCCCTGGAGCGCAGTGGGTAGCAGCAGGTGGCAGCTTCTTAGGTGCCCGTTGTTTGTTATTTAATTCTGGTAGTATTTTGGCTCATTATTATTATTTTTGAGGGGTATAGTTGCCTGTTTTGGGGGGCGTAAAAGTGACTGTAGTGTTTTTTGTATTGAACACAATTCTGCTTCTCAGAGATATTCGGGCTCTCTGGTGCAAATTCTGGTATTCAGGTTTTGCAATGACTGTAATTCTTGTGTGCTCAAAGCTGAACATTTTAAACTGCTACTCTTCATTGGCCATGGTCACATGCATCAAATGTTAACATATTAATTGTTTTTGTTTACATAAAAAAACAATTCAAAATGTTATTTTAAGAACTGATATTAATTTGGCGCTTGCTGATATTTGTTAATGCTCTGTCCTTAATGTCTTATATGCCCAAACTTTGTGGATTAGCTGTGCTCATAACGTCTGCAACATTGATTATTACAAAAGTCTCTGTGTTCAGCTCAGCGTGTCGACCTATACACTGGGATTTTGTTAATAAGTAAAGTATGTTCTTTGTTGGAACCCTAATATTTAGCTTTGCATTAAACAGACAGTCCCAGCCAGAGTTGTGTCAAGGGATGGCCGATGGGATAGAAGAGCCGACATAGCGGTGATACAGAAAGAACGGATGGCCATGGAGGATGGCCAATATGTCACAGTTCCCAATACCCTGTACCCTGTGTTTATTCCAATGAAGTTCGCCCATTTAACTTAATGACACTTCTTGGCTGGACAATGTGCACGCGTTGGAATGAGTTTGAGTTTCTAGACAACTGTGTACGATTACAGTGAAACACAATTTCTGGTATCTCCCAAATGATAACATGCTCGTGCCCTTTTCACTATGTGTGTTCCAGGGGGATATTCACCCAGCTCAGCCAGAAGACACAGCTGTAGAGGAAGAGCCTGCGGTTGAGGCTACGGAAACCACTGGACAGGTAGAAACCCTCCCACCATGTTTATCCCCCAGTAAAGCGCTTCAATTTCTAGGATCACTGTGTTGAATATGTTGAAAAGAAATTGTTTGTGCTAACTTTTCAAACAGATCTAAGGTTATCGCTAAGTATTTAGGTCATTGTACTTAATCACTTAGAACATATACTATTTTGCATACTTAGAACGTGTTGTACTTTTTCAATGTTTTCAGTCATCAGTTTTTCTTTGGAATTAGTACATACCTGACATTGAAAACAATTATATCGGCCATCATAAGATGGAATCAAAAACCAACCACAAACAGTGACAGCGCCATCATAGTGTTGCTCGGTGACTACATGGTCCCTTTCACTGACCAACCTGCAGTGACTGACACAAACAGTGAGGGTGTCAGCAGCCAGAGTTCTGCGTATGGACGTTGGAATTTTGATAGGGACGTGATTTTAATATTCGCAGTGCCAACATACAATAAAATGGCATTGTTGTGCATTGTGGATCAGTTTAAATTTCAGAATAAAAAAGTGCAATTTTGCCACAATGCAAACTGGGGACTACCCTACAGTAGACCTAAACGTGTGAATAGCACATCTCAACAAAACGTTAATCTTTATCTGCAATCCAATCAATATGATATAATTATTTTTATTTTTAGACAATCGATTTTGTAAGAAATTGGTTCAATTTTTCCAAGAATCGTATTGTTTTTGTCAGCTGATTGCTTTCCTTAAAGAAACAACAGATGGATTCCGTTCTGGTCTTTTCCTCTGGGTGAACATGTTTGACGTGTTGGCCATGAGTTGAAATTTACCAGTAGAGCAACATTTGTGTAAATATTGCCTAATTTACTTGTGGGCAAAATAAATTCGCTCATCCCTAGGGATCATGTCATTGGCACATTTTTCAAAGAACGGTTGTGGAGAGTCATTTGCCCAACATCATTCACCATCTTTTAAAATGATAGTTTTAGTTCATTTTATTTTAAATGGTTTTGTTTTCTAGGCCTCAAGGCAGGTAAAATGCCTGAAGTGGAGTTTTAGAAGACCATTTTACATTATGATACATGTATTTGAAGTAATGCTGGACAAGCACAGCATGCATCTACAATTTTTAATTTACAACGGGTTGTCAAGTTTGTTAACAGGAAACTATTTTGACTTTTAACCATATGATGCAAATGAATACACTCTTTAGTCCTTAGTAAAACTAGCAGCCATTTTGTATTGGTTTCTGATTTTACTTGAGTAATGTCACTCTGAAAGACATATCTATTAAAAAATGGAAGGATTAGTTTCCTGCAGTTATTATGGGACAGAACCACCACACATGAAAGAGTTATCATCCCAACCAAGCATTGACCTTTCCAAATCTCAGGTACTGTAAAAGCGAGTGATTCCATTTGAAGTATTCAAGGCTCGGGCATCTGCCAGTTGCTGCATTTTTTAAAACCGCCATTCACTGATATACATAGGTGCATTTGAAATGCAAATCGAGTAATGCATATTAGCTCTGATGCATTAATGGGACCAAACCAACCACACCCCAATGGAGGGGTCATTGGTAAAGGGGTAAAAAGGGATCCAGTGCCCATCATTCCCAAAATAGTGAGGCCTTATGTTAGACTCTAACCTCCACTTCCTAAAATACCAGGGAAAACAATTCACGGGGTGTTTTTGCAGTAGACCCAGAGCAGACAGCAAACACCCTTCAGCATGGTAAGCGGCGATGCTGTCCAGAGGTTGATCGTTTCCCTAACACATGATAACAGTCCCATGCTCTGTGAGGATGGGGAAGATCCTTTGCAGTAGAACCACATGAGTGACTCTGCTGGAAGCAGCCCGGTCATTTTGATAAATTGCTGCACTAAAATGTACAGTGGGCACACACTCATGCTTGTGTCCTTTGCACTTCATTGTGTTTACTGATGCTGATGTTGGCCATTTGACTTTCAATAGGATCACGTCTGCCTATGAAGTGCTTCCGGCTAAACAGAAGCCTGCAAATACAACTACAATGCAGATTTTAGCAACGTTCTGCCTTTTATTCCTCTTTTAACATTGAGAACCTTTCAGATTTTTGACTAAGATGAAGTGCGAGTGATAACTGACTGGAGAGAGGTTTCTTACCCTGTCATTAGTGTTAGTTGATCAAGCAGAATAAATGTTGTCTCGTTCAATGTGACTTTGGAGTGAAACGAACAGCCTCACATCACTCGGTGGTGGCTATTGGGTTCCCGCCTACCTCCCCAGCACGGTTAAACTGTATCAGTGAAACAGCTGTTTTGCCACATTTATTGTATTGTTTTTGGAGGGGTGAGGGTAAGGGAACATAAAATAATTATTTCGGAGTAATAGGGGAGGGGTGAAGGTCTCTGGGAATAGGTTATAGGAGGCTTGCCCATGTCTTAGCGGGATATCTCAGGGGCAACGTGCTCACCTTGGAAACAAGACGACACGGAGCAATACAGGTTCGATCCCCGGGTCCGCGCTTAGGAACCTCTGGGTATTAAGTGTGTTATAAATAACCAATCATATCACAAATAAACACTGAGAAAGATGCAGCAAAATGGCCAGGCGACAGGGTGGGCTGGATTCGGTTATTGTAGGAAAAGCAATGGCTCTAACATATTTGCCAGTACATTGGGAGAACTCTACATCATACTATATTGTATCACAATACAGGTTATTGTTTGGGTGTTAATTGGTTTCACATTAAAAATTCATATTTGTTTTCTTTCAACAGGGAGACATTATTGAAAATTAAGCAACCTCAGGCTTGGAACTTAGAAGGATGTACCTTTCCATGAAACCATACAAGAGAAGCCATCTCAATTATCCCCGGAGCTACAGCGGTTACCTTTCACTTGCCTACACAATATATTATAGCAATGTATTTATGTCAGACTCTAGATTGTATGTACAGCTCCACACTATGTCACATGTCCTCCCTATATCTCATGTTTGGCTCCCCTGCCTCCTCTCATTTGTTCTGTGGTCCCCTCCCATGGCACATGGACGTTTCGTTTCTGGCCTTTGATGCCCACTAACTCTGTCTTCCTCGTCTCCATGCTCTCCTATACTTTGTTTCTCTTCCGCCCCTTTGTGTCTCCCCCATTTCTCATAGAGACGTCTTGATTGACCCGTGTGCAGACTGTGTGATAGCATCCGGCTACCATATCCTATCCTTCCCACTCATCTCTTTATTTACTTCCTTCTTGTCTTCTGTATCAAAATGATGGTCTGACACTCCTCCCACTAGCCTAACTATGCACTTTGCCTCCTATCCAACAATACCTTCTTGTGTCTTAACAATCAATATCCTCTTCTGTTTCCCTGTATTCGCTGGCTGAAAGTCCAGTTTGAACCACTGATTGACAAGCCACACGCATTTACATCCAGCAAATTTAACCCCGTGTGGAGTTGTTTTCTTTTTTATGACACCAAATAAAAATATGTTAAACTATGCCGTTACCCGACTTCCAGTGTTTCTTTTTCAGCAAGTCTACCCTCTTATCCTCAGAAAAAAATCGAAAGCTATGAATCCACCATGGAGGTCATTGTCAGAATTGAATGCACATTTCTGTCAAAGAAGAACAATGCGTTAGGACAATGTATGTAATTAAGGGCCATTGCAGAGCTGACCTACATGTACCTTTCATTGGAACCATTTAATTGGCATCCTAGCCCCCCTCAGCTTCATGAATAATCATTACATGGGCCTGGATTCATACACACAGGTACGTCATAGGTGGGTTTGCTTTGACCTGGATGCAGGTACATTTTGTGGAGGTTCAAAATCACAGAGTTCAGGGCTGAACATTATGGTATCCTAATCCCCTGAAACTGAGCTGTTGTTTTTTTGTTGCTTCCTGTGCTTGATCTACTAATATTTATATTTATAGTAATGTGTTTTTGGACCATGTCTGTGCATTGCTGTGTGGAAAAAAATGAACTCAATATAAATGCAATGCACAAAGAACTATCATTACCCTTTGGAAAGGGTTACTGTAGATCTGATCATAGCGATTGGTGTTTATATTTTTATTTTTATTTATTTGCATTTGTTAAGCGCACTTGCAGCCCATGAGGCATCGAGGCGCTGTTACAGAGGAAACACAGATTTAAGATTACATTCGGAGGCTCTTAGTTACAAGTTAGCAGGCATAAAGGCAGAAACAGGTTAAAGTCACACAAAGAGTCTGGTTTTGATAGCCTTACGAAAGGCACGGTGGGACTCGATGAGTCTGAGGTGAGGTGGCAGGGCGTTCCAGTGCGTGGCTGCAAGGGTGGGGAAACTGGAGCCACCAGCACGCACTTTCCGAAAGGTAGGCCTGACAATGGTGTTGGCGTAGAAAGATCTAAGCGGTCTTGTGGCGGAGTGCCTGGTGATTCTGTTCGTCAGGTAGGGGCGGGCAAGCTCGTGAATGCATTTGTGGGTAATGGCAAGAGTTTTAAAGACAATTCTTTCTTTAACAGGGAGCCAATGCACTTGCCTTCTGATTTCGGAGATGTGGTCTCTCCTTGCGGTGCCGGTGGCTGCCCTTAGAGCATTGTTCTGGGCTAGCTGAAGTTTGGTGATGTTTTTGTTGGAGGTCCCGACGAGAAGGGCATTACAGTAGTCAAGTCTTGACCCGATGATGGCCCTGGCAATCGTGAGGCTGCTTTGACGGGCCAGGAAGGGCCTTGTTGCGTTGATGACTTTGGTGTAGTAGGCTGAGGAGGCGGCGATGGCATTGACCTGTCTGTCCATCGACAGGTCGGAGTCAAGGTAGACTCTGAGTGTCTTAACATGGTTAGAGACTTTAATTGGAATATTATCAATGGTGAAGGAGGCGTACTGTTCTCCAAGATTGTCGAGGGTGAAAGGTGAGCCAATAAGGAGGAGTTCGGTTTTTTCACCATTGAGGCAAAGCCAATTCTCCGCCATCCAGGATTGGATGGTAGAGTAGATAGAGGAGAGGGTGTTGGAGTCCGCTAGGTAGTCGCCCGTGAGTGGGATGAGTACCTGCGTATCGTCCGCATAATTGGTATATGAGATACCCAGGGAGTCCAAGATGCTAAACAGTGGCCTCGTGAAGAGGTTGTAGAGAGTAGGTGCGATACAGGAACCCTGGGGGACACCGCAGGTGAGGAGGCTGGGGGTGGCAGCAGCAACTTCAGAAAATACTTTCATGGCCCTATCTTTGAGAAAGGAGGTGATCCATTGGCAGGCTTTAGGGGAGAAGTTGGCTTGTGTGGCTAGGTGGTGACACAGGGTATTGTGGTTCACAAGATCGAACGCTGCAGAGAGGTCAAGGAGCAGTAGAAGGGCAGGTTTGCCTGCGTCTCTGAGATCGTCCATTTGGTTTTTCAGGTCTAGGAGGGCCGTTTCAGTGCCATGGCGAGGGCGGAACCCAGATTGCCATAGACCGAGGAGGCGGTTGTCCTCTAGGAACTTCTGGACTTGCAGGTAAGCTGCTTTGTCCAAGATTTTGAGCAGGAACGGTACAGTCGTAATGGGCCTGTAGTTCCCCGGGACGGTTGGGTCGAGAGAGGGTTTCTTGAGAAGTGGGCGGACCCAAGCTTCCTTAAATCCTGATGGGACATGGCCTGATTGGAAGGATGAGTTGATAAAGGCCGTGAGGAAGGGGGCTAGGCTAGGTGCGGAATCCTTGATGAGGCTGGCGGGGCATGCATCCCCTTTGCAATTGGAAGGTTTAATGGAGTTGAGCAGGGTAATGACCTCTTGCTCTGTGATATCTTTAAATTCGAACAACGGGGAGGACGTGGTCTTGGTGGGTGGCTTAGCATGCATGTTCGCTATAATGTCGGAGAGGGCTTTTTGGTGGCCACGAATTTTACTTTGGAGAGTGTTAAGCTTCTCAAGCATGGCAGATTGAATGCTGTTACACCATTTGTCATCTTTGATGATAGAGGAGGGGGGGGCAGATGGTTTTTCGAGTTCCCTGAAGATGGTGAATAGTTCCTTGGAGCCTGATTTAGCGTCAGCGATCCTGGTGTTAAAGGAGGCAGCCTTTGTTCGAGTGATGTTGGTCTTATATAATTTGGAGATGGCTTTGAATTTCTGTTTAGTGGCTTCAGACGGGTTTGCTTTCCATGTGGAAAGAGCAACCCTCTTCTGCGCACGTTGATCAAGGAGTTCTTTGGAGAACCAGGAGTTGGCATGTTTGGCTTTTTTGGCTTTTTTGAGAGTTAGGGGGGCAATGGCATCCACAGCTGATGTGATGATATCCTTAAAGGTGATAGCTAAGGTATCGGGGTTGTTCGAAGAGGGGGTTTGAAGGGCTGGGTTAAGGAGGTAGGGTGCAAGGTTTTCAGCTGTGAGAAGGCGTGAACTTCTGGAGTACGTGTCGGGGCAGGGTGGTGGCGGGGAGAAAGCAGCTTTGTTAGTTCCGAGGTTGAATTGGATGTAGTGGTGGTCGGACCAAGGAATAGGGTTGTCCTTTGATGTGTGTGGGCTGGGAGATGGAGTGCGTGAAGCCTAGGTTGGAGAGTGCCTTCTTGAGGAGTTTTGCAGGGGAGTCCTTGGGGTCGTTCAGCCCTAGGTTAAGGTCACCGAGGAGTAGGACCTGTGAGGTCTTTTTGATGTTATGAGAGAGTGCAGAGATGAGTGTGTCGTGGAAGTCGGTGCACGGTCCTGGGGGTCTGTAGACAATGTGCATGGATATGGTGCAGTTAGCTGATACTTTGATTTTTAGGGGGAGGTAGTCGCTATTGCTGTCAAGGATGCCTTCTACTTCTCTGATGGAGAGGGTGTCTTTGGCGATGAGGGCAACGCCTCCACCTCTCTGAGAGGTGCGGTCTTTCCTGTAGATGGAGTAACCAGGTGGGATGGCCAATGATAAGGCTGGGCCCGAACTTTCATTGAGCCAGGTTTCAGTGAGGATGAGGAGGTCTAGTTCGTCTTTTATGAGCAGGTCATTGATGTCGAGGGCGTGGGCTGGTACAGAACGGGCATTGAGCAGGGCGCACATGAGCGTGCGGCTGGGGGGAGGCAGGGGGAGTGGGAGGCTGGTAGCTGAAGGAAGATCAGAGGAACTAGGTGGGGTGGTCACGGGGGTGTCAGCGGTAAGATTAGGGGGCAGAAAGGTGTCATTGGGCCGCAAACAATCAAGGGGGGCGCCAGCAGTAGGACCAGCAGACATATGACCATCATTGGGCAGCACACAGTCAATGGAGGCACCAGCAGTGGGACCAGCAAACATATGAACATCATTGGGCAGCACACAGTCAATGGAGACACCAGCAGTGGGACCAGCAAACATATGACCATCATTGGGCAGCACACAGTCAATGGAGGCACCAGCAGTGGGACCAGCAAACATATGACCATCATTGGGCAGCACACAGTCAATGGAGGCACCAGCAGTGGGACCAGAAAACATATGACCATCATTGGGCAGCACACAGTCAAAGGAGACACCAGCAGTGGGACCAGAAAACATATGACCATCATTGGGCAGCACACAGTCAATGGAGGCACCAGCAGTGGGACCAGCAAACATATGACCATCGTTGGGCAGCACACAGTCAATGGAGGCACCAGCAGTGGGACCAGAGAACATATGAACATCATTGGGCCGCACACACTCCAGAGTGGCAGAGTGGGGGATAGCGGTAGTTACATTGGGGCCAAGGGGCGGAAGTAGAGATAGAGAGTTAGTGTTAATGGAGGGGTAGTGATTGTAAGTACAACACTTGAAGACTTGTTGCGTCGTGGCAGGGGACTGCGAGGTGACCCTGGGGCCCAGGGTGCATTTGGTGGCTGCGCACAAGAGTGCTGGCAGCTGGCTTCTTGTGGCCAACCTGGCGTTGCGGTAACTGATGGTAGGAGTATAGCTGTTGGGGTTGGTAAGCAGGGTGCGGGACCGTAGGCGCGCATTCCTACTGTTGTGCAGCGGGGGGCATGCAGATAAAGCGTGAAACAAGGGGGCATAGGGGATGTTGGCCTTACCTTGACCTGGACTGGCAGAGTTTTTGTGCGCCATCTGCGGCCTCGAGCAGCGGAGAGCTGCAGAGAGCGGCGTTGGCCTTGTCCTCTGGCCTTCGCCTCGATGCGGCTTCGCCTGCCGGTCTGCCTCCTCTCCCTTTAAAGCGGGAGAGGAGGGGCTGGTAGGCTGAACAGCTGATCCTGTATCAGCTGCGATACGGCGGCGCTGTGTGTGGGCGGGGCGCTGCTCCTTCGTGTTGCAGCTGACTGCGGGCTTCGAGGCTGCGTGTGCCTCAATGGCGGCGGCAGGGGGGGCGAGCTCCATGGTGGGCAAGTGGGGCATGAGGGATCCTGGAGTTGGCTCTCGCAGCGGAGCTGCAGAGAGCGGCGTTGGCCTTGTCCTCTGGCCTTCGCCTCGATGCGGCTTCGCCTGCCGGTCTGCCTCCTCTCCCTTTAAAGCGGGAGAGGAGGGGCTGGTAGGCTGAACAGCTGATCCTGTATCAGCTGCGATACGGCGGCGCTGTGTGTGGGCGGGGCGCTGCTCCTTCGTGTTGCAGCTGACTGCGGGCTTCGAGGCCGCGTGTGCCTCAATGGCGGCGGCAGGGGGGGCGAGCTCCATGGTGGGCAAGTGGGGCATGAGGGATCCTGGAGTTGGCTCTCGCAGCGGAGCTGCAGAGAGCGGCGTTGGCCTTGTCCTCTGGCCTTCGCCTCGATGCGGCTTCGCCTGCCGGTCTGCCTCCTCTCCCTTTAAAGCGGTTAATTTATAGTTAATTCATGCCTGGCATTTGTGACTTCCAATTAATGTAATGATGAGGGGTTAATACAATGTATCATACAGCCTCATGCATGTTGATGCTTTAATATCTCTAAATTAACAGACATCATAAGCTGCAACAATACGTATAAATGCATTTAATGTAATTTAAGACGTTGTGAAAAATGCTGAGAACCAAGAACAGAAGGAGAACGAAAATCATATATATTTATATATATATATATATATATATATATATATATATATATATATATATATATATATATATACCGTTTTTTAATGCACACAGTAATGGTGTGAGACCACTTTAATATGAAGGCAACAAGGAAACTGGGGCAAGAATCGAGAGGGTAGATAGATGGAAAGCGATTCTGCCGATACAGCTACAGCGAGGACGGGGTTCAGGAAAAAGAGTAGAAAGGTTGAGTCTCAAGCTGCAAGGCAAGTTAAGAAGAAGAAGCCTTAAAAGTGGATCAATCTATTACCAAAATGTTTGTATTTGGGCTGGTTGGTGATAAGACTGTTTTGGGATGCTGACCTAGGGTCCAGTGGTAGACAACAGAAGGCCCTGTGACAAGACATAGGCCCTCATTCCGAGGTTGGTGCTGGTCATGGCGCTGTTAGTGCCATGACTAGCACCAATACCGGTACCGCCACCGACATGGTGGTATGGGGATTAACCGGTCCATTCCTCCCTTTGCGGGACCGGTAAATCCCCATTTGAAATGCCTTTCCCCATTCCCATTTGAGCCCCCATAGGGCTCAATGGGAAGGTGGCAATAACGGTACCGTTATTGACCCCGGTATCCCTTTGCGGGTCCCGTCCTTAACACCTGCTAAAACCAGGCGTTAAGGAAGGACCCGCAAAGGGACCTCGGAATAGGGTGCAAATGGATTACCGGCACCGGTGTCATTACCGGTGCCCGGTATCCCTTTGCGCCCGGGTCATAATGACCCCCATAGAACCTTTAAGTTCACCTCTTGCTTACCAGTAATGAAGTGACATTAATGCCAAAAAGATGCATTCAGGTGAAGTATAATGGGACACACAGGGGTCGGAATAAACATATGTTTATTTATCTTATAATTGTAGAGTATTACACGTTACATTAAAGAAAGTTCTATTAATATTAGGGGACATGAACTGTTGCTCTCCTTCCTCTGCGTCCTCTTCACCAACTGACTCTCCTTCAATGTTCTCTCCTTCCTCGAGTCTCCCCCCTCCTTTCTTCTTCTCTTGACGCGAGGAACGCTTTTGAGTTTCGCTCAGCTAGCGCATGCAGCATCCGTATCATGACCGTATGCTAGTGTCCATAACTAAATGTTAGGACACTACACATCCCCTTTCCTTATATAATGGAAGCATAACTACAAATTCATATAATCTAACAAATGCTTAGGTCGTCTATAACGTCTTCCTGTTCTGGATCTTCTGCTGGGCATCGATGGGCACTCATCTGGAATGTTTGCCAAGGACAAAGTGCTTGTTGAGTCTTGAACCCCGCTCCTATCTCCTCTGTCACATTCTCCTTCTCCTATACACCTTTCACCACTACACACCTTGGTCTTACCATTCTCTTCATCTCTCCTCTCCTCCAACCTGGTCCACTCAGTAGCTTCTCGCTCACCTAACACAATCACTCTTTTGTTATTCCAGACTCTGCCATCATTGGTTTTCACAGCGTGGGAATATACTTCCACCACTCTGAACGGTTCAGACCAATGACAGTCATTCTTCCTCAGTGGTACAGGAAGCTTGATTCTCACATAACAACCCACCTGTGGCACAATTCCATGTTTGAATTTCTTTACATCATGTAATAACTTATTGGACATCTGGGCTTTCATTATGTTGTTTTTCACACCTTCCAAATTCACATCTGTACCAACCATCTTATTCATCCAGCCAGGGAAAAGCTTAGTGTAGGCACGCCTGCCTCTGCTCAGTTCGAAGGGAGACACCCCTGTGGTAGAGTGAGGGGTGAATCTATGTGCTAATAATGTTTGTCTCACAAATGTCTTCCACTCTTTCCCACTGGTCCAAGCCAACTTCACAGCATCTTTGATCACACGATTAAACCTCTCAACAATTCCATTAGACTGGGGATGATATATCGCAGAACACACATGCCTAATAGATCTTTCAACCAAATATTTTTCCATCATCTTGGATTTAAACTGAGATCCATTGTCCGTCAGGACCTCCTCAGGATAACCCTCTCTTTCCACACCTCCTCCATGAATTCAATAATTTTCTGTGTAGTCACCTGTGGCATGAAATCTACCTCTACCCACCTAGTCAACATGTCAATAATGACCAGGCAAAACGTAGCACAACCACCACTCCATATTAGACCAATCACATCCATAGCAATTTTCCTCCAAGGTGTTTCAGGAATATCTCTCAGAACCATCGGATATTTTGCCCCCACACACACTTTGTCACTCCTCATACAAAGGATACATTTCTTGATGAGTTCTTCAGCTTGACGATCACAACCGGGCCACCAGTATGTGTTTCTGACTCTTCTCTTTGTTTTGAAAATTCCTTGGTGGCCTTCATGGCCCATCTGTAATATTCTTTCTCGGAGACCACTCGGAGGCACTACTTTATCCTTCCTCATCAGATATCCACTTTGCAGGTATAACTCTCCACGGACTTCCCAGAAGGCCTCAATACCTTCATGGCGGACTTTATTTCTTTTACATTTTCCTTCTTCAACCTGTTTAATAACTTCTGTCAAAGTCACATCTATTTTTAACTCCTCATCCCATTCTTCTTTAGAGATAGATCGCTCAGATATTTCACAAACAACTTCTTCCTCTTCTGTGTTGTCCTCTTCTGCAGCAACACCAGACAGCCGTGACAGATAGTCCGCTGTGTAATTCTTAGATCCTGGGATGTGTATAACTTTGAAATCAAACTCCTGAAGTCTGGAAACCCACTTCCTGATTCTGCTGGATACCTTATCAAGCCCTTTGGTGTTGAATGTCTCCACCAACGGTTTATGATCAGTGTGAATATTGAATCGTAAACCCCAAACAAAACTTCTAAATTTCTCTGTGGTTCATTTTATTGCCAATGCCTCTTTTTCTATTGTCAAGTAGTTTCTCTCCGCTCCTTTGAGAAGTCTAGAAGCAAAAGCAATTACTGATTCCTGCCCATCATAAAACTGGGATCGGGAGGCACCTAACCCAACTTCGCTCGCATCTGTTGTAATAATAGTTTTTCTTCCCCTTACAAAACTCTTGAGAGAGGGTGCTTTGGCGAGTGCTTCCTTGATGAACTGAAACTCCTTGTCACATTTAACATTCCAAATGAATTTTTTGTTCATTTTTAAAAGACTCATCAATTCCACCGTGTGGTTAGAGAAATTTTCAATAAATTTCGCATAATACTCTGCCATGCCCAGGAAAGTTCTTAGTTGATTCTTGCTGCATGTTGTAATCATCAGTTTGATGCAATCCGCTAACTCTTTCTTTGGTGCAATGTCATCTCCTGATATCACATGTCCCAGGTATTCGATCTCCTTTCTGTTCAGTTTGGACTTTTCTTTACTGAGTACAAGGCCTGCCTGGTGTAATTTCTTGAGAACCTTGTTCAGTCTCATGTCATGCTCCGCCTGGTCATTGCCATAAATCAAAACATCATCTTGGAAGAATGCCACCCCTTCTTCTGCAGCTAGGATCTTGTACATCACTTTTTGAAATGCTGATGCCGCTGATATCAAACCAAAAGGCATTCTACAGTATTGGTATAGACCTTCTGGCGTTATTAAAGCCGTCAAATGCTTGGAATGATCATGTAATCGAACTTGATGATATGCGGCTGTGAGGTCTAAAGTAGAAAAAATCTTTGCCAGACCTAGAGTCAATATGAGTTCTTGAATGTTGAGTAAAGGGTGGCGATCTGGGATTACACATTTATTTAGTTCTCTCATGTCAACACATAATCTCACTTTCCCAGAACTTTTCCTTACAATTACCATTGGTGATACCCACTCAGCTGCATCGATCCTCTCGATCACTCCTTGACTTTCTAATTTCTGCAGTTCTTTCTTCACCTCATCTCTGAGGGCTAGAGGTACATTGCATAATTTCTGAGCAATGGGCTTTCAACCTGATCTAAGTAGAATGCGATGCGAAAACCCTTTCAGACATCCTATTATATTTTCTCTGAATATTTCATCCTTTATCTTCTGAAGATTGTCACTTGTTTCACTGTCAATCTGGTACACTGTATCATTGGCATTGGGATCCAGACAGACTTTCAAAAGTTTCTGGTGGGTCCAGCTGAGTAATGATGTCTCTCCATTTCTTGAAACATATATTCGGGCACTTGCTCATCTGTCCTTGAATTCAATTGTAGCCATGAACCAACCGATCAGGTCTATTCTAGCTCCACTGTATGCTTTGGGCTTTACATCAACTTCACGTAAATACTCTGGACCGCACTTCTTCCATACGTTCTCAGGAATCAGGGTATATTTGGCCCCTGAGTCAATCATCATTTCTATGGGGCAGCCATTCACTTTTATCTTTGCCCTGGGACTTTCAATCTGTGCACCTTCATCGGAGACTAGAAATACACATTCTTCCTCTTCATCGCTGCCCCCAATCCAATTAAGTGTCGGATTTTCACGGAGTGAACTCCTGCAGCACTTAGCTACGTGACCTTTACCGCAACATTTCCTGCAAATCAATTTTAATGCAGGGCATATGTTGCTGTTTGCCCAGTGAGAAGGGCTCGCACATCTATAGCATGCCCTCTGTCTGGTTCTACTCCTTCTCCCTTGGGAGTGTAGTGCTTTATTTTGATTCTCCCCACTTGGGATGTACATTCTGGTGTCATCTCTGTCCGATTTGTATCTTCTAGAGTTCTGTGTGGGCTTTCCTTTTGAGGATTTTTGATACAATTTACTGTGTCTGGGATTTACTATCCTGTTGCTGCTGCCGCTTATTTCTCCCACTTCTTCATCATGGTCAGATTGTATCGAACTGATAGATGGTTTGATAGTAGCTTCTCTCACTCGATTTTCCAATGCAAGAACACATGTCTCCGTGTGTTCGACTTCTTTGGCTAACCTTTGGACCACATCAAGTGGAGGATCATCTTCGGACCAGAGTTTTTCTCTGACTTTGCTGCTTCTGCATTCAAGCATAAATTGGTCTCTGATTCTCTCCTCTAATTGTTCATTGAACTTGCAATTTCGAGCTAGTTTCCTCAATGCAGAGATATATTCTTCTATTGTCTCGTCCTTTTCCTGGACTCTCTTCCCGAATCTGTACCTCTCCAATATGGTACTGATTTTCTTTTCATAGTGTTTGTCAAGTTTATAGATTGCAACATCGTATTCATTCATGTCCCCTCTTTCATGATCTGTCAAATCAGGAAGGTCTTCATATTTCTCTTGGCCCGCTGGTCCTAGACAGTGCAAGAGTAAAGACTTCTTTCTCTCTATACTATATGTAGTTCCGCATACTACATGTGCATAGTGTTCAAAGGATTTGAGCCAGCGCTTCCATGGTAGGGCTGGTTCCCCTACTTCTGGAAGAAACATGTTTGGAGGGTGAACACCTTGCATTGCCATGGCGATGATATTACAATTGGGTACCTTCACAAACTTTTATTATATATATTTTTCTTTTGACAGATTCAGTGTATATGCAGAAATGTCACCTTTTAAAAAAAAAAATTATTTGAATTCCACACTCGTCCAACTTCAACAGCTGTAACTAATGTGTGTGATGACTTCACTGTTGGTACGTCTCTAGGGTGTGTGAATTCCTTGCACTTCCAGTTCTCAGGCTTGTGAGGTGTGATCACGTACAAATTGCTTGAGGTAGCGAAGAGGGAGAGTGTGTTTTTCAGTTTCGGTGTTACACAGTGTGTGGGATTGGCTCCTCTCCCCCAACAGGGGTACGCCCCCAGGCAGCAGTCACTCGTTGTGGTTAACGCGGCACAGGCGGCGTGTTCCTTCAGGTTTCAGACGTGTTTTTTTTTTAACGCAATACGCGGCGGCGGAAGGTTGCTGCAATGGGCGTGTTTGAAGCGTAGCGTCCCAAAATTGGCCCTTGGGCGCATGCGCGAACAGGAAGATAAACAGGGAAAACGAAAGCGGCAACTGTATGTAAATTCCAGTAGGGTAGCGGAGAGTGCCGGGACGTTGGCGACGTTGCTCCTACCTACGTGGCGGCCAGAGATCCTTCTCAACGGCCGCAAGGTTCGAGTATCCTCGTCGCCATTGAAGTATAATGGGACACATAGGGGTCGGAATAAACGTATGTTTATTTATTTTATAATTGTAGAGTATTACACGTTACATTAAAGAAAGTTCTATCAATATTAGGGGACATGAACTGTTGCTCTCCTTCCTCTGCGTCCTCTTCACCAACTGACTCTCCTTCAACATTCTCTCCTTCCTCGAGTCTCCCCCCTCCTTTCTTCTTCTCTTGACGCGAGGAACGCTCTTGAGGTTCGCTCAGCTAGCGCATCATGACCGTATGCTAGCGTCCATAACTAAATGTTAAGAGTGACTACTTGTTTTGAAACCCATTGCAGATTTTGCCTGTCAGTCTAGCAGTATTAATTCGGTTGCAGTGGTCAGGTTAGGCAATGACAATTGCAATGATGATGGAAATTCTTGAATAAGTATGGATGCGAAGAAGCTTTTGTTGGTTGAATTTTACCAGCTTATATGTAGTGCCAGCTTACCGAGGGCATCAAAGCACTGTACTAACAGTTGATATCATTACCCACTGCATGCTATTCAATTTTCCACCTCTGAAGGATGAAAGGCTGAGTTGGCCCTGCTGGGATTTGAACCTGCTTCTGCAGGCTACGCGCAGATGTCAGAAACAAGTGCTCAGCTTGCTGTGCTGACTGACCAGCTTACATAAGTTACAAAATTCAGTTGATCTATAAAGAACAGTTGTACATTAAATAATACTCCCACGCTATGGACATTCTTTTTATGCTCAAGCGTAAACCACAGATTGGTTGGCCAAGAATATTGGAGAGAATTGAAAAGGGTCAATTCAACTGGGACAGCCTGTGAGAGTCCTGTCGTCGAGATGTTTACGCAGAGGCAAATCAAATGCATGTAACTAGTTTGTGGAAGTTACTATGAATGCCACCCATTGTTGATCCGGGGCATGGTGCAGCAGTTTTCTGACATTGATGACTGCTGTGTAAATTACTCTGTGAAGATTTCAAATGGCTGAAAGTTATTTAGCAGGCCATTTTTTTCAATGTCAGCAAAAAGATGCTTTCTCTAGGGTTTTATCCAAGTAAGGAGAGCTAGACGAGTGCACTCTCATCCACAGAGAAGTAGCTAGGTGATATGCCAGATGACAGATGTTTCCTGTTATCACACACAAGGGTAAAGATTTTAGCAACCTTGGCAGGAAAAGGGTCTGTGTGGACCTACTGGGATACCAACCTCTGACCATGAGGGTTTTGAAACAGATGCCTGTAGTAGATGAATCCGTTTTTCTAGTTCACCCAATTGCCAGATTGGTTGTTAAGTGTTTGGGTATCAGATTGTTGAGGTTGGAAGTGATCATTCTTGACTAACAAACAACGCCGGGTTTAGATATTCTGGTGTTGCATATGTAAGAAGCTGGAGCAGAAGTTTTTACTTTGAAATATATGATCTGCTGCATATGATCTCCAGTGAATTGCAAAGGATTGATTCAGCATTAAGGAGTAGGCAGTAGTAACTGGAGGGACGGCCCAAAGAGCGTCAGAGCTATGGGCTAATACTATATGGTACAAAGGGGGTCTGCCCTGACGTCTGTAGTACTGGGGTCTACTTATTGAATACAGTAGGCCTAGATTTATTCTATCATGTCACATACATGCAAAAACATTTTTAGATGTAGTAGTACTCATGAAATTGAGAAATACAGACGAAAATAGAGTGGAGGATACAGCTTTTGTTTTATTTTGCTGTTAATGCATTTCATAGTCATGCATTTGTAGTCTTTTTATGATTTTTTTTGTAAAAGGTCCAGTACATTAAGGGTAGTTAGTTCTTAGTATTCACAAGTCCTTAATGTAACTGAATTAGCAACTGAATTGAGTTTATACAAAGCTGAAACAAAGTAGTGCTTGGAGATCGATGTGAAACCATCACCTACAGTGACAAGTGATAGTACAGGTACAAAATACAACCAAACAAAAAACAATAAATGGTATAACAATTGGTTGTATGTAGCCAGGCTAGAGGGTGACCTAACACGTAGTCGACGTCTGGATCTGAATCAAGAGATTGGGCGGACCAGGTAGAGAATGCGATGCTGGTCCTTAGACGCTTCGGCAAGATGCCTTCATCTTGGGCCTGGAGTAGGTCTCCCTGGAAGGGAGTTGGGGGGACTCTATTAGTGCTGAAGTAGTGATTAAAAACTGAAGAACATGACATAAGAACATCCATAATTGTGGTACACCACAGGTAATGTTGGGATAAAAACAAGGGAAGCACAGGACTGACCTGGGGGGTAGCAATGCTGGATGGGACTTTGAATTGCTGTTTCACGGGTGAGGAGCAGGGTATCTATTGGTCATTGCTTGTAGGGTGCAGCAGCAGGCTGCTGTAAGCTATGAAAATAAAAATACACAAACTAGTAATGTAACCTAATGCACCTAATGGTACCAGTATGAAGCATACATTAGCTGGATACACAGACGGATGAGGAAGTAAAAGATAGGTGCTCACCTTACTCAGTGTGCTCTTGGTGAGGAG
This sequence comes from Ambystoma mexicanum, assembly GCF_040938575.1. Classification (NCBI taxonomy): domain Eukaryota; kingdom Metazoa; phylum Chordata; class Amphibia; order Caudata; family Ambystomatidae; genus Ambystoma; species Ambystoma mexicanum. The sequence continues at coordinate 895,358,129 of NC_090929.1, forward strand.
GCACTGGAGGTGGATGCTGGCTCTGAGTTTGGCATCTGCTAAGGGTGTGGTGGTTAAATGATGTGGTGGGAGCTTGCTTCCCAAAGTAGTTCCACAATGGCCACTTTCCTTTAGGACAGAGAAGAAGGGCACGTTCTAAATTAATCATTTGGCAAAAGGAGCTAAAGTAGCCTGATGGAAGGGACTGGGTCCGGGGTTACTTGGAATTGAAGTCCGGGACAGGTAAGGAATGATCCTGTGGAGCCGCGATTGTGAGATGCGGCTGGGACACTGTGTTTAAAAAGAAGAAGAAGCCGAGCTGTGTGCAGAGGGGCAAAGCGCGCATGCGCCCAGAGATTAGTGTTGATGGGGGAGCGCGAATGCGCATGCGTGAGCAAGAGAAGCTTCGAAGCTTCCGAATGCGCGTAGCGAATAGTGTTAGTAGTGCTGTGTTACTGCGCATGTGTCGGAACAAGATGTGTCCGTGGTAGTGTTCTGATGGCATTGTTGTAGCCATGGAAATGCTTGGGTACGTGACAGTCACACAGCCGAGTAAAAGCCGGAATCAGAGGTATATTAGCTCTGTTGAAAACAATGGCCTATATGATATCAGGTCACTGTATGCAAATGTCCCGAAGATACGGGAGCCAGGGGCTATACTTACTCTAATGAATTGCCAGGACTTGTGGAAAGATGGTCCTCCCAGTCGGGGTGGGGTGGACTGGTGGAAGGTTGAATTCCTGGACGTGGAGGCTGCAAGTTAAAAGTGTGGCCTGTAGAGTGGAAGGGGGCCAGTAAATAGTAAAAGCTAGTAAAATTATATGGCAGATATTAAAGGGGAATGTATATATGTGCTTCTTTAAATTTAACATTTACTTACAAGAGAATTGAAAGTAACACAGTTTTTTTTTAACAGATGTAGTTGACATCACTTAGAGCTTTGAATTACTTACTTAACTAATTTTGCGGGTTGATGCAAAAAGTGGCCAGAGTACATGTTCATCTTTCTATTTAAGTCAACAAATTTCAGTCAATAATTGGCTAGCCATAGATCTATGTGGCACCAATATGTGTATTTTTCCAAAATGTTCATAAATTAATTTCTACAATTCACTGTGCAACATATTTTTCTTATTTTTTAACATTTCATGGCCTCAAAAGATATAAATGGTGAAACATATTCACAGAACAAATGCAAAAGAAAAAAGACATATTACTGATTTTATATTAAAGCTGAATTACACCATCAATAACAAACGTGAAAGGTAAAATGTACAAAACAGAACATATGACATAAAGTAAAAATTACAATAGATAAAACATAAGTAATATCAAAGATATGGAAGATGCAAAATGTAAGAAAGATAAACAATTTGAAATGTTATAGGTATGTAAGTTTAAACGTGCAACATGCATGCAATTTAAAAGATTAACAATGGAAACAATAAGTGATATTAAATGTGTTTGGCACAAAGAATTATTTAAATAGTAAAGGATATGAAAAAGAGAAATTATATGGGGTTTGCATTTACAAAAATAAGAGGCAAAACATAAAGCAGATACAAAATAACACCTCTGAAAGTTTAATAAGATGAAAGAAAAGAAAATGTAAAAATGAAATCTAGAAACATTTAAGATGAGGTGAAGATGAACTTGCAAAAGATAATGCATAATACAGCTAAAACAAAGGACTGCATACAAAATAATTCAAATCAAAAGTGAAATGACACAAAATATACATAAACAAAAAAGAGGGAAGGTATGAAAGAACTTTGAAAGGTAGATGCAAAGGCATACACAATATGAAAGTTAGATGATACAAAACGAATACTATAAAAAAAAAATTCTAAGCAAATGAGTCGATGAACATTCAAACTTATGACACAAAAAAGATAAAACAAATGGATGACAAAAGATATGAAAAGTCTCAAACAGTAAACTATAAAAATTATAAAAGATGAAGAGGTGCATCCATTCAGTTCACTTGCATTGAACATGTGGCATTGAGGCTGCTTCAATATAATTTGCAATTGGAAAGCACATTACAGAATTTAGACTCACGATTCATACAGAAAAAGTGTAACATTCCAGTTTCATTTTACCCAAAGATATGAATGCCTCCTTATTCAAACAGGATGTCAGTTATTATGATATTTATTTAATGCTCTTGTTATGTGTGTACGTTTCACCTTTCAGTCATTTAAGTGCAGGGCAGCTGAAGGCTGGAAGGCCTAAAGTTTGGGCACTCAAGACATTGAGACTGTCAGTCTATGCAGCACAAGACTGCCTGTCTAGGATAATCCACAGCATTTAGGATGGTTTAGAGATGTCGGCCACAGATTTAAATGGACAGTTATTGGAAGAATGGAGATTCCATGAAACCTCTGGTTGTTCTAGGAGATGCTGGGGCCCATTCCCCGTAAAAAGGTTGCTGGATTTCCAATGATGTTCTACTCTTCTCTGAAATCTAGTAGTAAAATGCATCCCATATGAATGTGTTAAGGTTTGTCTAGACTAGAGCATATTTTTGTCTTGTAACTGATGAGCTTTTCCTCTGCATTTCTAACACCTTGCTGACTTCGTCCATCTTAGGTTTTTCCTTGGCCTAGGGTGGGCTGCCAATCTCTGTCAGTGTATAGGGCTTTTGTTCCAATACATCCTATGCATTATGCATATGATTTTGAATTGCATCTTTAGTCTCAAGTCAGTGTAGGGTCTTTCAGCCAGTAGTTGAAAAATCCTGTTTCTCTATCTTCGGACAGAGATTAGATACTTTGTTTTGTTTGTGAGTCTGGCATAAATTGATAGAAAAATATGTAGGCGGGACGCAGATGAGTACCACTTGATGAATGGCTTAATGAAAGGGAAGGATTTGTCTGAGATGGTTCTGCTTGTAGTTTTCCCTTCAACAATGGCATTGACTTGGTGGGAAAAAGGAGAGATCCGCATCAAAAAGAAATCCCATGTCATTTACATTCTGGGTTAGGATAAGTGTGTTGCCCAGTAAAATACCGTCTTTTTCTTTCCTAGCATTATATAGAATCAGTCAATAAAAGCACCCAATTAAGTTATTTCTTTTATTTGTTTATTGCATTTAAATTGTAGAGCTATTTTTTTTAGCAATGTATTTCAATTGTGAACAGTAAAACAAGATTACTATTAAAAGGAAACATGAAAAAACCCAGAACAAATTGAGTCAGATCAGCTAACTGTACGAGTTTTAAAAGATATTCTCTTGAGAAATTGAACCAGGGCTGTTACGCACCCGAGTCTCGAACCATTTCTCAGCAGTGGCCACCAAGCAAGAGGATCAGAAGCAATGTGGTCTGAAAAAAGATGTCTAAAATAGTACGAAGGTCTGTCAGCTCAGGACATCTTGTGTCAATATGCATCAGTGTTTCGGTCTCATCAGTATTTCTGCAAAACTGACAATTATTGTCTTTCAACAGGCCACGTATTGCCTGGATCTCATGTGTGGAATATAAGTTCAGCCAAGCTCGAAGAAATGTGTCCCTTACTTTCTTATCTGGAAATTGTTTCAAGTAAGGGCACACGCTGTTCAATTTCCAACCATCCGGAGGTAGATGCATCACCAGTTGGCACTTGGAAACCACTTGCAGAGTTTGGATCCAGTCAAAAGTTTTCAGTTTTGCTTTCACCCTATTTGCGTTGGTCAAGAGTTGTTCAAGTCGACTGCCAATGGCGTTCAGACAACTGGTCATGTCTTGAAACCAGTCCTGCAAGGATGGGTTATGATGTTTTGTTTCATTGTAGATCAGATCTAAAATTGAGGATCTTGATGGGGAGAAACATTTGCCGAACAAGGCCAGTCTGTTCCAGGTAACTGAACATCTCAATGAAGAGAGACCCAGTTCTCGACAGAGAATGGCAATCGGGGTACATTTTGGAACCCCGAGAACTTGTTTCCAAAAGAGCCCCTCAAGGCGAGTCCAGAAAGGGTCTGAAATGGACAACATAACGTGAGCACCATAAGTTACCATAGGGAAGACCTTTGCTTTGTAAAATCGGATAACAGGTAGAATGGAAAAGCGATCGAATTTTCTGTTTATAGCACACGCCTGGCAGGTCAATGTTTTCATTTTTCCCACCAAATGGGATAGCATTGGGGCTTCCAATTTTAAATTGCTCAGCCAGACCCCCAAATATTTGAATGAGTCCACGTTCTCGATCTTCTCACCACCGATTGGCCAGGAAAATCATTAATATACCTTGATGGACGTTCCAAATTTTGGTCTTACCTTTATTGATCTCGAGCCCTTTCTGAGTGATGTAATTATGGAGGGCATCGAGTTGCCTCTGTAGGCCCACCGGAGTCTGGTCGATGAGCACTACGTCATCAGCATAGAGCAATCGCAAGAGGTGGACACTACCCACCTTTGGCGGGGAATGAACTTATAGTTTGGAAAGCGTCGGGCATGTCCTCCAGGTAAAAGTTAAAGAGGGCTGGTGCCATCAAGCACCCCTCTTTTACCCCTCTCGGAGTCTTGATTTCTTTGGACAGGAGACCTGGCTGGTTTATTCTAACTCTCAAGGTGGTGTCGGAGTGCATGGCCTGGATGGGTTCCAGGATGGCTAACGGGCAGTTCTTCTTCTCCATTGTTGATCAAAGCAGACCTCTGTCTACCTGGTCGAACGGCTGCACATGGTCCACAAATACCGTGTACATTTTCATATTTCGTCGCCGGGCAGTATCTTTCAGTGCCCAGGCCTTTCACAAATCCACACTGGAAGCGATCATAGCTGTCGGTGGCCCTGCACCAGACGTGGAAATGGTCCAGGAGAATCATACCAAACAATTTGCCAATAACGTCGAGGAGGGCGATAGGGTGATAGTTCTTTAGATCCTTCCGATCCCCCTTTATGTGGATCGAAACCACTATCGTCCTCCTCCATGAACTTGGTATTTGGTGACTCACAACAATCTAACCGAACAAGGACACTATGAACACAACCCATTCCTATGGGTGCTCCCGAAGCATGACCTTCGCGAGGCCGTCAGGACCCGGTGCACGGGAGATCTTTAGTTTCGTGATGCGGGCCATCATTTTGTTGATGTTAAGGTTTGTAGTCCATGGACCCAAGTTCGTATGGAGCGGCTCCTCTGCCCCTCTGGCCATGGTCGGTGTACAAATGCAATTTTACAAGACTCCAATCAAACAATTAAAAACATCTGGGTGGGTTTGCATTTTAAATTCACTTATATTTGGTTTCATTCTAATGGCCAGAAAAATATTTATATGTGCATTTTGTATTTATTCGTTTGATAGGATTTGCACTTTAACCAAAAGCATTGTTGTACATAGTACAAACAGGCAGCTCTCAGTCCCACATCTAGGTTCATTAACATAGTTACATAATAACAAATGTTGGGAGTGATAGATGTGGAGACATGAACAGGAGACACATGACAACAAAATAACATGAATAAACATATTGGGCATTAGGTAACATGCCCACAATGACATAGTCTATTATATACATTGGGTTTGGATGGGGCAGATATATATGGGAAAAGGGCAGGAAGTGGGAGTGAAATACGCACCTTCTCTGGCTAACCTTTGAAATCTCAGCCTGGCCTTGAAGAGCTTCACTGACTGCACTGTTTCTACATCAGTCAGAAGCCCATTCCAGGGATGAGCGTCCATTAAGGTAAAGCATTGGATGCGGTAGGCTACAAGGGAGAGTATAGAAGAGTTGGCTAAAGATCTGAGAACTCAAGCAGAAGACTAGAGGGAAATGCATTCAGTCAGGTAGTGCAGGGATAGATTGCAGAGTGATTTGAAGACAAGGAACATAAACTTGAAAAGCGAAGGATTCAGCATAGAGAGACACATCGCATGGTGATGCAATGCTGAGGTGGGAGAAGATATTGGTAGGTTTTAGAGGGTTTGTATGGCAATCATTTTTCTTATGTTATTGTGAGGAAAAGAATAGCAAGAGATAGCCATGAGTAGTATAGAACAGTCATCCAGTCTACTGATTAACACTGAGGAGTTGAGAGTAACTAATTATATAGTTTGAGTTTGCTGTCGAAGCAGATGTGAAGTTTGTAGTCTTGTGCCAAAGGCAGCACAGAGATTGATTAGAGTGTGGTTCGGCGAGAGGTGGGTTGGTTGAGCAGTAGAAAGAAAGTATGTGCCATTACTAAGAGCTGTTTCACTGATGACCTGCTGTGGAATCCTGACTGCACAGGGTCTGGATTCCACAGCAGGAGTATTGGTTGTCAGGTAGTTGAAGACACCATGGTAGAAGATTACAGAGTGTTGGGATTAATGGAATTGACTTGGTAGGAAGAGGGACTGTTAGAGTCAACAGTACATTTCTTAAAGATGGGTTTCACCCTGGACACCCTGTAACAGGCTGCGAAGATGCAAACTGTTAGAGGGCGGTTTCAAAGAAATCATATACGAGCAGGGAGGTGGTGCAAGCTCTTTGACCATTTTTAAATACAAAGTGGTCAATAGGAGTTCAGTGTTCATTTGCTGAGTTGGGGATAGGGTACAACTCAGCAGAGAAAGTAGGAGAGAAGCATGATATTAAAGGGAGAAGTGAAGGGTAATAGAATGGTGGACACAATTTCTCATATTTCTTGAGGGTGAACAATGTTCTGGACGGTCATGGACAGCTTGCAAGGGTTAGAGGCAATAGAGTATATTAACATAATAAAACAATTGAGAAGACTCTGAATCATTAGTGAGGGCAAGGAGATAGCTCTTGTAGGGAGCAGTGAGAGTAGTAAGCAAGCTCTGTGGCAGCAGAGCAAGTGAAGATGCATGGTTGTTCTCAGTGTCGGATGGAAGTGAAGGTTCATAGTTGAGAGTGAGGGCAAGAAGGAGTGAAAGAGAGACCCAGATAGCATCACTGAATGGGGGGTAGCCAAGGATCTGTTGAACTATATGAAAGCATGTGCAATACTGTGAGCAGGTGAAGGAGAGGGATGATCATGGAGGGTGATCCTGATTTGGTCAAGAAAGGATGAAATGTAGTAATGCTTGATTTTTTGAGTTTTGTTTTAGTGCTGGATGAAGGAGAAAGGAATAGAGATGCAGAAGTGCATGAGTGAATTGTCAGAGCATGACGGGCCAACAGAGGGAGCAGAGGAGTGAGGAGGATATGTAGATGAGATCTTGAAATTGATATGCATATGTGTGGGTAGGTTATGTAGATTGACCAAAGAGTGATAAGACACAGTGATGCCCAGTTGTAGTCCATTGACCTGTGCCATGTTTTCTGAGACTGATACCACCCATGATACAACTGTCTCTTATTTGGTGTAGCGTCCCAGACCCCTCTTGTTTGTTTCAGGGTCCCAGACCCTTGTGGTTTTGTATGCAGGTCCCAGACTCACACAGGTGCATTGTATTAGTTTGGATCACTCTCCTACCAAACATACAACTGTCTCTTATTTGATGCAGGGTCCCAGACCCTCCTTTTCCGGCTTGTTAGATCACCCCTGTGGTTCCCTGGATCTCCTAAAGCTTCTGGGTATCTTGTGTACCTGCTTGCCTACTTCATGATGGTCTCCATGGTCCCCAGGACGCTCCAGCAGCCTTTGGGGGCCTAGCGAGGTCTGCAACTTTGCTGAAGACTAAGGCTCTGCCTGGCCACGCATTTGGTTTCTTCCATGCATCGTCTCTTGTCTGGTTGTGCTCCCTGCTTGTCCTCATCAGGTGACGGCTCCCCCTCTCTCAAGTCTCTCTGACATCTTTGTTTGAGCCTCTGCTTGAACACCGCTTGAAATTCCGCATTGAATTGATATGTTCCTTCAAGCCAATCGTGGGCGTCTGGAAGCTTAACCGTTCATTTGGTTGCTTGCGAGTGATCTTTGCTCTCCTGGCTATCTTCCTTGTCACTGTACCATTTGTCAAGCAACCTTCACAATATTTTTGAATGTCAGTGTTGTTCTGTAAGTCAGTTTGACTATATGCATTTTCAGTTTTGTTATGCATGTTGGTTTGACTATATGCATTTTTAATAATATTATGCAGGTCAGTTTGGTTATATGTATTTTCAGTGTTGTTACGCAGGTTGATTTGACTAAATGGATTCTCAAAATTATTATGCCGGTCGGTTTGGCTAAATGCATAATACGTCATACTGTCTAGACCTTCAATATTATCATGTGGGTTACTTTCACTAAGTTGACATTATTATATATCAGCTGTATCGAGGGAGGGGATAGTAGGAATTAGTCTTGTAATAGGGGTAGCAGGAGGTAAAGCAAAGCAGTGATGCCATATTCCCTGGTGATAATCGTCCCCAATCCTATAGGGGTATTCCATCACCATGTGATCCCACCTCGGTGCACCACCCCCAGAGGGACTATTGTACTGTGGACGTACCGCCCTGGCACCATAGGAAAGGTCTCCCCTAGGGAAGAAGGGAAGACATCCTCACATTTGTCACAGGGTGTACAATTACTTTTTTTCACTCTCTCCCCATTGCCGCTGAATTTCCCTGTTATTCCCCAAATAATGCTTGAAAATCCCCAACTCTTTCCTCTTTTCCAAGTGCCCCCCTCCTCTTTCAATTGACCCTCCACTTCTCTCAATTGTTTTATTCCTCCTTGGATCTCTGCTGGACATTGCCCCCTATCACTGTTTGGTTGGTGTGTTGCATTTTTGTTCTGCAAGGTGGACGTGATTGAAATAAGAGTGCTGACTTTCAGGGGTTTTGTTACATTAGGCCCGATCACCTTATCTCTCCACCAACAAATGGTTCAATTAATTTTAAGGGTTTTGCGATACCTTAGATTCCTCACACACACTAGACATGGTCTTTGGCTGTGGCCACTGAACATGTCCTACCAAAAGTTTTCTTTTGGGCCCACTAGCCACGGCCGAATATGTTGCATAGTTTCTTGATGTCTCACTAGCTGGGTCCTTCAGACGTGGCCTATGTGCGTGGTCCAAAAATATCTTTCTTTTGGGCTGACTAGCCTTGGCCACTGGCAATGTCAAACCATTCATTTGTTACCAAACCCCCATTGCCCCCTGCCAAGTTTATATAGGCACTACAGATGTAAACCTATTCTTTTATAACTCCTTATTCCCGTAAATAATTTCACAGTAATCGGTTCTAATAATAGAAATTCCTGCAGTAGAGTAGCAGTGGTACTCCAACTCATGAAATAACAGGAAAAATTGCTCAGAATGAAAAGGTCTTCCACGTCCTCAAAGGCACTCAATATCTGCCTTCCTTCTATTCTATGTCCCCTCACACCACTCAACTGCTTTTTCCCTCCCTAACCCTCTCTCATTACCCCCTATCACTCATAGCTTCGTGTGGCACGCATTTTATTCTGAGCACATCTTGCAGTGTTGCCGCTGTAATATCATGAGATTACTGTGGTCTACCCCTGACAAACCAAACATGTTCTACCCATAACTGGCTCCCCAACCCATTCCTAAATCCCCAACTTCACATTGTGTCTTTTTTCCCACTCCCAACCTCTAGCCAGATGCAATTGCTATTGATATTCATACAGCTCCTTACGGCCAGGCCATCTAAGTGCTGTGGTTCAAAACTATCAGTGTTCCCACAGGAGTGACTACATAAACAGATGAGTTTTCAGTCTCTTTTGGAAGTAGCAAACGTTATAATTCTCTGTAAGGCCTTTGGGGGAATCCATTCCAAAGATTGATGGTATGCTTTTTCCTCCTCCAAATAACGTTTTGAGTTCTTTCCTTTGTGACTTCTCCTGTATTATTGAGGGAATGAATCGCATTGACCAAAGAAAAAAGGCAGGTTTTCATTTCCGAAAAGCCTCTCGTCCTATAAGGTTTTAATGAACAGGAGGCACCCCCATGTCTCTGTCGACTATTTAGAAACTACTAGATGGATTTACCCCAAATCAGTCAAGGAAATTAAGTCAATGCTTTGAGCCCAAATGGTTTCTTATTTGGTCCAAATCTGCCAAGTGATTTTCACGCTATATCTGTTCAAACATTGCACATTTTGTCTATGGGAAAATTAATGTGAGTAGGCTGAAAACACTGTTTTTATGTTTTCTTAATAACTTTTTCATTTTCTAATGAATCATTCCGAACCGTCAATTTTAGTGGATCACTTGACAAATGATTGTTATTTGGAAAATATCATCCAAATCCTTCCAGCAAGTCAAATGTCATTAGCCTGCCTCAGCCGCTTTGCTATAAAAAGTACCAAAGCCGATATAAAGGTTTTAAGTAACATGGCCTCCCCCTTCTCTGTTGAATATTTTAAAAACTACTGAATGGATTTATTCCAAACCAGTCAAGGGGCGATATGGCAGTTCAAGACCCAATCATTTGGGCTCTCCTCTGCACCTTAGGCCTTTACCAAGCTAATGAAGCCTGTTGCTGTGGCCATCAGAGAAAGTGGAATATGGATGATAATGTACCTGGACAACATACTGATCATAGCTCCAAGCAAAGAAGCATAGCAGGGCCAGGTATATTGGGTCAGAAATCGAACAGTGTCTCTCCCATTCCATATCAACCAGGAGAAGCCAAAATTGACATACAGGAAAAGGATGGAGTTTCTGTTTTTTTTTTTGGTGGATGCCAAGAAAGCGACACTGGAACTTCTGATGCATAAAATGAAGTCTATCAAGAAGGAACTCAGAGTATGTCTCAGGATGACAGTGATTTCCCTCCGGACCCAAGCAAGAATAGTTGGGCTCCAAGCAACCTTCCTTCAAGCCATATTTCCAGGGCCATTGCACTACAAAGAGTGAAAATAAGACATCTGTAGCAGGGCCTCAGATATCATCACAAGATTCCCCTAGACCTGGAGGGGAGAATGGAGCTTCAATGGTGGTTCCAGAACATTGAGGCATGGAACGTCACAGCCATTTTCAGAGATGTCCCAGAGCTAACTATATAGTCAGATGCCACCAGGTCAGGCTTGGGCACCAGATGCAGAGAGTTGGAGACAGGAGGGAAATGGACCACAGCAGGATTAGATAGACATATCAATCCTCTAGAACTATTAGCTGGGTCTTTCACGATCAAGACATTTGGAAGAGACTAAGTAACAAGTACAATGTGTTAGCAGTAATATGTATCAATCACATGGGGGTACCAGGTCCAAAATACTATCGGAACTAGCGATGGACTTCTGGCACTATTGCCTAGGGAGAAAGATTTCAGTCACAGTGGAGTATCTACCAGGACAGCAGAACATAGTGGCAGACAGGAACTCCCAGTAGCCGACCAACTCCAGCGATTGGACGCTCGACAAGTGCATCTTCCAGAGAGTAGAGGATCTCTGGAGTCGCTGGACACTGACCTGTTTGCCTCCAGGTGGAACAAGCAGATTGACAAGTTTTTCTGCTGGAGGTTAGATCCAGATGCACAAGGTGCAGATGCCTTTTTCCACAGCTGGAAAGGAGCAGCTCAGTATGCTTTCCTACCCTTTGTAATGCTCACCAGAGTGTTGACATAGATTTGCAGGGATCAAACAGAAATGGTAATAATAGCCCCATCTTGGAGGTCACAAGCTTGGTTTGCAGTTCTGATGGAACTTTCTTTGGATTTCTCGGGACTCTTCTGCAGAATCCGGAACTTCTGATGGACCCATGTAGGAGAATACCATCACCTGAGGATAGTGGGAACCTCCTGCTTCTAATCTGCACGGTGTCGGGTGGAAGTGGAGACTGCCAGGAATTTTGGGCCAGGCTGCCCAGCTTATCAAGGAGTCATGGGAACCTTCTACACTCAGAAGCTATAACACTCCGTGGGTCAAGGGGGAGGACTAGTATCATAGACAAGGCCATCATCCTGTTTCAGCCCATGTAGTACAGGTGCTCAATTTCTTGGCTTCATTAGTGACTAAAGGAAGGGAATTCAGGACTTTAGGAGTTTACAGATCAATGATTTCAGCAGTACATGCCCTTGTAGACGGGAAACCAATAGGAGAACATCAGGCGGTAATCCGTTTAGTTAGGGGTGCCAAATTCCAATCCCCTCCGATGCCTATGTATGCATACTATTGGGATGTGAATGTATTGCTGAGACGATTTAGTGGCTGGCCACAGACCAGGTAGCTATCCATACAAAAGTTGTTGGGGAAGCTAGCGATGCTGCTTTGTTTGGTTTCTTGCAGAAGAGTATCAGATGTAAAAGCTCTAGAATTAGACAATAAAATGTTTTTTCCTGAAGGAGTAGCTTTTAAAATGACGAGAAGAACAAAGTCTAATTCCGCAGTAATAGCTTACCCTTATTTACTGGAACAGCCTAAGCTATGTGCAGCATCCTGTATGAAGGAACATTAACTCAGTACAGAGCAAGTTTGATTGGCATGAGTTACGCAGCTACTCATTGCAAGTGAAGAGGGAGAGCCAAACGTGGCCCTCGTTACACCCATCCCACTCTCAGCCTGGCAACAGAGAAATGAGAGATGTGCATCACTTCTTGGCCCTTTCTCTCCATCACTAATGTATCTCAGGTGTGAGCAGCGCTACTCACTTAGACAACCGTTCAGACCTTATAATGATGATGTCATAGACGAGACAAGTATACCATCAATCGAACAAGTTGACTGACAACAACCTCGAAGAATACTGATGATGTCACGAGTGACTTAACGACATAGATCCGTTAGACATGAAGCACTTAGAAATCCATGCACAAGGTTACGCAGACACTTAGCTTTATTGCTGCTAGATGCAAAGAATATGCTCATGACTCACATAGTTAGGGGACTGACACACAAATGCCTTTTGTTATGCTGAAATCGCAAGATGCATAAGAAAACATATGAACTGTTTGCTAATGCCTTACTGCAGCTAGCATGGGTGGCCATTCAAATAAAGATGGATACCATAGTTACATTGGAGTAAATCGGAAAATCAGGTTGAACTCAAGAACACAGAGAAAGGCTGACAGGTTGATCCTGCTGAAGGGAATAATATAATTACTGCGCTCCCATAACTGTGACTGCTGAAAATGGAGACTTTTCTTTTGGACCCCCTTTACACCACATACATATGGGGAGGGGGGGTATGGTATATGATACACATGGGGGGTTTGTGGGTGTTTTCCCCCTGCATATATATGTGGTGTAAAAGGGGTCAAAATAAAAAAAGTCAGCATTTGAGGTCGCAGTAATGGGAGTCGCAGTGATGATTCCTGCTGAAGCATGCCAACAAGGCGTCCATCACGGACACTGTGCATAGCCTCACCAAGGGAAGAAAGGTTTCAAGTTAACAGAAGAGGTAGGATACTTGCAGGGAAAATAAACTGAAAATCCTCATATGAAAAGAAGAGAAATCCATGTTGTGCTCCCTACACACCTGATCTGAACCTACTAGACAGAGCCTATTCATTCGAGCCAGGCTGAGGTGTCTGTTCCCATCGAACCAAAGGCAGTAAGATACAAAAGTAATACAGGTTCAAATCTGAATGTTTGGTCTCAAGGCCTAGGAGATCAGAGATGGTAACGTATTGGGAATATACAGCACCTTCAGGGTTGTTCCCACTACCTTAAATTGTTGCACTTGGCCTGCCAACTGTCCAAAGCTCCAATGCTGAGAAGAACTTTTCTGCCTAATCCCTAACCACCTTCCACGCTAAGCTTAAACTATGTTGGACTGGCCAATCACTGTATACTAACCTGTAAAATTGTATTCACAACACATTGAGGTGGTCTCAGGAGGAGCCACCAGATATGGCTTACCCAATAATCACACAAACCTCTTATAGAATGTGTATGTAGTTCACCTTGCTAACCAATCTCTTCCCCGGTTAGGTTTTTGGGATGTAACCCCATTTTTGTGATATCATGGGTTAACAAAACTGGACGACAGGCACCTGGAGAGCAAGAGCGCTTGGAGAATGTTGCGTTGTCCATGCTGCAATCCCTGTCATTGAATCATTGATAAAGACAGTGAATTTTGTACTATGGCTGAGTGTTCCATTCTTGTGGCAGGGGATTTCCAAGGCCCAGTTCCTCTTGCATGTGAACAGGGAGACTGATGATAGTTCCCTTTCCACTATTACAGGTGGTAGAAGAGGACGTCACTAGAGTGAAAACCATGCTTGGATGCTCAGAAGGTCTTCAGGAGCCCCCTTGGAGAAATGTGTGCCCGCTCCCCATGGGATGCCAACCAGTCCATACAGCAGAATGGCAGATTGTGGGAGAGAGCGGTGCCTGAGGGTTTCAGTGGATCCATGGAGTGTAAGTATAAGCTCAGCCATTCTACAAATATTGGGGAGGAGAAATTGTTGTCTGTTGTTTGTTTTTTGACATTGCAAAGGATCCATGTTTCCAAGTGCTTAGCTAGGTTACGGATGAAAAAAGAAAAAAGACAACAAAAGTATACCTGTTTCTAGACGGTCAGCTTAGCTTACGGATCAAAAAGACAAAAAAAAAGGATACCTGTTCTCTAGGCGTTAGGTTAGTTTGTGGATGAAAAAGACAAAAAAAGTATACCTGTTTTCTAGGCAACTAGCTTGGTTTATGGATGACTTATGTATGTCTCCTTGTGTCTAGGCACTAGCGTAGCTTGCTTAAGTCACAGAACATGGTTTCTTAGTTCATCTCATGGAGATGTATTCCTATGCGATGGTATAGAACAAGGGCCACATGTTTTTGGTATTTCCTGTGATTTGAAAGCAGGTAGACGGCCGTATGTTATGTCAATGGGATTTTCACCTTAAGCTTGTGATGTCGCATATAAGGTTGTTGAATAGGACATGGTACATTGAAGTGGGAGTAAAGGCCTGTAGTGGGGCACAGACGTGGTGGTAAGAGGAAAGGAAAAAGAGAGAAACAGGAAAAATTGAAAAACATATGAGGTGATGTTTAGAGTGTTGAAGAGAGTTATGCCATTTGGGTTGGGCACAAAGAGCATGTGACAGAATTGTGACAGAATTGTGACTTGGCATTTAAGGGCAGTGAATTCAGCATGGGTGATGCACGGAGCCCTCTCATTTTGACGGTGGAGAGCCCAAGTGGCTGGTGGAATGTTTTGAGAATTGCTACAGTTTTGGAGAAGTTGATTGAGAACAGATGATAATTGTGAAATATACAGATTGACAAAATGTTCAGACATGATTTAAATGTGACTTAAGGTGAAGTAAGTATTGGCAGGCAGAAAGTGAAATGCAGCCATGGGGGATACACCCCTTAAACAGTTGGGCAAGTCCCTTCCGCAGTATCAAGAAAAAATATGCAAGTATAGCATGGAATGGACTCGCGATACAGAGGTTAAAATGACAAACCCATGGCCCCGGGAGGGCAGTCTTTCCAAATATGTGCTACAACACATGACCACCTATTTATATGCCACCTATAAGGGAAAGACATTGACTAACAGATCAGCTATAGTGGAGCTATGGAAAATGTTTCAAGACGGGGAAGAGAACCCAGTCAAGAAAGAATGGATGCTGAGCCAGCACAATGATGCTGAACCCACAGCTCCTCTTCCCCCTCTTCACACCACAGACCCCACAACAGAAAGACAAGGAATGTATCCCTTGAAGGAATTAAAAGTAGCAGCAGGATATACCAATCTCGTTTATGCACCATCTACGTATAGTAGCCAGGACACGCTTAGTGGCGAGAAGGAGGAAAATAAGAGAATAGAGGCTATAAATGATGAACGCAAGGAGCGCAGCGATCTGCAAGCTAAACTAGTGGGGCAAAACTAGTGGGAGGAACAAGAGTATCTGAAAAGGGTAAAACAGAAGACGGAAGAAAAGGAAATGGAGGAAAGAGAGAGGAAAAGACAGAAGGGGATGGAAGAAAGAGCATTGAGAAAAGCAGAGGAATAGAAAGACAGGCAGTTGAAGAAAGGGAAGAGGAAGTGGGAAATTGAAAGACTTGTTAAAGACCGTTGACGCAGAGAAGAAGAAGAGAGGGATAGGAGACAGGAACGGGAAAGAGACATAAGTAAAGAGAAATGTCTCAGGGAGGTAGCAGACATCATGACAGGACCAAAATGTTCAAATGACAATGTGGAAGAGGGAATACGAAGAAGAATAGGGATACTGGATAGGAGCCTGGGGGATAGCGCCCCTGCCCTAAATACAAGCAGGAGTACAGCAAGGTCCCCATTAAGGGGGAGAGCCACTCAGTGGACAGAGGAACAGGGAAATGACAGGGGAAATGCATGTTAAGGAGACTTAATTTTGAAGATGAAGAAGAAGAGGACAGCAGTGACTGCATCAGAACTATGGGGACAGATGAGGACCTAGTGGAAAGTGACAATGATGAAGGGGGGAGGCCTAGTCTCCCATCCAGGGAAGTAAGACCCAAAAGGGAGACACTGTGGGGTGGAGAATAAGACACTGAGAAAGGTTTGTTACAATCTGAAGGACGCAATGAGTGTCCCAAACGTAGATCGCATAGCACCAACAAAGTTACTCCATATGCACAGAGGATAAGAGCCCTGCTGGGATAGTAAATAGCAACTATAATGAGAGCATTCACAGCTACCAAAGACAAAGAGAGGCAAGACAGAGGAGTAATGTTGACACAGTTCCTGTTGCTAGAAAAGGGTAGCGGACGACCACAATATATACCATGGCAACATATGGACAAAAATAGCCTGAGGTACAAGTTGCCCTTGTTGACCGCAGGAGCGGGGAAATGGATATATGAGGTAGAACGAATGACGGCAGGGATGACAATGGCAGCAGGTGACATGAAAAGCCTAGTCTCAGCCATTCTTGAGGAGACAGCTGATGACATTTGGAAACAGGCAGGGAATCCCGGAGTGACAGCACAGAAAATGATGGCACACCTTTTAATAACTGCAGAACAGACATACGGCAGGCTCTAAGAGTACAGTACCCAGACACATCCGACATAAGCGTGATTATGGCATGCAAAAAGCGTGAGGACAAAGACCCACTTCAATTTATTCAGGAGATACAAGAACGTTGGCATCTTGGGACAAGAGAGCTGTGGGATAAAATATTAGGGTTATTCTATCACATATTAAGCCAAGGTCTACCAGAGCAGGTACATGAGCAACTAAAGAAATTAGTGGGGATGGAAGCAAAGCCATGGTCAGAAATTCAGCTAACTATAGTGTATTATTGTCGACTAATGAAGGAGAACGTGACAAAGAAATGCGAGGAAAGAAAGAAGGAATAAAGGAAATTAATGTAGAAAAAGCTATGGAAGTATACAATGGAAGGGGCTATGTTGACAAGCGAAGAGGGAGTAGTTGGTCACAGTGTGCAAAATCAACAACAAGTGCTAGTGGTGGCCTGCTAAAGTGAGTCGGAGCTGTTAAAATCAAGCTTAAGGCAGGGGCGATCTTACCAAGGGCAAAACAATATCCTTTGAGCAGGGAGGCAGATGAAGGCATTTTTGAGACAATCTCTGTGCTAGTGCAGCAAGGGATTTTGGTACCATTAGAATTGCAGCATAACACGGCTGTGTACCCGGTGAACAATGCGGCGGGGGGATTATGGCATTTTATTCACAACTTGCGTCCTCAGAACCATATTGTTGAAGCACAGTTCCCGCCGTTCCCAATCCAGCAACAATACTATGTAGCATTCCATTGGAAGCTACCCATTTTACAGTGATAGATATGAAGAATGCTTTCTTCTCTATACCACTGCATGAAGAATCACAGGATCCAACATTGCCTCTATATAGGAATAAAAAGTGGCAACATACAAGGCTTCCTCTATATTTAATAGGGTCCTCCAAATGGACCAGGGAAGCTACATCTGGACAGCACAGTCATTCAATAGGTAGACAATATCCTGATCAGTAGCAGATCAGAAGAACAGTGTTGAAGAGATTCAGTACAGTTGCTGACAGTCTTAGCAGAAAAGGTTAAAAGGTGGACAAGGCAAAACTGTAATATTGCCAAAGCGAGCTGTTGTACATTGGACAGTTAATATCACAGGAAGATAGGAAGGTTACTCCAGAAAGAGCAGAGGCAATCTTTAGAACGCCACTACCACGGACGCTAAGGGAAATGCAGCAATTCTTCAGTCTCTGTGTCACGACCTGGGCGAGATGGCATGTGTGGAACCGATGGAAACGGTGTCTGGCATTGAAGGTTCCAATTCGCAATGCCATGTGCAGGTCTAGTTTACCTGGTGCTTTGCGTACGATGCCGGTTGTTATTACCCTCCACTTCTGGCTTTCGAACGCGTTGCAACGTCCTTAGGTTTTTCTGCCGCTTGCTGTTGCCTTCACTCCCTCGTTCTACCTTCCAGCTTCATTTATTTTGCCAGCCGCCCTTCTGCCTACTTTCTTCCTCGTTCCTCCCTCCTGCCTTCCTGCTTGCTCTCTTCTGTTCCCATCTCCCGTCCCCTTCCCGTTTCTGTTTTTTCTCTGGATACTTGCTGGTTCTTTTCCTCCTTCCTTTTCCTTCTTCCCGTTTATGCGTATCTGCTTTACCAGTGTACCGAATTTGGCCTGCCCTTGGATTGTCTCAGCTCAACTTTTGGTATTGTTCTACCTACCTGTGTACCAGACCTTTGCCTGCCATTGGATTGCTTCTTCTTGATCCATTTGTGCTGTTTACTTTTGGGGTACCTCACTCCGTGGTTGTCTTCAGATTTCTGCTGACCTCCCACTCTGTGCCACTGTTCTCCAGTTACATCGTATCTTGCCTGTCCTCGTCCTCCAGACTCCGCAAGTGAATTGTGCTCCAAGGTGATGCCGGAACCCAGGATACCATTGACTTTCCCTGGAGACTCTGTTGGGGTTTTTTGTGCCTTTGGCTTTTTCCCCACATCTGGCTACCACGGAGGAGTGTCCACAGCCCACCTATAAGGTGACGCTGTGGCGTGCTTCCGTGGGCGCCCATATCTACATAAAAAAAGGAGAGACCCGGGCCCAAAGGGAGAAAGAAACCGGCACTCAGGTGGAAATGTAGAGGTGAGGAGGAAGGGGAGGTGGGAGAGACGGAGTCCTCTTTTGAAGAAGAAGATATAACCGACCAGTGTGACAGTTTGCAACACCACAATCCAACATGGCTACTCCACAGCAAGTACAGGAACTAGTGGCAGCTGTCCAGAATCTTAACCTGGAAGTCCAGAATCTTAAGAGTGCCAATGCTACCCTACAACAATGGATGACCGAAAGGGAACAGTCGTCAACAAACCTACCCCCGCTTTCGTTGGTATCAGGAAAATTTGATGGCATGCCAAAGAAGGTGAAAGAGTTCTTGGACGCCTGTAACTTGCATTTTTCATTTTGAGCTCATGCATATTCATCTGATCATGCCAAAGTAGGATTTATGATAACACACATGACCGGAAACATAGTGCCTTCAAAACTCTGATCCAGCAGACTTTCTTACATACTGAAAGCACATACTTGGCTTCTGAGGACCTCCTGGACATCAAACAAGGAAATACCGATTTACTGTCCTACATTACTTCTTTCAAGCAAATAGCGGCTGAAGCCGGATGGCAGGAACAAGCGCAATATGCCATATTTCCGAGAGGTCTAAAAGAAGACTTAAAAGATGAGCTGGCCCATATTGCTTGACCTCCCACATTTGCTGAGCTATTTACCACCACTCTCTGCATTGACTTTCGTTTAGCGGAACGCCGAGCAGAAAGAAAGAAAGCCAAGAATTATGGCTCTTACCCCTTGGAGACCCTTCCTCCTCTACAGCCTTCCACCCCACGCACAACCCGAGATGAACCTATGCAAATCGGAACCACCCTTGCTCCTCTTACTCCTGAAGAACGTAAGAGGCGCAAAGATGGAAGTCTACGTATGTACTGTGGCGCATCTACACATTTGCTCCGGGATTGTCCAGAGGTTCCACCCAGACGCTCGGGAAACGAGCGCCCTTGGTGAGTGTTGGGACTCACTACCGAGGGGCAATTACCAATCCTTATGCCACTCTTTCTGTCACTTCCTCGGACACGACAAAGGATTCTCGTCTCATGGTTGTTGCTGTGACTCTACATGTTGGAGGCTCCGAAATCCAGTCCCAAGCCCTGCTTGATTGTGGGGCGGCTGGGAACTTTATTGATACCCAGTGGGCAGAGCAGAGAGGATTGAACCACATCGCTAAGACCAAAGACCAGAAGGTAGAGGGGGTAGATGGTGAACGCCTGAGCTCGGGCTTGATTACCCATACCACTGAGGAGCTCACCATGTCAATTCAAAAACATTCTGAACGTATCATCTTTGACATTATTCGAGCTGCTCACTTCCCACTTATCCTTGGAATCGGTTGGCTATGCAAGCATAATCCCACCATCAATTGGTCCAAGAATCTACTAAGTTTTCATTCATCTCTCTGCAAGGCTGATTGCCTACCCGAACCAAAGTTTGAAACCGTGAAGACTGTATGCAGCACTGAGTCCAGAATTGTGCATTGTCTGCCTAACCATCTCAAGGACTACGCTGAGGTGGTTGCTGAAAAGATTCCAATAGAACTGCCCCCTCACAGACCTAAAGATTGTTGTATCGATCTCAACCCAGGAGCCCTGGTGCCGTTCTGTCGCATGTTTCCTTTATCAGTAGAAGAGAAGCATTATCTCCGGGAATACTTGGATAACAATCTTGCCAATTAATTGATCCGCCCTTTGAAATTTCCGGCTGGAGCCTCATTATTCTTCATCCCTAAAAAGGGGACTCAAGAGTTATGACCATGCATCGACTACAGGGGCTTAAACAAGGTGACCATAAAAGATCGATATCCCATGCCACTTATAACAGAGATCATCCAAGTGGTCTAAGGAGCTACCATTTTCACAAAACTCGACTTGCGCAATGCTTATCATCTGCTCTGGATTCAGTCAGGTGATGAATGGAAAACCACCTTTCGCATCCCTTTCGGCCTTTATGAGTACAAAGTGATGCCCTTTGGGTTAATCAATGCTCCTTCAATATTCCAGGGCTTCATGGACCGTCTTTTTTCTGATCTGCTGAGTCACACTACGATTATCTACCTCAATGACATCTTGGTATTCTCTCACACCCAAGAAGAACATAACCGACATGTCAAAGAAGTCTTTCAGAGGTTGCGGGATAACCATCTTTCTGTGAAACTCAACAAATGTGTCTTTTCTGCTTCCTCCATTTCTTATTTGGGATTCATCCTTTCCCCTGAAGGCATTTCTATGGGTCCTCAGAAGGTCAGTTCCATCCTAGGTTGGCCATCACCTAAGACAGTTAAGGATGTCCAGAAATTTCTTGGATTGGAAAACTTTTATCGGAAGTTCATAACTAATTTTTCACAACAGGTATTACCCATCACTACTCTCCTTAAGAAATCTTCCACCTCATTTTTGTGGTCCCAGAATGCTGAAGAAAGCTTTATTCATCTCAAACAATCCTTTTGCTCTGCGCCCATTCTGCGACAGCCAGATCAACATCTCCGTTTCATCTTATAAACGGATGCTTCTGCTGCGGCCGTAGGGGCAGTTTTGCTACAAAGACACCAGGATAAGGAACATCCGGTATCCTACTTTTCGAAGACACTTAATAGCAGTCAAAAGAACTATTCTGTCATTGAACGCGAACTGCTAGCCATGAAAATGGCTTTTCTTGAATGGCGACATCTGCTGCAAGGTGGTGAACACCCCTTTACTATCCGAACCGACCATAAAAACCTACAGGTCTTATGACAGTTTGAATGTTACAATACCCGTCAGGCGAGATGGGCTCACTTCTTTGCCCAATTCAACTTTGACATCACCTACATACCAGGAGAACAGAATTTGGTTGCTGATGCCCTTTCCAGACGCAGTGATTACTCCTCCGAAACCAAACATACTAAAGAGATGATGTTCCCTAATACCAAGAGGATTGGGGTACTATCCACCTTCCTTCAACAAGTAAGAGACGGGTCCGGAGGACACTTTGAGGTTGAAAGACATCACAAGAATATCGAGTACGACATACAGGATGGACTATACTTTGTTAAGGGGAAACTGTATCTACCTTCACAAACTCTAAGGAAGACTGCATTTACTTGGTGCCATGACTCCAAAATCGCAGGACACCGAGGCAGTAAAGGCACCTTCGACTATCTTCAAAGACACTTCTACTGGCCTGGGATGAGAGAAGATACTACCCAATAGGTACAGTCTTGCCCTACTTGCCTCCGCAACAAAGCACCAATTCAAAAGCCTTTGGGATTATTAGAGCCATGTGCCATACCTACGAGTCCCTGGAGCACCATATCAACAGATTTATTGTTGTATTACCCAGATTCCAAGGGTGTACCTGATAATGGTCATGGTGGATTCTTTTTCAAAATTGGCTCATTTTTCACCCCTGCCAGGGATTCCCTCTGCTACTGAAATGGCAGAAGTCTTCCTAAAAGATGTATTCAGACTACATGGGATACCAACCAAGATTATCTCGGATCATGGTAGCCAATACACCTCCCGTTTCTGGAAAGCCTTCTGTGAAGGGTTGGGGATAGAAAGAGCATTGACTTCAAGTTTCCATCCCCAATCCAATGGGCAAACCGAACGTTTTAACGGCACCCTTGAACAGTATCTTCGGTGTTTTGTTAATCAGCAACAGGACAACTGGGTCAGACTCTTTCCTACAGCAGAATTCTCTTACAGCAACTCCATTCATTCCACTCTTGGGATGAGTCCTTTTTTATGCACTTACGGTTATCACCCACGTTCTGTACTACCCCTAGCAGGCCTTATCTCAAACATTCCCTCCATTGATTCTTCCCTTATGCTCATTCATGAAGCCCACGAAAAGGCCATAGAGAGTCTCCAGGAGGCACGAGATCGCAACAAGACCCAGGCCAATAAACACCGTAGACCAGTCCAGGTTGGGAAGTCGGTTCTCGGGTACTGCTTTCTACCAAATTTTTACCACGATGGGTACACCCTTCCAAGCTGTCCCCTAAATTCATCGGGCCTTATAAGATCACCCATAAAATAAACCCTGTGGCCTTTCGTCTTCAACTCCCTGCAGGTCTACGTAGAGTCCACCCGGTTTTTCACACCTCCCAGTTGAAACCATTCCAGGTCGATAAGTGGGCTCGTGTCTCTCAAAACACCCCCTTGCCCTCTGATTCTTCCAGGGAAGAATACTAAGTGGCGCAGATATGTGACTCTAGATATTGTCGTGGACGATGGGAATATCTAGTGAATTGGAAGGGATACCCTTGGTCAGAAAATTCATGGGAACCCAAATCCCATATAAATGCTCCACTTTTGTTGCGTAAGTTCCACCGGAGTCATCCGGGTAAACCTGGGGAAGTGAGTCTCGGGAGGGGGCATACTGTCACGACCTGGGGGAGATGGCGTGTGTGGAACCGATGGAAACGGTGTCCGACATTGAAGGTTCCATCACGTATTTCTCAGCGTCGTGTGCAGGTCTAGTTTACCTGGTGCTTCGCGTCCGACGCCGGTTGTTATTACCCTCCACTTCCGGCTTTCGGACGCGTTGCAACGTCCTTAGGTTTTTCTGCCTCTTGCTGTTGCCTTCGCTCCCTCGTTCTACCTTCCAGCTTTGTTTTTTTGCCAGCTGCCCTTCCCTTGCTTCTGCCCATCTCCTGTCCCCTTCCCGTTCCCGTTCTTTCTCCAGATCCTTGCTGGTTCTTTTCCTCCTTCCTTTTCCTTCTTCCCGTTTATGCGTATCTGCTTTACCAGTGTACCGAATTTGTCCTGCCCTTGGATTGCCTCAACTAAACCTTTGGTATTGTTCTACTTACCCGTGTACTGTACCTTTGCCTGCCCTTGGATTGCTTCCTCTTGATCCATTTGTGCGGTTTACATTCAGGGTACCTCACTCCGTAGATGTCTTCGGATTTCTGCTGACCTCCCACTCTGTGCCACTGCTCTCCAGTTACATCGTATCTTGCCTGTCCTCATCCTCCAGACTCGGCAAGTGAATTGTGCTCCAAGGTGACGCCGGGACCCAGTATACCATTGACTTTCCCTGGAGACTCCGTTGTTTTTTTTTTGTGCCTTTGGCTTTTTCCCCACATCTGGCTACCACGGAGGAGTGCCCACAGCCCACCTATAAGGCAACACTGTGGCGTCCTTCCGTGGGCGCCCATATCTACATTAAAAAAGGAGAGACCCGGGCCCCAAAGCGAGAAAGAAACTGGCACTCAGGTGGAAAAGTAGAGGTGAGGGGGAAGGGGAGGTGGGAGAGACGGAGTCCTCTTTCGAAGAACAAGATATAATCGACCAGTGTGACATATATAATAATTGCGGGGCCTGGGTGTTCAATTATATCACACACACAAGATCCCTTTTAAGCAGGCTTCGGGAGGTTCAGAGTAGGGGCAGTAACCGGCATGAACACAGGAGATGACTGAAGCATTTGAGGAATTGAAAGGGGCAATAAGCACAGCCCCAGTTAGGGATTCCCAATTACAGTGAAGAATTCTATTTGGTGAGCTTAAACTTGATAGCTACATTTGAAACTATAGAATAATGTGCATCATTAATGTAATTTATTCTTAAAGTAATTCATGATATAATAGTACGTTTTTACTATAAAGCTATTATCACTTCAACTGAAGGCGAAGATTAATGCCTATAGCTGTTTGGATAATGTTTTTGGTAATAATACAAACACAAGCGATTATGGATTGTATGTGGACACAACAAGATTTGTGGCAGGAGTATCCTTATATTAACAGGCCCCATATGGCTAAGAGGATCGCTAGTAGTGTTTGTGGGGCAATCACCATAATGAGTGATAAGTAACAGATTGTTTCAACAGGAACATGGGAACTATCCCAGTTTAACAAGGAGTTATTACTAAAAGTACATTTTCAAGAGAGTAATAACAAACCAATCGGTGAGTAGGAAGCCAACCCCAGTAGATAGGGTTATCAACATTAGAAATTGATTCAATGTAATTGTTATTGGACTATTATCAAATTTATATATGATTTGAGTGGACATACAATTTGGTACATAAATCAAGGCACAGGACCTTAAAAAATTGGATTGTATTTTATAGAAGGGTAATTAAAGATTTGGACTATGACTACTGAACTATTAAATGTATTCTAAGAAGCTATTACTAAACATGGTGTTTCTATATCTCTTTATGTTACCCTAACAAATCCTTCCCACTGCCAATTCTTACTTTCTGTCTCAATAATATTTGTATGTGTGAAATGAACATTGTCGATACTTTTATGTAACTGATTTAATTTGGTATGTTTAATGATCGCTATTAATTGACAACTTATTTACATATATACAAACTTTATGTTAGAAAAAATGACCTTCAAGAATCAATTGTTAATTTATTTGGCCCAGTTTTGAAAAAAACCAGGAGGCTGAAATTCATGTCAACAGTTAGGCACCTATATGGAACAAAATCATTTGTTGGAATACGAGTTTTTGACTATTACATTTTTATGTACAGCATAACGTTGGAGTATACCAATTTGAATAAAGAATTCTATTTGTTTTCACAATCCAACAGAGTAGTGATCACGGTGCTCAAACAGAAAGCGACCTTAGAGTACAAATCAATGGCTTACTATAGTGGACATTTAGCCCCAGTAATGAGAGGAAACTACCCTTGCGAACAAGCATTGGCTGCTGCTACATTTGCAGTGGCGAAATCTGCTAAATATCACAATGAGTTCTAGTACCACACTTTACATGGAGCATGCCCTTTATGATATCCTTGAAAATCCCAAGAGCACATTGAGCATATATAGAGCATCTGGATATGAGGTAATTATCTACAATCAGGAGATAAAAATAGCGAGGTGCAACATTGTAAACCCAGCAACATTTATAGCTGAACCAGCAGAGGAGTGAGACTATGTACACAACTGTACTACATAGACAGAACACAATGACGATATCCCCAGGGCAGAGGAGATTGCCCTCGTAGGGAAGTACTCTTTATTGACGGGTCTTCAACTATAGACCAGACTACAGTGGAGAGACATACTGGGATGGCAGTAGTAAAAATACAATCGAATGGGATAGTTGAAGTATTGGCGAGCGCGAGACTGCCTTCACATTTTTCAGCACAAGTGGTAGAAGTAGTTGGCCTTATAATGGCATTAGAAGCGCATGAGGACAAGGAGATTACTGTGTACTCCGACTCTGCCTGCATGACGTCCACAGTGCATGCCAGACTGTTGTGTTGGAAAAGGAGGGGCTATCGACATGCTGATGGCACACCAGTGGCAGACTCACAGATGCACTACAACTCCCATCAGCCATAGCATTTGTGAAGTGCCAGGCACACACACATGATCTCCAGTGGCAATGAAGCTGCAGATGCAGAATCAAAGCGAGCAGCATACTTTATAGAAACAAATGAGTTTGACACCCCATCTAGCACACACACACGCGTGTGTAACATGATATTGAGAGAAGGGTATAGTCCATTGCCCATTACACAAATAGTAGAGTTTCAGGGGTGAACAGCCATAGAAGAGAAGGAGTTGTGGGTGAAGAGAGGATGTTCAATATCCCATACAGATGCATTGTGGTGACAGGAGAGCACAGGCAAGCTGGAGATTCCAGTGACATTGTTGCAGATTGCACTCACGCAGCTGCACTACCACACTCACCTTAGTAAGGATGTTCTTGCTGCACATATTAGGAAGATTGGTTCTGTCCCAATCTGGCAAAATATATCACCACTTTTAAGGATACTTGCATAGTTTGTAAAAAATGTAATGCGGGTCACATGTTGCGTGTTGTTCAAGGAGAAATTACTGCGCCCGAATGGGCCTTTCCAACATCTCCACATAGATTATGTGGACATGATTGAAATGTATCCAGGGTATAAATATATGATTGTGGTAGTATGCCTTTTTACTCGCTAGATCATAGCTGCTCCATGCTCAAACCCGGTGCCCTCAGTGCAGCGAAATTCCTTGGCAGAGAGGTGTTCCCACTGTGGGGGCTTTGCGAAGTCCTGCATTCAGACAATGGGCCTCACTTGGTAAAAAAAGCTTTTGAGCACATCATAGCTCTGCTGGGGATTAAGCATATGTTTTCTTACTGAAAGAAAAAATAGCCAAAATAAAAGCAACATTACACGAGGAAAGGCTGCACTGCTTGCCCTTAGCCTTGTTCACCTTGCGCAAACAATCTGGATCCGACCACCATTTAACCCTTCATGAGGTGGTGACAGGATGACGCATGCAGTTCCCACTCGCTCCGCCCACTAGAGCGTTGATAGATGCCAAAAGTACGGCCACTGTCCTAGGTGATGAAATGCGTGAATATATCACTTCAGCGATGTCTAGTGCTTCTTTAATCTTGCAACATCTTCAATCCTGGTGTGGAGGTCGAACAAGGATTAGTAAAATAATGCACCAGTAACAGACTCTGAACTGCTAAAGCAACCGCTTCTTTACCCTGTGTCCAAGATTACCTGAGTCATTTTGGCAGGTTTTAGCATGAGCCCAGGTTGGAGGGTCCCTATTCAGTAGACCAAGCAACAGACAAAGCAGTCAAGCTCGTGGGAAAGAAGGCGTGGAACTATCTTGGCGGCATCAAGCCCTGCAGAGGTGAGACCCCCTTGGGCCAACACATAGATGATTTGATGCAAGAAGAAGAACAAGAAGAAGATGAAACACTTTGACAGATACAAACCCGATCAAGGACTAGAGGTAGACAAGACCAACATGAACATTTAAATTAGGCACACTGTCCTTTCCTTGCACTAGGCACTCATTGTGAAAGTTTGAACTGCTTTTGGCTTATGATTCTATACCTGCACAAACATTGAGAAGCACTTTCCAAACTTGTAGCCACACTGGACAAATTATACCACCTAAGGTGTTCTTCTATGCTTTTCTTCTTTATGTGGAAAACACTTACCCTATATCAACTCAAGGTGATACACCCGTCATTACATTGCTTAAACGTGCCAAAGTATGGTTTGTCTGGGAGCAATTGTTTTTTGCTGCTCTCACTCAGTATTATTGCAGGAGAGCTTGACTAACACAACAAAATAGTAGTGATGCATGTCAATGACTTTTTCAAGTGGTCTCATGAACTCTGTGGACATTATAAAAGACATCCGGCATTACAGAAAATGGAAGCTGTGGCAAAATCTACTGTGTTGATTATTTTTGCTTTCTGTTGTATCTATTCTTTACCCTCTTTGTACTACAACAGGTTGTATTGTCCCAGGCACACACTTTGGTACCTGTTAACACAACCCCAATTCCTGCTTGTAACCAGAGCTACCTGAGAAGTCAAAAGATTCAGGCAAAGTGTAGATATAGATTTTGAGCACTTAAACTCATACCTAGCTGATTTGGGCCAAGTGTATAAAAATGTGTGGGATTAGCATATGACCATGGTGGAGAGAGAGAGAGACAAAGAAGGAGAGCTGCTATGTGTGCTCTCTCATCCCCTATGCCCTGAGTACTTTGAGAACATTCATAGCAACAGAAATACCAAAAGCCAGAGCACATCCCTCATGCACCCATCACTCTGCACAACAAGAGGCGGATTCCAAGGAAGATGGGCCGCACTAACATGGATGTCACAGAAGACGTTCCCATATGAGGATAGCTATATCAAGACTCAGGAAAGGATAGATGACTATTGAAGCACTTAAAAGACAATAGAGTATGTTCCCGACGGCCTAAACAAAGGAGAGGCCGAATAGAGACACAGAAGGAGTTGCAATGCCTGAAGAGAGGACAAAGAGAGATAGGAGGGATGCCAGGATGCTGGGAAAGACCTCAACTACTAGCATATGGACAAATATTCACTGCAGAAGGATGGAAGGAAGGAATGGTAGGGTGTAAAACACACACACTCCTGACAGTTCCCATAGAAGAGGTGCAGAAGGAAAATGACGATTGCCTCAAGGAGTGGGCAGCAAGTGCAAAACTGCTTACCTGGGTAGAGACTGAAGCAGGTCCCAGGCCAATCATAACACTCGAGAATGCTTTCTTGTGTTTTCAGAGTAATCATCCAGTGAAGGTTGGAGAGAACAAAGGATGCAAACGAATATCGACGATACCAGTAATGAGAGTTGGTATTGCAGTGCTAATGGATTACTACTGGGCCTGTGGGTCCTTAGGCAAACATGCAACTATGGCCGAACTAGGGAGGAATGTGCTCTCTGGTGCATCTGAACACACCAGTACTGGTAGTGCATGGAAAAGACATACAGGTAGATGGGTTCCCCAAGATGAATACACACCAAAGAAGGAAAAGGTGTGTGGAGCTACTATGAGTAAAGGGAGAAAACTATGTGTCGGCAAAGAGGGAAGATGCACTAGACGTGATACCACCAGAACACAGATTATCCAGTAGGACAGAGAGGTTCTTTGCATCAGTCACTCCAGGATTTCAGGCCAATATGAACACCAAATGGTGCCAGATCACCAGATGGGAATAGTTACAGACGATAAACTCAACCGTCATGGAGTTTAACGCTATCAAAGAAGAGTTGAGAGCTGTCAGATTGATGACCTTATAGAAAAGATATGTTTTGAATCTCCTCACGGCTATGAAAGGAGGCGTTTGCACCAAGATCTGGCCTTTTTGCTGCTTGTATGTGCTTTCCCACAACAGAGAGAATGGGACACTAACAGAGGCTATCAGACCTGGATAAGAAAAAGGAGGCAGTGGCAAACCCAATAGAAGAAGATGAAGATTGGCTGACATATATCTTTTCCTGGATACCATCATGGATGGCTAGTGGACTGAAAGTGCTGATGGCAGGCTTAATGCTAGTATTATGATTTGCCTTCTGCGTTATCAGAGTAGCTATAGCGCAATGCAAGAAGACAACCAAAATGTCAATAGGGATGCAGCTATTATTGGACGTAGAGATGAAAACAGATGGGGAAACACAGACGTGTTGCAATCACACCTGAGGCAGTGGCCTCTGTTGCGGCCAGGTACAAAATTCTCCTTTCCCCCAGATCCACACAACTATTGGGGAAGATGGGTGTGGTGCAAACCTGTTGGAGACTGCTGCTGTTTGACCTGGAGCTTTGACGAGCAAGCTAGATACCATGGACAACTGGGAGGAGTGGCACAACTATGCATCCCAAGGCTGCACATGAATAGAGATGGTTGTCAAGGAAATGTGGACGACTTGTCGACCAGAGGGGGGATTAAAGAGGGAGACCCAAAAATGGCCCTCCTTACACCCATTCCACTCTCAGCCCGGTAACAGAGAAACAAGAGATGTACATCACTTCTAGACCCTTGCCCCTATCACTGATGTATCACAGGTGTGAGAAGAGCTTTCCCTCAGACATCCATTCAGACCTTATCCTGATGACATCATAGATGAGACAAGTATACAAACAAGTTGACTGACTGCAACCTCAAAGAATGCTGATGACGTAACAACTGACATTTATTTATTTAGCAATTTACATAGCATACCCTTCCCGGAGGCATCTGGGCGCTGACATCATGACATAAATACATTAGACATGACGGACATAGACATCCCATCATGAAGGTACACAGGCATTTAGATTTATTGGTGGTAGACATGAAGAATATGGTTATGACTTACATAATTAGAGGACTGACAAACATATACCTTTTACTATGCAGAGACAGCAAGATGCATAAGAATACATATTAACCACTTGCTGATGCTTAACCACAGCTAACAAGAGTGGCCATGCAAATAAAGATGGAAGCCAAATGTACATTCGAGTAAATGAGAAAAGCAGGATGAACTCAAGTACACATAGAAAGGCTGACAGGTTGATATTGCTGAATCATGCAAAACAGGCTTCTAGTGTGGACACCGTGCACAACCCCGCCAAGGACACTGAGGGTAGAAAGGGTGCAAGTTAACAGAAGAAATAGGACACCTGCAGGGAAAACAAGCCAAAAATCCTCATAATTACAAGCAAGAGAAATCCACTTTGAGGTGCCTACCAACGTGATCTGAACCTTCAAGACAGAGCCTATTCATTCGAGCCCGACTGAGGTATCTGTTCCCATCGAAGCCAAAGGCAGGAAGATACAAAAGTAATACAGGTTCAAAGCTGAATGTTCTCTCTCAAGGCCAAGGAGATCAGAGATGGTAACTTATTGGGAACATGCAGCACCTTTGGGGTCGTACCCACTACCTTGAAAAGTTGCACTTGGCCTTGTAACTGTCCAAAACTCCAAGGCTGAGAACTTTTCTTCCCAATCCCGAACTACCTTCCACGCTAAGCTCACACTATGTTGCACTGGCCAGTTACTGTACGCTAACCTGAACATTTGTATTCGCAATACATAGAGGTGGTCTGAGGAAGGTCCACCAGATATGGCTTACCAATGGTCACACTAACCTCTCAGAGAAGGGGTATATTGTTCACCTCACTAACCAATCCCTTCCCCTGTTAGGTTTTTGGGATGTAACCCCATTTTTGTGATGTCATGGGTTAACAAAACTGGAAGACAAGCACCTGGAATGCGAGAGTGCTTGGAGGGTGTTACATTGTCATGCTGCAATCCCCTATCATTGAATCATTAATAAAGACAGTGAACTTTGTCCTATGGCTGGGTCTTCCGTTTTCAGGGCAGGGGAGTTCCAGGGCCCAGTTCCTCTTGCATGTAAACGGGGAGTCTGATAGTAGTTCCCTTGCCCTATAAAGCAGTAGCGGCAGTGACTATAGCTAGATGGGTGCACAAGATTATGACACAAGCTGAAATTGTTATGTTTAATTTCAGAGCGCATTCAGTAAGCGGAGCCATGGCCTCCAAAGTGTTTTCTTCTTCAAAAGCGAGCCTCCAAGATATATTAAATGTGGCTGATTGGTCTAATGATTCCTCTTTTTGAATGTTTTACTTCAAACCACTGTCGTCAGTAGCAGCAGCAGTAGTGAATAGCTTTGAACAAGCATAATGCACTCCTCCGGTCTTGACATAGAATGAAGATTACCCCAGTTTACAGCTCAGGGAAAAAGACACAAAGGCAAGCATTATACTACCCTTCATATGCATTGTGCAGCAGGAAGAAACATTTTCTAATACGTTATGGTGGATGTGCAGGGTATCATATTCCCTTTGTAATGTATTTTTCTCAGTGTTTAGGAGATAACCAGAAGACTTGCTAATATAGACATACCAGCTGGACAAGAGAAAACATACAGTGACATGATGGATCTCTCAGGAGAGAGAATGCAGCAGTGGTTTGAAGTCGCAGATCGACAAAGTTTGTTGGCAGGGGTCTCCATTGCCTTAAAGTTACTGGTTATGTGGCGGCCAAGACCATCAAAAAAAGAGGAGTGGACCTACACAGGAAGTGACATATACTGACTAGAGAGGAGGGAGTTGGTTGAGAGAACTACATAGCTAAAGTGACTTATGTGGATTTGTAGTTCATTTTAGTTTGTTAAAAAAATGCATTTTGTTGGACATTTAAGAGCTAAGTTTTGAAACTGCTGAAGAGCAAGAATTAAAGAAGTTGAAGCAGAATGCTCGCCTTCTTTTCTTTAATCAAGACTCCCCGAGTTGTGACCTGGGGTAATCTTCACTCATTTTGCTAAAACTTGTCATTTAGAAATGAATGTATACATGTGACACTTACTATTAAACATGTTTCTACTTCTATGTATTCTTATTTTGTTTTTACTACTACATATACTTTTTATATTATGTTTAAAATAACTGAAATAGATTGACCATAATCATGTACTTTCCTTGCAATGAAGTATTGTAATTGTTTGCTAATACATGAAATTCAAGCCATTTGTATAACGTTACATATTTTTATTTTAAACTTTATAAGTTAAGTACTAGAAATGAATGCACCACATGTAATCGTATCATACTTCTGCATACATTTATTGTTCCATGTCTTGTTGTTATTATTGTTAAGTGTAATAAAAATATGTTTCAAAAGAGATCAACAAAAATATTCTCACTTATTTAATCATTAATGTTACATTTGATGTAATTATTGATCTAATTAGAGATGTCACCGGTGATGTCATCAGCAATGTCATCATTGCAGTCATACACTGCGCAAGAGGGGCACATAGTTAAGGTGGATTTGCCTGAAATGCGATTTCTGAATTTCAGAGGTTTTGTAGCACTAAATCTGATAACCTCAATATGCTCTTAACCAAGGTTTTTTGTGACTGAATATATATGTATTACACGGCCCTTGGTAGTGGCCATGTAGTTATGGTTAAGTTGCTAAACTTAGAGGAAGAGCACTTTTTCAGCGGCTTATAACTTCACTCTCCCTGGACGAATCCTCACCAAACTTTCCAAAAAAAGTATATTGTCGGCTCTGAATTTTTTTGCCAAGTTGGGGAGGTATCGTGCAGGGGGGAAAAGTAATAGAGGGGTCCCAAAAATGTTTTTTCCCCATAGACTGAATGGGGAAAAAATTTGCGCACGGCTAGAGGCCAAACAGCTGGACAAATTTTCACCAAATTTGCGGCAGTAGCAGGGGCTTGGGTCAGAAAGTGTGCTTTTGTGTGTTTGGTGGAAATCTGACCAGTACTTTTGTTGCAAAGAACTGAAATGCACGTCACAAAAAATGTGAGATATCTGAGTCCGCGGACAGAAGTGTCATTGGCTCCGATACGGGATGCTGTCGGAGAAGTTTGGACATGGCCGGTGCTTAGCTGGGGGAAAGTGTGGTGTGCGTTAACATTTTTTGGGGAAGCCGCCATAGTGTATCGGAAGATAGTGCGGCGGCGGAAGGGTCTGGAGTGCTGCAGTGTTCACGCGTACTGCATCAAGTTGCAGGTAGCTAGACCAGCAAGTACTTTGTGTGGTGATTGGAGGCAGGTGTCGTAACAGCCCGATTGCTTGTGCCGCGACCTGTTTGCGGCGACCTTTTCCCATGGTGAGTGGTGGTATAGCAATGTTAGAAGGGGAATGAAGTGCACATGACATAGGTTGGATGGGAGCGCGGGTGGCTGTGCTATGCGGATGGAATGCAGTAGTTGGGCACATGGTGGCATGCATCGGTGCAGGAAGTTGCGTTGGGTCTGTGGAGGATTGGACTATTGGGTGCATGGGCGAAGGTCGTAGAAAGTAGGGCATGCACTGAAGAGTGTACAGCTTTAGCAAACCCACCGCAGTAGCGCACATGTGGGTGTGCATCTGGTATAGGGTGCTGCTTGCATAGTGCGGTGTGTGCCCACTGGTTGCAGTAGGGCAGTGTTGCAAACCGATTGTGTGTAGTGTGGCAGTGACACAATAGTTTGGGAATGGAAGTGGGGACGGCCATGCTATGTGAATGAAAGTGCATAGGGGTGCAGAGGACATTGTTTTCTTTGTACATTATGGTAACTGGTGCAATGTGTTGGAGTTTCCGACACCCGGCAGTAATGCATTTTGGATTGTGCAGAGGTTAGCGGATGGTGTCCTGGAAATAGTGGGTGCAGAGCACAAGGCAGGTGTCGTAACGGCTCGATAGCTTCAGCCGTGACCTGTTTGCGCCAACCTCTTTCCGTTGTGAGATGTGGTATAGCAATTTCTGAAGGGGAATGAAGTTCACATGACATAGGTTGGATGGGCGCGTGGGTGGCTGTGCTATGCGGATGGAATTCAGTAATTGGGCACATGATGCATGCATGGGTGCAGGAAGTTGCGTTGGGTCTGTGGAAGGATTAGAGTATTGGGTGCATAGGCGAAGGCCGTAGAGCTTAGGGAATGCACTGAAGAGCAAACAGCTTTACTAATCCCACTGCAGTAACACACGTGTGGGTGTGCATCCAGCATAGGTTGGTGCTCGGATAGTGCAGTGTGTGTCAATTGGTTGCAGTAGGGTAGTGTTGCAAACCGATTGTGGGTAGTTTGGCAGTGACACAATATTTTGGGAATGCAAG
This sequence comes from Ambystoma mexicanum, assembly GCF_040938575.1. Classification (NCBI taxonomy): domain Eukaryota; kingdom Metazoa; phylum Chordata; class Amphibia; order Caudata; family Ambystomatidae; genus Ambystoma; species Ambystoma mexicanum. The sequence goes on from NC_090929.1 coordinate 895,392,804, forward strand.
TGGGGACGGGCATGGTATGTGAATGAAAGTGCATCGGGGTGCAGGAGAGAGTGTTTTCTTTATACATTATGGTAACTGGTGCAATTTGTTGCTAGATATTTACATGGCCATGTGCAGGTTGGGTAGGAGTGCTGGTGGTAGTGCTGTGTATGTGGATAGTTGAAGTTGATAACATGGTGCAATGGATGATGCCATTATGTAGGTGTGAGAGTGTTGACGGACTAGACTGCTGGGTGCATGGCTGAAAGCCGTAGGCTGAAGACCATGCACTCAAGAGGCTAGGAGTTTCCGACACACCCGGCAGTAATGCATTTTCGATTGTGCCGCATTTAACAGATGGTGACCTGTAAATAGTGGCTTTAGAGCATATTTAAGATGCAATAGAGCAGGAGAAGTGAGGTGCCATGCGTGCATGTGTGGTTTTGCAGGCAAGTACACAGTTACAACATGATAAAGTTTGTGATGTGTTCTTGGTGATGGTGCTGTGAAAAGTAATGCAGTGTGGGAATTGGGTGCTGGGTTTGCATACTGTTACTATGGAAGAGTATATGGTAGAAGTGCACCTTGATTGTGCTTGGTTACTATGGTGTGTGCTGAATTGTTGAAGTACGGCCAATGTGGTGAAAAAGTTGTGGTTAGGTTGGTAGTGACACAGTACTTTGTGAATGGGTATGGGTAGGGATGGTGGAGGCTGTGATATGCTAGTGGATTCTGGTGATAGGGACCTGTTTTCATGAATGTGTGCAATGCAGAGGTTCAGTATGTGATTGGTGGATGCGTGTGTAAGTTGGGTAGGAGTGCTTGTGGCAGTGGAGTGTATGCGGATTGGCGTAGTTGGTGATATGGTGAAATGCATGGTGCCATTACGTTGTAGTGTGTATGTGCAAGGCCTAGCCTATTGGGTGCAATGCAGCAGCACATGTGAGCTGTCATGCTTGCATGTTTTGTTTAGTAGGTGAGGACACTCTTACAAGATGCTAATGTTTTTGATGTGCACTTGGCGATCGATAGTGAGGTGAAAAGTCATGCAGTGTGGGCACTGGCTGCTGGGTTTACATACTGTCAGTATGTAAGAGGATATGGTAGACGCACACCTTAAATGTGGTTGGTTTCTATGCTGTGTGCTGATTTGTTGAAGTAGGGCCAATGTTGTGCAAAAGGTTGTGGGTAGGTTGGTAGTGACAAAATACTTTGTGAATGGGTGTGGGTAGGGGTGATGGAGGCTGTGGTATGTTTGTGGATTGTCCGGATCGCAAGCTCTCTTCGTGATTGAGTGCAATGCAGAGGTTCAATATGTGATTGGTGGGTGCGTGGACAGGTTGGGTAAGAGTGCTGGTGGCAGTGGTGTGTATGTGGATAAGCGTAGTTGGTGATATGGTCATATGGTGACATTACATTGCGGTGCCTCTGTTAAAGGCTTACCCTATTGGGTGAATGGCCGAAGGCCGTAGGCCCATTGAAGAGCCTAGCACTTGAGTAAACCCACGCCACTAATGCAATTTTGACTTTATACTGGTAGAGGGTGGTGACCTGTAAAGAATGGTTGTGGAGTACATTTCAGACACCATAGAGCAGCAGCAGTGAGCTGCCAGGTGTGTATGTTTGGTTCCAAGGTGAGGGCGCTGGTAGAACATGGTAAAGTTTTGGATATGTGATTGGAGATGGTGCAAAGAAAAGTCACGCAGTGTGGGCACTGGGTGCAGTGTGCGCATACTGGCAGTATGGCAGAGGGTATGGTTGAAGTGTTGCTTGTATGGGTTATTTACTATGCTGTGTGCAGATTTGTTGAAGATGGGGTAAGGTTGTGAAAATGTCGTGGACAGGTTGGTAGTGACACAATACTTTGTGAATGGCAGCGGGTAGGGGTGATGAAGGCTGTGGTATGTTTCTGGATGCTGCTAATTGCGACCTGTTCTCGTGAATGAGTGTTTTATGGTGTGAGGGAGTTGGGTTGCAGTGCCACTAGGTATGTTACGTTTGTGCACAATGTTAGCTGCCCACATGGTCGCATGCATGGATTCATAGTCTTGTGCTGGGTGTGGGTAAGGGTGTAATGTTGTGTGTATGGTGAAAGGTGTCCTGGGTGTGCCGCAGGATCATTGTGGATGCTGAAATAGGGCAACCTGTAGGGAATGTTTCTGGTAGAGGGGCTTTGGAAGGAAAGGGAAAGTGCTCTCAGTGTTTAACGGGAAATATGGAGTTGTGCACAGAAATGATAGTGTGGAATGGTGAGGTTCAGTATGTGATTGGTGCAGGCGTTTTTGAAATGTTATATTCGACAATAGCGGCACTAAGTTAGCGTTGGAATATTTGAGTGCAAAGGGAAGAAGTATTGTGTCCGCTTTACTGGGGCGTGGCCCTAGCTGTAGCTGGAAAAGCGCATGTGCCACATCATGGCTTTCTGAGCATGGAGGCTTTGCAAATGGAACTGTGGGGAATGTCCAATGAGGATTGGAGGGTTTGGTTCACCAGAAGGGGCAGTGACATATTCACCCAAATTTCGATTGTAGTGAGTTTGACAGAGATGGACAGACGGCGAGTTCTTATAGTTGGTGATACCTTTGTGCACAGGTGTGCCGTGGAAAGAGGCTTCGATATTGACTTTCAGTGGGAAGGAGTGCAGGCTTTTTGGGGCACAGTTTATGAGTGGGGATTCGGGTGCATGGATCTTCTTTGCAAATGTGTGGCCTCTGTTTGTACTGTAGATGTGGTGGTCTTGCATTTTGGAGGACTACATTTGGCGCACATGTCGTGCTCTCGTTTGCTCGCTTACTTGAAGTTGATGACAGCTGTGATGCAGGTGTTTCCTACTGCAAAGGTGATGTTCTAATCGATGACACCAAGAGGGCAATGGGAGAATGCTGGTGTAAATTGTCCACTGCCAGAGGTCGGGAGATGTTGGATAAACAGAAGCATGTGCAACTTTATGTGCAGTGCTTGAAAGCATTACTAACCAGCCAGATTTCCAGTGGTTTCAAGGAAATTGAATTTTGTTTACCTCCATTGGCAAAGCTGTTTGCCACTCTGCACGAAGCGTTGCAGAGAATTCTGTAGAAATGCAAGATAAGCATTCATCTTCAGTTGAGAAAAATGTGAGGAGCAGAAGCAGACAGTGAGCAAAAAGAGAGAAAAACAAGGAAAATAAACTACTTTCTAGCACAGTAATGCAGCAGATTTCGCAGCACTTTGAGGATTAGACGTGGCACATCCGGCTGTTTTTAGGATGGCACTTGTGACATTGGCCATGTGGAGGCTAAGCCATTGGGCAATGTGGTGGCTGGTTGTGGTGTGTACATAAGCACTGTGACAGAAGGTTTGTTTGTACCGATAAATGGAGGAGGCTATGGTGGCTAGGAGGCTAAGGTGAAAATGAGCAAGGTAATGGGCATGCACCCTGTTTGTATGCATGCAATGCACGCACTTGCTTAACGTTGCTAATATAGATTCCCTGCTGCTTTTGTGGGTTCACTTTTCCAACATTGATAGTACATGCATTACAGTGGGAAGAGCAAATCTGAAGTTTACAAGTTATGTGGCAGGCCTCCTGTTGCAATGAATGCAGTGTGTGCATTATGTGATTTGATGTGTTATGGTATTGTGTGCTATTTGTATCGTGCCCACATACAAGTGTGTGAAGGGCACAGAGGAAAGGGAGGCAGAAAGGAGGCCACACAGAGACATTGATTCCTCTGAGCCAGCTGACATTAAGAGTGCGCAAGTGAATGGGAAGGGGGAGGGCACGGTGCAGTACATGGGAACAATACAAAATATAAATATATGCAACTATGGTCAGTGCTGGCAAGTCCAAGGATAAGTGTAGACATGAAGTGGTGGCTGCACTGGTAGTGTTATAGAAAACAGTCCCCAAGTGCAGGGCTTGGTAGAAAGCCAGTGCAGGGGTGGAACTTTATGGAGGGATGTGTCCTGGGGCACAGATTATAGGGTGGGTAGGAAAGCAGTGCCTCAATACATTTTAGCTAGGAGGTCGGTAGGGGAGAGGAGGGGAAAAGGAAGAAGCACATTGAAAAGTTTTCAGTTGCTTTTGGACCCTGCGTGCTTCTTATGAAGATCCAGTGAGAAAGAGAGTGTGTTCCACAGGGAGGCCGCAGCAGAAGAACCACACATACCAACATGTGGTTGTGTGTAGAAGCAACTGACCCTGAGGAAGTACGAGGTTGATGAGGTGCAAGGTATTGAGGTTCCAGGGAACAAGTGGCCTTTTGCATAATACACAGGGCTTTTAGTTTTCTGTTTGCAGCCACTGTGAGGTATTGCAGACATTTTAGTCCAGCACAGATACGATCCCTGCCATTCATGGCCAAGGACAAGTTGTGCACTTCTATTACGGATGAGTTGCTGAGGGCGCAGAGTGGAAACTGGAAGATTTACAAAGATCCTGTGGCAACAGTGCAGCGTACAAACCACCATAGCCGTGCTGACACTGACCTTTTGGAAAGTAGTTTGCTGAGATACATTTAGTGGTGGCTTTAGTGCCGTCTTTTTATGAGTTATGTAGTAGGTGGGGTAGTGGGGAACAATTTTGGCAGCATTGGCGGAAGAAAAGAATATAGTTTCTGTTTCACTAATTTAGTGTATGATATGGGTAAATGAAAACATTGCAAGTGCATACGAACAAATTGCCACTTTATGGAAGGAGATGGTTTTCCAATCTACAGGTTGCACTGAAGACGGTTTTGTAAGAATGTGAGATGCAGTGCAACAAATAAAAACAATTATAAAAGCCAGAAAAAAAGAGTTATTACTGTGGAAGTTGTTTTAAAAAATAGAAAAAAACAGCTTTTTTAAGAGCCACCACTACAAAGGACATCCCCTACACTGCTTGACATTTATTCCCCTACTCCTGCACGTGCACACCTCGAAAAGTCAGCGCAAATCGCGACAGCTGCAAGGTTGTACGTGTAACATACGCCCCTTTTACACATGGCCACCTTACAATTGGGACTGTGGAGGACACAAGATTGCGCAATAAGCTTTCTGGGTGTGGAGTGTACGCACAGACTGTGGTATACAGTATATTTGTCGACCTAAATGCAGAGGGGGAGCTTATGTCTAAGTGTTGTACGAGCCACAGTGTCGCTTTGTGGGTGAATTGCACATATATTACTTGACAGTGAATGGAAAACAGAGTCCGGTGGGAGTTATGTGTGGAGTGCATCATGTGGGTTTGTACGTGTGTGGAGCAGCTACACTGAAGTGATTACTTTTGGTTTGTCTGTGTGAGACTTTAGTGATGCTCAATCACAATGATATTATTGTTGTTGACTGTGGAGGGCCAACTAAACATTATGTAACACGATTTTCAGTGGCGTTTGTGCTGAGGGAGGCAGTAGGCGAGGTAATGCTTCTGTTTCCGATCTCCTACATAATTGTGTATCCCATTTTTCAGACACCATGCCGGGCACGTTATTTTTTATTTGGTCCGGAAATGTAGAAAGAGCGGTACATTGTGAAGATGTGTGTTTGTGTCTTTTTACAACCTCTGCCATTGTGGTACTGCACAAATGGGAATCTATCATTTCACACCACAAACTGTTTTTCCCCACAAATAGCGTTCCTCTTGATAGAACTGCTCTTCTGAATTCTACACGCTCTACACACATTGCCTCTCTGCCCTTTTTGAAGTATAACAATAATGTTTGTGCTTGCTGTTGCGCACCTGCACTCTTTAAAACGCACTGCAACACACACAACCATCTGTTTCAACAGCCACCCATTCCTACCTGTTTCCACTGCAGTGTTTTCCACCGTACCACGGTTCCTTCGATTTAGCACACAATTTTGTGGAGGGTATACGATGCCCGTCGCACTTCATTGCCCCTTAGATTTTGACACTGTAAAAGGAGCTTTATATAATAATAAGCCAGAAAAAATATTGCTAAAGTGACGTTATGGTGCAGCTGCGGTACTACAAACAGCATCATTTCTAAATGCACTATGCTACAGCAACGTTCTGCTTACAGTGCCCTAGTAAAAACCTATGAAATTCACTAACAAAAACGTTGTTAATGGGACGTTATGGTTAAGTTGCACTAGCAAAAACCTATGAAATTCAATGGAAAAATGTTGTTACAGGGACATTATGGTTACAGGTAGACCTAAAGATAGGATCATTGATGCAAAATGTAATCATTATAATGATCAAATAAATAGGGCAGGGAACCAAACTAAATTATTGAGAACATGAATCCAACTAAGAAAGACTGTGAAAGAGTCCAAAGGGCCATCTCAAATAAGCTCCTGCTTGCCCAAAATAGGATCAGGGTAGAGTTGGATGGGCTGAAGTCGGCCACAGTCGTGGTTAATTCTGCTAATGGGCAATTAGACAAGCTTAATACCTGTCTCTGAGGATCAAAACCAGGGGACATCCCCTACCGGCTTTAGGTTCTCAACAGTAACCACCCTGGAAACTAAGGACATTCTTAAAGTCATGCACTCCACTAGTTGTTCAGGGGACATCTTGCCATCCAAGGTCACCTTGGAACACTATGACATTTTTGCTCCTTATCTATGCAGATTTGTCAACGCTTCATTCAAACATTGTACAATCCAGCAATTGATTAAAGATGTGGCAGTGACTGCACTACTGAAGAAACAGGTCCTGGACCGTAAGGACGCAGCAAACCTGCGACCTATTGCCAACATGCTGTTTTTCCTTAAGCTGGTAGACAAGGTGGCTACCATACAGCTTTAATCATATGTGGAAGCCACGGGCATCCTTCATAAGAAGCAGTCAGGTCTTCGATGCTCTCACGACATAGAAAGTGCCTTGAGTGACTTACAGACTCAGATGTTGGCAATGTTGGAAAGAAGTAGATCGGGGCTTCTGAATCTTTTGGACCTATCACCAGCCTTCGATCTACTGGACCATAAGATCTTACTGGAGAAATTGTGGGTTACAGGGGGCCTCTCAGGGGAGGCGGTCAGATGGATGAAATCTCTCCTGTAGGGCCGTAGATCAAGGGTCTACTTGGGAGATAGTGCGTCTGAGGCAGAACTTACTGCCTGTGGAGTTCCCCAGGGGACATGCGTGTCCCCATTACTCTTCAACATATACATTCCACCTCTGTGCGTGGTATTAGAAAGACTAGGTTTCTTTTTTACTAATTATGCGTATGATTTTCAGTTGTCTATGGAGATCAGTGGGAACCATGCAGAGGATCAGGAGAAGCTCAATAATATCTACCTGATTATAAAAAACTGGATGCCCTCAAACTAATTATGTCTGAATGTAGGTGCTGTGTCTATCTTGCATTGTGAACTAAGAAAAGTGTCTAAGTTTAAAGACACTCCCGTCCCCTGCACACCATTAGAGCTGAAATAAATCAGTCAGTACAATATTTATATTTTCTAAAATATGTAATTCAGAGTAATCAACTCAAAGTAAAAGTATATATACATTTGGTTTAGCAAATTAATTTGTACAAACAATAGTAAATTGCAGATAAGGCCATCATAAAAAGCAAAGGAAAAAACCAAACAGTATGTTCTTATGTTCAGGTGTGATTTCCAACTCTACGCGTTTCGGGGAAACTCCCCTTCTTCAGGAGCAATAGAAATCTGCCATTACATATATACATACAATTATTAAACAGATTTTAGCTCTGATTGGCCAAACTGAAGAGCTTACGGATATACAAACAAATCCAGATCACCTCATCTCACAACCTGAAAAAATCATTAGACGCGAGATTTCGCAAAAATTACATGCCTCGACTCTTGTCGAGTATTATAAATCACAACACATACCTAAGGGACTGAGAGTCTATCTCAGGCCTACTTAATGCAAAGATAACAAGGATTTCATCATTAAATGGGATCAGATATTGAACAAGTGTTCATTAGATCTCATACTTTTAACCATACAAGAATTAGCAAAATCTCTGGATACAATTGATAAGGAGATAACAGATTTAACCAGTCAATTATCTAAGCTTAAATCTGAACAGGACCTTAAAAGTATTCTAGAAGACATCAACCAAAAGCTTGCTTCACCTAAACAGGCTATTGAGCAACGTAAACTATGTAAATTTAGGAGGGATATGTTTGACTATCATAACAATATCGTATACTCTTGGGAGGAATTTTATGCACAAAGAAACAGAAGTAGATTCCCTAATCCACGCCCCAATTCATCATGCTCTGATAACACTAGTGAGGGTAGCTTAGGTCACCCAATACCAGGTAGAACTGTACCCACACGGAAACCAATTGCAAGTGACCATTCAGGGGAAGGAGGCGCTTCAACACCTGTAGACCCAGGATCACCACCAACAGTGCCTTTTTTTTAAAAAAAAAGACCCGACGTGGGCACAAGGTCCAAAAATAAAAATAAATGAGTGAGTCAATAGTGGTGAATATCTCTAATAAATCCCTTACTGCGAATCAACTCAATATTCTCAACAAACGATTGTAATTTGTTCCAAGTAATTCTACTTTGTTTGAAGAGAAAGTGAATCTTCATTTACTATTACGTAAAATTAAACTGAAATTATTTTTTGCCACACAGACTATGGATACAGTAGATGAGGATATGGAAGATACATTGGAGATGAAACCCAAAGGTTTGCTTGATCCGCCAATTGACAATCCGGTGATTAATATGTTCAAAAAAGTTGAAAATGATTTGAAGAAAATTAAGTACAACCCAAAAGTTCCATTTAACCTTAAGGACTCTCAACTTAAAGAAATTGAATCCTTGTCGAAAGAAATTGAATTAACAATTAAACCTGCAGATAAGGGGGGCGCACTAGTAGTGATGGACTCCTGTTTCTATCATACCCAATGTAAGGACATGTTGAATGATAACAGTACTTACCTTCGGTTGGATAGAGATCCAACTGCCCAAATCAGGGTTATATTTGAGGACTGTGTAAATAAAGCATTTGACAATGATTGGATTAATGTTAAAACAAGGTCTTTTCTACTGAAAAAGCATCCAATAATTCCAGTCCTGTATGGACTTCCTAAGATTCACAAAAATCAACTTCACCCCCCGTTAAGACCTATCGTGGCGGGTACTGATAGCATTCTAGACCCACTGTCCAAATATGTGGACAGGATTTTACAACCCCTGGTTCAACTAATACCGACTTATTTGAGAGACACAACAGACTTCCTCTTGAATATCAAAGAGATCACTTGTTTGTCATCAGAATGTATTTTATTTTCAATGGACGTATGTGCCCTAAACACCTCCATCCCACATCAGGAGGGGATCGAAGCTGTAGAATGGCTACTGTTACAATCTCAAAATGTGAAATGTGATCCTCAGTTAGTGTTGGAATTTATCACAATTATCCTGCACAACAGTTACTTTCGATATCAAGGACAGTATTTTGCACAAGTGTCTGGAACATCGATGGGGTCAGCAATGGCCCCTGCATATGCAAACATTTACATGTACTGGTTTGAACAACAGTTTGTATTGGATGTAATTGAATGGTCTACTAAAATCATTGTTTGGAAAAGGTATATTGATGACATTTTTGGGGTCTGGTGTGGCTCCAAAAGTGAACTGGAAGATTTTTTTGACTACCTGAACAATGTGCATTCACATATTAAATTTACCTTGGAGATTGGCGACCCAAAATTACACTTCCTAGATGTTGAGTTGGAAATTGTCAACAATCAGATTAAATCATTATTATTTCATAAACCAACTGATGTCAACAACTTACTGCATTATGCGAGTTTTCATCCGAAACCAATAATGTCAAGTTTACCGTACATTCAGATCTTACGTCTCAAAAGAATAATTACAGACTCAGATGATTTCCAAGGGGAATGCGATGTTTTGACCGATAAATTTACCTCCATAGGATACCCTAAAGTTATCCTAGAGCAAGCACAAACTAGGGCTTTCCCCATCACAAGGGAACAACTTCTCACTCCAAAACCCAAAAAGGAGCCAGCTTCAATTTTACACATTTCAAAGTACTCAAGACAAAGTTTTCACATAAAAAGAATTTTACAGAAACATTGGTCTATTTTACACCATGACCCGACGCTACTTGAACTGTTTCCACGACCGCCCATGACGGTGTACAGAAGAGGTGTTAACCTCAGAGACAGGTTATTCAAAGCAGAAAGGGGACCTAAACAGACACAATCCACATTTGCAACCAAGAAAAAGGGAACATTCCCGTGCTTGACGTGTAGTCATTGTAATAATGTGGCAAAGGGGGAATATATTCTACACCCTCAGACGGGGAGGAAAATTAAACTTAAGGATTTCTCCACGTGTAGAACCACAGGGGTTGTCTACAGCATTAAGTGCCCATGTGGCCTTATGCACATTGGCCAAACAGCAAGGTGGCCCATGAAAGATGGACAGAGCACAAATCAAACATTCGGTGTAAAAATGAAAAATCCCCTGTAGCAAGACACTTCACCAAGAAGGGACATAATGTGACTCAGTTAAGATTCAATATTCTGGAAGTAGTCAAAAAATCGCATAGAGGAGGTGACTATGCAAGGATTTTGGCACAAAGAGAGATGTTTTGGATTGATCTTTTGGACACTATCTCACCGAGAGGTCTGAATGAGGAGTTTTCCCTCAACTGTTTCATTTAGGTATATATAAGTAGGGCCACAACATCTCTGTTTACTTTTAGAAACTGTTTGGATGGGCTTTAATTGGAACTGGTGTACACACTATATGATTCTTCATAGTTTCCATGTGTGATGACTGATTTTTGATCTTTGGTCAAATTAAGTATTTGATTTTAAAATAGTTATGGAAAGGGTTGGTGGATTAGGTATTCTTTTACATCTTTTGACTCTGGAATCTTGTTTTTTTTGTTCTTAATTTACAGTGCATCATTTAAAAAAAATGTTTTCTCTCTCTTGTTTTCTTTCCTTACCTGGATTGGCATCCATCTCTGTACATTTTCGCAGTTCGAATTATCTTCTTAGCACGTGACGCCGACATGTGACTCTGTAATTCAGTCACACTAACATAAAATATATTTATGAATGGTGGATTAGGTGTTCTTTTTCTTTAACATCTCTCGACTCTGTTGTTTAATTTTCAGGGTTTGAATTTGATTGTGCATCATGACCTATTTTGTAATCTTATTTTTCTTCTTTCTTGTTTATTTTCCACACCTGGAGTGGCATCCATTATTGTACATTTCCGTAGTTCGAATCATCTTTTTAGAAGTTTTTGAGAGGTAGTTTTCCCTGCCTTGCAGGAATATTTCCGCTGACATTGTCACGTGACAGCGTCATGTGACTGTGTAACTCAGCCACACGCACAATAGATATATTTATGTAAGCACTGGATTTAGTGTCAATAGTTATACCTTGATTATCAGCATCACCATTACTTTAGTTCTATTAGCATCTCGGAAAGTAATGCTTTAGACTTTCAGAGTCGAGTGACGCGGTCAGGTGACGATTTGTCCCTCTTGGAAGTTTCTGAGTCACATGACATGGTCATGTGACCTACCTCTTCCTGGTTTCATTAAATCTGGCAAAAAATGCTCATTCAGTACGCGTACACCGTGCGAGTGGTGCACGTTACACCTAATCTCCGGGATTTTGCCTGAGTAGAAGATCGTTTTCCTGTGTTGTAAGCATTACGATGGTTACTTCATTTAGAAGTATCTGGATCTTTATTTAACATGGGGCCACTGTGGTTCACTTGATTATAATGAGCATTTTTCCATGCTTACCCCTTCTAGAATCTAACAGTACGTGATTTGAGTCTGCAAGTGGCTAGACGTTTGACTGGAACATTGGTGTCATCCATTTATGACGAGTCAAATTATCTTTGTTGATTAGTTTGAAGTTACTGTATGTTTATGTCATGCCGCGGCGGGGATGGCGGATGTGGAATCGCTGGCGGTTATGTCCGCCGTAGCATTCCACTCCTCGTCTTCCGCGTACCACTCTAGTCGTTGTACGCGATCGGGACCCGGAAGTATAAATCACTTCACTTCCGGGTCGCATATGCGTTGCAACGTTTCCGGGTTCCCTCCTGTGTTGCTGCCGCTCCCGCAACTGGTGATATTCCTGCCTTTCTGCCTTTCGTTACGCTGTTCCACACAGCTGTGTTCCACCCTTGTTTCTCTGCCTTGCTCATTGCCTCGTCATTGTCTAACCTTCCATTCTCCTTTTCCCCTTTCCTTTTTGCCTCTTCATACCTTTTCCTTTACCCCTTTCTCTTTTTCCCCTTCCTTCCCAGCATTTTCCTTCTTTACTATCTCTTTTCTCTTTATTGGATCTTCCTCCTGCCAGACCTGTGCCTGCCTACCGGACTGCCTGTGATTTATCCCCTGTACCTATTTGGAACTTCCGTGTACCTGACCTGTGCCTGCTTACCGGACTGCCTAAGTTCTGTCCCTTGTACCTTCATTGGTATCCCTGCTTGCCCGATCAGTGCCTGCCTTTCGGATTGCTCTCCCATCGGCGAACTCACCTTCTGTGAACATCCACCTGAAATACTACGTATAGGGGTTTTTTGTGCCTTCCGGCTTTTTCCCCCTGTGAGGCGCTCTCGGTAGGATAACCCCCGTTGCCCCTATCTTAGTGGCACGGTGGCATCCTATCGAGGGCGTCCTTATCTTCACAAGAAAAAAGAGAAGCCTCCACGACATAAGGACGGAAAGATCAAGCAGAAAGAGGAAGGTGAGGAGTTGGGGGAAGGGGGAGAATCCGCCATTTCATCAGAAGAAGAAGATATAACCGACATTCGTGACAGTTTGCAACGCCACCAAGAAACTGAGATGGCAACCCCCCAGCAAGTACAGGAACTTATAGCCGCCGTCCAAAACCTTAATTTGGAGGTCCAGAACCTTAAGGCAACCAACGCAGCATTGCAGCTAAGAATGAATGAACGGGAGCGACCCTCTGCAGACCTACCTTCACTCCCTTTGGTTTCAGGCAAATTCGATGGATCGCCGAAACGAGGCAAGGAGTTCTTAGATGCCTGTAATCTCCACTTTTCCTTCCGTCCGCAGACCTTCACATCAGATCTTGCCAAAGTAGGATTCATGATTACCCACATGACGGGTAATGCCCTGGCGTGGGCCACCCCTTTGGTTAACCAACCAGATCCTGTGCTGCAGAACTATAATGATTTCAAAACCCTGCTACAGCAAACATTTCTACGCACAGAAAGTACCTTTCTGGCTTCTGAGGACCTCTTAGACATCCGCCAGGGAAACACAGATCTTCTCTCCTATATCACTATGTTCGAGCAGATAGCCGCCGAAGCTGGCTGGCAGGAACAGGCCCAATATGCCATCTTCTGTCGAGGGTTGAGAGAGGATCTCAAGGACGAACTGGCACGTATCGACCGTCCGTCCTCTTTTTCGGATCTCATCACGGCCGCTCTTCGGATTGATTTCCGGCTCTCGGAACGACGGTCAGAAAGAAAAAAGAACAAACTCTACAGTCTCCCTCCCCTAGAAGCCCAGTTGCCTTCTTCTCTACCACCTTCACGTCAAGGCAAACAGGAACCGATGCAGATCGGAACTGCTCATGCACCACTCACCCCGGAAGAACGGAAGAGACGAAGGGATGGCAACATGTGTATGTATTGTGGAGCCTCTAGCCATCTGTTACGGAACTGTACTGACGTCCCTCTGAGGCGTTCGGGAAACGAGCGCCCTCTGTGAGCATTGGGACGCACTCCCGAGGGGCCATTCCTAGTCCTTACGCAACTCTGTCGATAGCATCTTCTGGTATACCGGAGGATTCTAGGTGGATGGTTCTGTCAGTCACTCTTACTGTGGGCAGGACCGTGGTCCCAACTCAGGCTTTACTCGACTGTGGTGCAGCCGGCAACTTCATAGATACCTTGTGGGCTAAACAAAAGGGCATAAATCGTCTGGCCAAACAGGAGGATCAGAAAGTCGAAGGAGTGGATGGTGAACCTTTGATTTCCGGCATGATCACACACACCACTGAAGAATTACACCTAAGTATCCAGCAACATACCGAAAAGATCTCGTTTGACATCATCCGAGCAGCCCATTTCCCTATCATACTAGGGATAAGCTGGCTCCGAAAGCACAACCCTCACATTGACTGGGCAAATAACGTACTCAGTTTTCAGTCCACCTTTTGTAGATCCGAATGTCTGCCTGAACAAAAATTTGAGACAGTACAAACTACCAGTGTTTACGACTCCAGACTCATACATTGTCTTCCACATCATCTACAAGAATACGCAGAGGTAGTGACAGAAAAGACGCCTAGCGATCTTCCTCCCCACCGACCAGAAGACTACTGTCTGGATCTTGTTCCTGGTGCACTGGTACCTTTCGGTAGGATGTTCCCTTTATCTCTCAGAGAAAGACACTTCCTCCTGGAATATCTGGATAACAATCTGGCCAACAGGCTTATAAGACCTTCAAAATCACCGGCTGGAGCTTCACTGTTTTTCATCCCAAAGAAGGACACACAAGAGTTGAGACCCTGTATTGACTACAGGGGTCTAAACAAGGTGACCATAAAGGACAGGTATCCCATGCCTCTTATCACCGAAATCATTCAAGCTGTTCACGGCGCCACAATCTTCACAAAGTTGGATCTCCGGAATGCCTACCATCTCCTCCGGATCCACCAAGGGGATGAATGGAAGACAGCTTTTAGGACCCCCTATGGGTTGTACGAATACCAAGTGATGCCCTTTGGGCTCGTCAATGCCCCATCAGTGTTCCAGCGTTTTATGGACCGGCTTTTTTCAGACCTGCTGTGTCAGACCACGATTGTCTATCTCGATGACATACTGGTGTATTCAAGAACTCCAGAGGAACATGTAGTCCATGTCAAAGAGGTCTTCCAGAGACTAAGAGAAAACCACCTCTCAGTCAAATTAGACAAGTGTGTCTTTTCTGCAATCTCCATCCCATATTTGGGTTTCATATTATCCAGTCGGGGTGTCGCCATGGATCCCCGCAAGGTATCTGCCATTTTGGAATGGCCTTCACCTAAATCCATCAAGGATGTACAAAGATTCTTAGGTCTGGCGAACTTTTACCGGAAATTTATATCCAACTTTTCCCACCGGATTATACCTATTACCACTCTACTCAAGAAAAGCTCCAATCCATTTTTCTGGTCCAGCGAAGCTGAGGATAGTTTCCACAATCTCAAGGAAGCCTTCTGTACCGCCCCCATCCTTCAGCAGCCAGATCAAGACCGGCCTTTCATTGTCGAGACAGATGCTTCTTCATCAGCTATGGGGGCAGTTCTTTTGCAGGAACATCAAGGAGTGGAACATCCAGTCTCCTATTTTTCCAAGACTCTCAACGACAGCCAAAGGAACTATTCAGTCATAGAGCGTGAATTATTGGCCATGAAGTCAGCCTTTTGGAGTGGCGGCACCTCCTACAAGGAGGTAAACACCCATTCTCCATCAGAATCGATCACAAGAATCTACAAGTCCTGCGACAGTTCGAGTGCTACAACACACGATAAGCGCGCTGGGCTCATTTTTTTGCCCAATTCGATTTCGACATTACCTACATCCCAGGGCAACAGAATTTAGTTGCGGACGCTCTGTCTCGCAGAGGAGACTATGTGACAGAATCCGACAGGACACCGGATCTGATGTTCCCTTTGACAAGGCGAATAGGAGTACTGTCCACTTTCTTCAGGCAAGTGAAAGAAGCTTCAAAAGGTGGTTTTGAATCTGAGAGACACCCACAAGACCTTGTCTACGACGTCAAGGAAGGACTCTACTTTGTGGAAGGCAAATTATACTTACCCACTCCAGAATCTCGGAGATTGGCATTAAAGTGGTGTCACGACTCCAAGTTGGCAGGTCATCGAGGTACCAAGGGCACGTTGGATTATCTGCAGAGGCACTTTTATTGGCCGGAGATGCGACGAGACGTGGCCAGTTACGTACAATCCTGCGTGACCTGCCTTCGCAGCAAGAGTTCCCGTCTTAGACCTTTGGGGCTTTTGAAACCTAATCCTGTTACCGACGGTCCTTGGGAAGTTGATTCTACCGATTTCATCGTGGACTTGCCTCCTTCTCAAGGGTTCACATGCATTATGGTGGTAATCGATTTCTTCACTAAAATGGCTCACTTCTCCCCGTTACCAGGTGTACCAACAGCAGTAGTTATGGCCGAAACATTCATCAAGGATGTCTTTCGTCTCCACGGGATGCCAAAGAAGATCATCTCAGATCGAGGTAGCCAATACACCTCTCGTTTCTGGAAAGATCTCTGCAGCCGTTAGGGTATGAGAGAGCTCTAACGTCTGGTTTCCACCCTCAGTCCAACGGACAGACGGAACGTCTAAATGCCACCTTAGAACAGTACCTACGATGTTACGTGAACCTTCAACAGGATAACTGGGTTTCTCTACTACCCCTGGCAGAGTTCTCCTACAATAACTCCTTTCATACTACTCTCGGTTTCACCCCTTTTTTCTGCAGCTATGGCTACCATCCCCGGTCTATACTGCTGGTCTCTAATGTCTCCACCTCTTTACCCACAGTTGATTCCACTCTCGCCTTGTTGAAAGACGTTCACCTGCAGGCTAAACACAACCTTAGCAAGGCTCAAATGAGATACAAGGGCCAGGCCGACAAACTTCTGAAAACAGTACCTGATTGGGGGGTGGGTTCTCAGGTCATGTTGTCCACAAGGTACCTACCACGATGGGTACACCCTTCCAAACTCTCCCCTAAATTTCTAGGTCCTTACGAAGTCACCCAAGCCATCAACCCGGTAGCTTTTCGTCTAAAACTACCCAAAAGCCTTCAGAGGGTTCACCCGGTGTTTCATGCCTCACAACTTCAACCATTTCATCCAGACGTCTGGTCCCGTAAAGAGAAGAAAACCCCATTGCCTGCTACTTCGACCCAGGAGGAATATGAAGTGGCCCAAATCTGTGACTCCTGGTATCGCCGGGGAAGGCTGGAATTCCTGATATGGTGGAAGGGGTATCACTGGTCAGAAAACTCTTGGGAACCAGCCTCTCATGTACATACCCCACTTTTGGTCCGCAGGTTTTTTCGCTCTCATCCGGGTAAACCGGGGGGAGGCCTCCTTAGGAGGGGGCATACTGTCATGCCGCGGCGGGGATGGCGGATGTGGAATCGCTGGCGGTTATGTCCGCCGTAGCATTCCACTCCTCGTCTTCCGCGTACCACTCTAGTCGTTGTACGCGATCGGGACCCGGAAGTATAAATCACTTCACTTCCGGGTCGCATACGCGTTGCAACGTTTCCGGGTTCCCTCCTGTGTTGCTGCCGCTCCCGCAACTGGGGATATTCCTGCCTTTCTGCCTTTCGTTACGCTGTCCACACAGCTGTGTTCCACCCTTGTTTCTCTGCCTTGCACATTGCCTCGTCATTGTCTAACCTTCCATTCTCCTTTTCCCCTTTCCTTTTTGCCTCTACATTACCTTTCCCTTTACCCCTTTCTCTTTTTCCCCTTCCTTCCCAGCATTTTCCTTCTTTACTATCTCTTTTCTCTTTATTGGATCTTCCTCATGCCAGACCTGTGCCTGCCTACCGGACTGCCTGTGATTTATTCCTTGTGCCTATTTGGATCTACTTCTTGCCAGACCTGTGCCTGCCTACCGGACTGCCTGTGATTTATCCGCTGTACCTATTTGGAACTTCCGTGTACCTGACCTGTGCCTGCTTACCGGACTGTCTAAGTTCTGTCCCTTGTACCTTCATTGGTATCCCTGCTTGCTCGATCAGTGCCTGCCTTTCGGATTGCTCTCCCATCGGCAAACTCACCTTCTGTGAACATCCACCTGAAATACTACGTCTAGGGGTTTTTTGTGCCTTCCGGCTTTTTCCCCCTGTGAGGCGCTCTCGGTAGGATAACCCCCGTTGCCCCTATCTTAGTGGCACGGTGGCATCCTATCGAGGGCGTCCTTATCGTCACAAGAAAAAAGAGAAGCCTCCACGACATAAGGACGGAGAGATCAAGCAGAAAGAGGAAGGTGAGGAGTTGGGGGAAGGGGGAGAATCCGCCATTTCATCAGAAGAATTATTGAGATTTTGATACGCTCATTTAGATTCATTTTGATGACATCAACACTAACTGTGAGTTTTTACATTCATTTAGGACTTCTGCCAGCCTTAGAATACTTTGATTATATCTAAAACGGAGATTGTACAACCTGGTTGATTTTCCTACTAAGGTTCCATTTGGAATTATTCTCTATCTGCCAAATCTTTGGGTAAGCACTTGGGTCTTTATTTATTTTTGATTTATATATCTTTGGTTGACGATTGGTTGAATCAGAACTTGATGTTCTGATTTTTGATTAATGATTATGACCTCCTGTCTAAATTAGATATCCTTGATGGATTCCCCATAGATTTGAGACAGCTGTGGATATTTTTGACCTGCATAATATTCATTCAGTGTGGAAGACTACATATAAATACACAGTAGAGGTAACTTTTTAAACTATTGCTTTTTAGTTTTCTTCTTTGGAGTCATACCGGTGTTAGAATTAAGGTTCACCAACCATCAAGTAAAACATATAGGGAATGAGCCATTTCTCTTTCTGCATTAAGTTATAAGTGAATAATGTGAATGCTTTGTCTAATGGATTTTGAGGATTAATTTAATGAAAAGGTGATTAATAATTGTATGTATATATGTAATGGCAGATTTCTATTGCTCCTGAAGAAGGGGAGTTTCCCCGAAACGCGTAGAGCTGGAAATCACACCTGAACATAAGAACATACTGTTTGGTTTTTTCCTTTGCTTTTTATGATGGCCTTATGTGCAATTTACTATTGTTTGTACGAATTAATTTGCTAAACCAAATGTATATATACTTTTACTTTGAGTTGATTACTCTGAATTACATATTTTTGAAAATATAAATATTCTATTGACTGATTTATTTCAGCTCTAATGGTGTGCAGGGGACGGGAGTGTCTTTAAACTTAGACACTTTTCTTAGTTCACAATGCAAGATAGACACAGCACCCACAGGACAAACACATCAAACAGCTATACAGACACATTCCAATTCATGCTAAGACACAGACATACAAAATGCACACAGGGAGCTAACTACACATGTGACACCATCAAGAACACGTGGCTCCCACAGACAGCAAACAAGGTGCAAACTAGGAAAACGAGGCATCCCTGGTCACATGAAAGTCACAACACCTGCACACACACACAAACGATGCAGTACACATGGTAAAAACTACAAAACAGATTGACGCACACATCCCAATCCGAGTCAAACTCCTACACCTCCACCCTTGACAAAAAATAAATATCATACACATGTGGCCCCAATAGTTGCATAAGTCATGGTGTCCAGCAAGGAAGAAGCTGCAAAGGAGGTCCGGCGCAAGATGAACTTCACTGAAGGTGAGGTGGACCTGATGGAGTTCATCCACAACCACTAGACCTGCATGCTCCGGATACCTGGTGTGACAAATCAAGGTAACTTGTCACTGCTCCCCAGGTGGGAACCCCTCCCTGTTATGATAGGAAGATGAGCCCACTACACAACACCCTCCCTAGGGGTTGAGGCTAGTGGGACCTCACCAGTAGAGACTCCCCTTTGCGGACAAGGACCCCTGTTCCTGTGAGGAACTCCCGAAGCCAGGCCATATAATGGCATATATGTGACGGTCTCCCATATCCAATACTTCCAATTATCAAGACTTGAAGAAGGAGAAAGAGAAAATGTTATCGACGAGAGAAAAGAGCAACTGGCTCTTTGAATGAAAAACCTAGATCCACTAGGAGGAGTCCATTTAAAGAGGAGTGCTTGCTAACTCCAGAGATGAAGGGGAGAGCAAAGAGAGAGGCTCGCATGGTGACATTACGCTAGCTAGAGGCAGGGCAGTGGATGAGAGCACAGCTCACGAAGCCCAACAATGCTGGAAACCGGCAAATGAGAAGCTAGCTGCATGGAGGCTGAAGAAGACGAGACCGGAGTAATGGTGGTGGCTGACCTTGATATTACTGTTGTGGGCAGACTGCCTGGGTAATGATGCCGAGACCACAGAGAGGAGACCGCTACAGCTGCTGCAGTTCTCCAGTGAGGAATATTGAAGCCGGGAGAGAAGACGAGCCGGGTCAGGCAAAGACACCAGCAAGGAGACAAATGAAGAAAAGAGGACGTCCGGAGGGACCCGAACAATAAGCAACCCCGAGAAGGTCCCACCTCAACGAGAAGGTAACGGGGAACCCAAGAGGAACGGAAACTGAGGCGGCATTCATTATAAGAACCTTGAAACTCGTCTCAGTAGAAATGAGAAAAGTGAGAAAGTAAATCTGACAAACCTGAACTGCCTGGGGGAAAGAAAGAGAATCATAACCAATAGAGTGAAAGAGAAAATAAGTTGTTGCTAAATGTGACCTGTCTAAAGACCAAGAGAGAATAATAAATAATCCAAAAAGGCTGAGAAAAAGAACTGTACAAGAGTGTGAGGCATACCTCGAAGAGAGTGAGAAAGACTGGTAAACCTTTATGATAAACCACTTACATGAAAATACAGCATTCTCCTGGAAAGAAGGGCAGACTAGCCTGGTGTGTGAAGTGAATGAATGGGAAATAAGAACGACAGGAATAAACTGCAGAAAGCTCTAGAAGCCTTCACAAATATTAACTTGCAAGAGAAAACAGAAGAGAGAAAGGAGAAATATACCGATCAGAGGAGTAAGAATCTTAAAGACATATTTTGCCTGAATATACTACCCCCTCTTAAAATTAACCTAAGGAACATTGCGAACACATTCACACATCCATGCATGCCCATTGTATATATACAACATCACCACACATGCAGCTTGCAGTAGTGTCCAGATGCATGGATTTCATCAACAATACAGGCAATGCCATCAACCAGAATCATTTTTGGGCTGGGCACCTCCCTCGATCCAACGATATTACACCTGGGAGTGACAGAAGGTCAGATGAGCTGCTGTCGAGGTACGGCACACCCAATGACGAGACCTGAGATGGTGGACAGGGCCTTGCAGGCCACTGCCACCCCGTCTCATGTGCGACAACCTGCACACTGGCCAACCATGCACCACAGTGCCACTCAGCCTTGAGGCAGTAAAGCAATTTGGGAGGCTGACAGCTTGGCTTCTCTGGCTTCCTAGGCATACCAGGTTGAGCCACAGGCCAAAAGATGACAATGGAGGCCCAAGAAGTGGCACAGACTCCCACTTCAGACTCACCTCATTCCTCTCCTCCTACTCCAACCCTCCCGCCCACAGCCCCACCTTCCACACATGCCACCAAATCCTGAAGACCCTCACCGTGAGCATGGCACCATTACAAATACCCATGCACATCCCCACTGCCCCTTGTACAGCACCACACACTTGAACACAAGAAATCTATGTGCTGCACGAAATAAAACTATCTCCACTCCAAACTTGTGTGTTGTGACTTGCAAGAAGCAGAGACATGTGCTGGATATGTGTGGATGGAAGTAGTGACTGTGTAGGTGGAGGTCTGGGGTGGGACACATTGCGAACACATTGACACATCCATGCATGCCCATTGCATATACGACATCACCACACATGCAGCGGCATATAAGCAAAGGGTCACCCCGTAGTTGTTCCTGCAGTTGGAATGCGTCCATCCAACACATCCACGCATCTGTCCAGTGATATTGAATGCTGAGCAGTATTGCAGGCCAGTCCCCATATGCAGCAATATCAGGATAACAAATACCCACATGCACACACATGTCTCATGCACATAGGCTATGCCAGCTCAATTTCACATGCAGGAGTGAGCTAACATTGTGCCTGTCCACATGCAAGCCAGCATTACATACGGTCAACAGTCATATTCCACAAGTGCCACATGCACCTCTCCCTGGACCATGCTGCGTGTGGAGACATGAAGATGCTTGTCATGCACTCTATAATACACACACACCCAACACAAAGGCAGAGCCAGAAGGTGTTCAGACCGGAGATACTGACATTCAGCAGGCCAGGCCTCAGCAAACACCCGAACACGTGATAACATTCAATGGACATGTTGGGAATGTTAGGAATCAGAACATAAAGCAGCCTGTCTGTGACAGATAGCCATCATGCACAAGACTTACGTAGTCAAATCCAACACTCCCTGCCAAAACTAACAGTCGGCCCCCTAGGTGTATGCAATGCCAATGACGGTAGGCATAGACACCAGTGGACAATGTCTGTTGCACAACACTCATCAAGGACAGGTGACGGTAGATGTCACGACTCCTAGGCACCCATGGCACAAGTAGATACATGCAAGTTATAGCGTATCAAATAGGTGCCCCTGTATGTGCATTGCATCTCAATCCTGATTGGGAGGAGCAGGCTGCCCCCAGTGTGTGCACAGCTTGACTAGGAAATGGCACTGTCCTGTCTGTTTAAAGTGTTGTCATCATATGCTGCCTCCCTTTAGTGATGGGAAATACAGCTGGTAGACCAACATGCCAATGCGTGGTCGCATGCCCATGGGCAACTGCATGTGTGCATGTGTCTACACCACTGCCCTTATGTGGGGGAGTCAAGGCTCCCCGCATGCACAACTCCCGGTACCTGTGTGTAGGCCGCAAATGCACACAGCCAGGTGCAGAGGCCTGCCGACACATGGCCTAACTTCCAGCTCAGTCTGGCGCTATTGGCAGCAGTGAGGGTGCCTAGCAACCATAGGCCTCCCCATCACATAAAGGGTGACCGTGCCAGTACATGATACTGACACCAGACATGGAAGGGTGCAAGAAACGCTGTGGAGGTGGGTATGACACATACCAGCAGGAGGAACTATCCGGCCTGTGTAGGAGGGTCACGAGGAGCAGGAGCGGGCAGGTTACCACTGGGGATGCTGGCACCTTAACCAACAGAGGTGTCCGACAGGAGGGTGCACCCCGGGCTAGCAGAACACTGCCAGGCCCAACAGCACCAGTACACCCTGACAAGCGCAATGTCCCCACTGCCCCTGTCAGGGACATTGTAGCCACTCGGATACATGACCTCCCCTGAGGCTGCACGAGGAGGGGGAAGATGGGGACCTCATCCCACATGGGACCTGCAGAGTACCCCAGTGGGAAAGGCACCCCTGCCTCACTGCCAGTTATGACTGGTTCCATGCAATCAGCACCTTCTAACCTGCCACCCTTCACACTGCAGGATCACTCCCCACGTTTCAGGGAGGACTCCTCCTCTCCACCTCCTGGTTTGCAAAACCCCAATTTCAGCCCACAAGAGGTGGAGGTCCTGCGGGCAAGGTGTCTCATGCATTATGTGCACCTCACTGGTCGCATCTCGCTGCACACTGAGGTGGCAGCATGGGCAAAGTCCTGATCCAAGATCGTAAGGAGCATCAGTGTGCTTGGCGTCTGCCAGCGCAACACCAAACTGGTGAAGATGCACTGGAAGGACCTCAGGCAGGTCACTGCCATCATGGCATGGAAGCGGCTGGAGGCGGGGCCAGATGAATCATCCTGG
Organism: Ambystoma mexicanum; assembly: GCF_040938575.1. Classification (NCBI taxonomy): domain Eukaryota; kingdom Metazoa; phylum Chordata; class Amphibia; order Caudata; family Ambystomatidae; genus Ambystoma; species Ambystoma mexicanum. The sequence goes on from NC_090929.1 coordinate 895,416,248, forward strand.
CCCATGCTGCAGACCTGCATCAGCCACCTAGAACTCTGGATCCTATGCTGGATTTGCCTGGAGGACTACCAGAGGCTATGGCTCATCAACAGGCCCCTGCATCTGCCCGGTAGATGTACTACAGTCTTTCAATGAGTATTTTGCCATGCCTATCGGTCCCCAGGTGTGTGTGTCACATGCATGTCTTCACGATACCCCACGCTGCCTAGCATTGTCTTTGAATCTGCATGTGCCAATGTGTCTGGTGTCTGTTATCTGTGTAGTCATTTGTGCACCACAGGTCTGTGCTGTACGTCCCTTGGTGCATGCATTGTCTCATGTGTACTTTTCTCCTCTCTTATAGCCTCCATTGCCAGTACCCAATGGCACAGGACAACGCTTGTGTGTCATAGCTACGACCCACCCACAGGACAAACACAAGGAAAAGTATGGCAGAGGTAGAGATGTCAGAGGTGGAGGCCCACGTGTGGCATGAGCAGGCAAAAGAGTGGCAGCAGACAGGGTATGCTTGGCCATGTAGCCCCCTAGGGACTACAGTAGCCCCGTCTGCTGTGGCTCATGTGTCTCCTCTGGATCCATCTGTCCCCCTACCCCTCAGGTGTGGGTCCCCCACCCAGCTGCATACGGCCAGCTCCCCTTCCTGGACTGTCTCACGCCCTTGTTCCCCTGTCAGACTTGCCCCACTTTCAGAGTTTTGGCCAGCACGAGTGTGCAGGGAGTGTACCCCTCCTGCCACCCTGCATTGGTTACGTCCATGATCTGAGACACATGCAGGAGGGGGCTCCACACTGCCCATTGCACCACCCGGGACATCATTGCTCGCTGTTGCTTGGCCACTCATGGTGGACACTGTCTGCGTCCCTGTGACCGCTGGCACTGCACCTTCAGGGGATCATACGCATGTCACCATGGCTCAGGTCCCCATGCATGGAGGTGCCAGTGCCAACTTCTACCAACAGTTGATTGTGGTTATGCATGAGGTGGCAAGGGAAGTGAGAGAATCAGGGGAGAGGCAGTTTCAGGAACAGAGGGCTTTGAGGGAGGAGGTACCAGGTACCAGGGCTAAAAGGCCTACTTGCATGCAGACCGAGGGGAACTGAGGTCTGTGACAGCCTCCTTGCCTCACAGGTTCCCTGCACGCCCATGTGCTAGCGTCCGCTCTGACTCCTCCTACGCACAGGGGTGGCAAGCAGGGACACATAGCAGGCCCCTCCTTCTCCTTTTCCTACATCTGACTAAGCCAGTGGCCCCTGCATGACGAGGTGAAGGAAGAGGAGGTGAAGGCGGTAGTTGTGGGGGACAGAAGGCAATCAGTGAGTCATCCTTATTTACCCCATTGTGTCCATCCTGTTTCACTCTCCTTGCACAGTGTGGCCATGGGTGGACTGGCCTATAGGGAACTTTGGAGATTTACCGGTGGGCCTCTGCACCCAGGGCCTCTTTTGTGTGTTAGTTCCAAATTGTCTCATAGGAAAAGCATTGGGATTGCTGAAAATGTGTCATATGGGGCCACTTTGAACATTATTTCCAGGGCCTCTTTTGGTCACCAGTAATTATTTCCAGGGCCTATTTCAGTTCCCAGTCCACCCCTGAGTGTGGCATGTATATTGTTTACTTTTTCTTCACGTTTATGTTGTCCACATGTTCCAGGGACTCCCTATGTTTAATACACCTTCACTGTGTATGTTTCATGTCCCTGCACTCCCCTTTCATTCTTGTATTGCCTGGCCATGTCCGTGTGCACCTTTTCCCCAATGCTTTCTACACCCTGCTATAATATACTTATTTCATGTGCCATCCACGACAAGTATCCATTTTGTCAAGTGTTTTTACTTTGTGACTATGTAGGATGTGGTGTGTTGGACGATGTCAGGCCTGACCCTGCACATGGTCATGGCAGAAATGGTCTTGGTCATGGCATTGTGAGTAATTCACATGTATCATGTATGCTCATATCCGGACGTTTGCACCTTTGCAATTGTGTCATTACAGTGAGACAGTGCGTGCTACAATGGCAGGTTCCCAAGTTGATGAGTAATGCGCATTTTATCCCAATAGGGTAGGTGAGGGGTGGGTTGGCAGGAGGGTGATTGGTGCCATGCATTCCTGTACGCTTCTGCTATCGCCTGCCTACATCCTTGGAGAGCAAACACTCTGACCTTGGACTTTCGTGCTATGACACTAAGGTAACCTTGTGATTTGCGGGTTCAAAGACTTTTCTGCAACGTGAAGGACACACCATTTATTGTGACCTACCTCAACTGAAAAGTGGAGAGGGAGTTGTGCATTCGATAGCTTGTGGATATTTTTGTGGTGGGCATGAGTCCTTCAGAGGATGATTATGTAACTGGGCAGAATGGTCCATCGTGCTACTATTTTGGACTCAGGGTGTCTGTAAGGAGTGTTTCCTGGATATCAGGCTTTCCCTCTCCAGGATACAATAGGAATACAGGTGTGCATGTGCAAGTATACGTGTATTTAAGAACAATAACAACCCGTTGTTTCCAGCGGGTGACCCTCATGCACTCTTAATGGACACTAGTCCTTCCAAAAAGTCTTCAGTAAAACCTTTTCAAGTGATTAAAGAGTTTAATCAAATGTTCACATAACAAATAAAATAAATAACATTTAAACAAAACCAAATACCCAGTATTGGGATCAATTTAGTAATATCAATCCATTTTCGAGTTTCAAGGCTCATATATCAACCTTACAGGACTTAACCACACAGTATAGCTAAATAATTAGAATGAAAAAAATGAAGTAAATGAATCAATCAAATTCCAAATTCATACGTCCCGGGAGGATAGCTCAGCAGCAACGTGCTCGCCCTTCCAAACAAGATTACACGAAGCAACACAGGTTCGATACCTGGGTCCGTGCTTAGAAACCTCCGTGTATTAAGCGCGTAATAAATACAATACGCAACTAAGAGACATATTCCTGTATCAGCGCCTCGATGCCCCTGGGCTGTGTGAGTGCTTTGAAAATGCAAATAAATAAATACATATAGTTCGCACTATCCATCTTCAGGGCTACAAGCTGTCCTTTCTTGTTGTGTATAAAGCTTGTGCATTCTTCTGTCTCCTATAGAGAGAGGTAATATAATGTCAAATTTCGTCAGCCTTGTAATGGTTTAATTCTCACCAAATTAGGATTAAGCTCGTCCCACTGACCATAAATTAATTTCCTGGAGATATATTCTAACCGGAAATGAAACGCAATCAATCTAAATGAGTAGTGATATACACTTGCCCTGCTTACACATACCCGTGGGTCCCACGATGGAGGACTTTGTGCATTCTTGGCACTTGCATCAACATCTGGTTGTATGTTTTACAGGTCAACGCGTGACCTGTTTAGAGGACGAGGATGTCAACACAAGTCTCTCCTTTTGGACCTATACATCTGATGTAAGCACCCTTCTTTGCTCACATGGCTCCATGCATGTATGTTTGTGCTGGCTGTGGGAGGAAGGGATGGGGTTGGTTTCTACTGTGCCTTCCCTATCCTTGTCCCCAGATAAATTGCTGCTGTCTGTCATCATTGATGAATATTTGTGCCCAAAAACTGATTTTCCAGTGAGGTGATGGCCATTCACCTGCCCCTTTGCGGGTCAATGTTGATCATGCACAGTGACCCGGATGGACTCATTTGCCCACATGCTGTGCTATGCATGGTGATCAACACATTCATGCTACCTCTGTGATGGAATTGGTGAGATTTGCAATAAACGGTACAGTCGCCTCAGGTGCCATGAACATGTCTGCGTGGTGTACACAGTGGTAACTGCTCATACTGGTGCTCTTGCCAAAACTTGGCGACTTGCAGCACCTGCATGCTGAGTGGCTTAGTAAGGGTGGTGTTTGAAGAGGCCATTGTGGGAATGGGTGCCCTTCCTTGGCAATCATGCAGGGCTTGTGTTGCAATCTACTGATAATCATGTTGTGGTGCTTTCTGACAGGTCATCTTCGGTTGTGTCCTTCATCAAGAAATCCTAGTTCACTCAAGTTCACACTTGTCGTGTCTTGGTCATGGGCTGTTATGTTGGCCGGAGGGATGTGGGAGGTTCACTTTTAGGGAGAGATATTGTCCCCTGTGGGTGGGTGGGAGTGTGTAGTGCTGTAAATTCTCATGTCGGCCAGATGAAGTCGTTGCCAAGGGGTGTGTGGACCATTCTGGTGTGCCAATGTTGATGCAAGTAGTGCCCTCTCCCCCTGACCTCTCCTACCAGGTGTTGCAGGTATACAGTGTGCATCAGCATTTTCAGTTCGCCGCCCGCCCTCATTATCAGGGCCCTTGATGCCAGCATTGTAGTGTCTTCATGAGTTGTGTGTTCTCTGTGGTTGCATACATTGATAGTGATGTGCAGCTTGTTGTAGCCTGCAGTTACAGGGCCTCATGTCAGCTTTGCATCCCCTGGCTGTTCTCTGGCGAAATGCTTTTGGAATCCGCACGCATCTCACCTGTGTGTCCCCCACCCACAACCCTACCCCCAGGCCCCCTTCATGGATGTTGTGTCTGAATCCCAACTTTGTACTTGATGTATCCCAATGTCCAGGAACACCGTGTTCCAATCATCCATTCTGCAATTCTGGTTGGGGGAATGTTAATTTGTTCACTCCATGGGGGCACTTTGTGACTCCTGCTGCAAATGGACGCTTTGTGGTGTGTGTCAATAGTTGTCTGTGCGTGCATGTGATGATATTGTGGGTGAGGTTCCAGCGGGGCGTAATGACACCACATCCATTCAGTATGGTAATGTGTTTTTCCCTATGTGCACTCTCTGATGTGGCCCATTGTACCTCTGCCCCTTCCACGAAAATGGCTTGTGAGTGAGTATTGATTGGTGCTTTCTTGCCATTTCCTGGTTCCAGCCAATGGGTGTTTGGTGGATGTTCTCCCATGGGATGGCGTATTCTCTGCTTTGCGCATTGCATGTTGAGTCAGCCACTGCGTTTCTACTGGTCCTATACAGTTGATCTATTAGTTATGCTGCTGGGGAGTGTTTGGACTCTGTGGGATTGTGCTGTTGTTGTGTCGTGATATGTCCTGTGCAATTGGTCATTGTTGTGGGTATGGTACGCAGACGATTGGCCATGTGTGTCATACCATGTAGGGAGCATGTGTGGTGGTGTGGGTGTACATGTGGACTGTGATGCTAGATCCGATAGAGCTGAGGGATACATGGTGGTTTGCGTGCTGTTGTGTGCAATTGAGTTGCTGCTGATCCCTGATTACTCCATGACCTTCCCTCATGGAATTTTGGGGGATGTACATTACTGGTGCAGTAGAATGGTTGTATGTATATGTCCATTGCTTTTCGTTGTAGTGCAGGGTTGTTTGTGTTGAGGCATGTATCTTTACAATGTGCTGGCAACGCCGGGCATCTGTTTCCATGGGTGTCTCAGGCAGCTAAGTGTGTACAAGCTGTGCCTTGCGCTTGTCATCCTTTCAACACGGACAGCATCTTGTGTGTTGTCAATGTTCCTTTCTAGCTCATTGATAGAGGCTGTTGACTGGCCGATCCCTGGACTTCTTCCCGGTCGGTAGGCTGGCTGGTGGCTCTGGCCTGATGTCAGGTACTAGGTCTGCATGTACACCTTTGCGTACTGCGATGTTATACAGGATGAATGATTTGTGACCTGTACAGGCAAACACCCCATGTGGTCTAGACATCTGGATCGTGACTTCAGGAGGCTTATAGACCACTCAATGATACCACTGGTGGCCAGGGCACCATATTGTACCGTTCCTGTTGCATACTGGCCAGCCGCCTGTAGGGTATCATGAGGTTGGTCCGCAATTAATAACTGGCAACAAATGCATGAAGAAGGGCATGAATGGAATCAGTGCTCCCTGGGTGTTCCTTAGTGTGTAGTGTTGGATGCGTGCTAGTAGGCTTAGTGTGGCTCCAGCGATGTCATGCACATGTTGGGATGGTCATGTGGCTGTCCACCTGTGAGTGGATGCTTGTGTGTGGTGGAAGATGGTGGCGGTTGCAGTACTTACCTGTCAGCCACATGCCCCGTAGTGTCCATCTTCCAACTGACGACGCATGTGGGAGACCCGGAATATGTGGCTGTATTGGACGGAGCCTGGAAATTGGCATGCACATCCATGAGCAGCCCACCAGCATCTCAGACCGAGTTGGTTGTTGTTGGAGTGCCTGCGGTGTTGGTTCTGGTACCTGCGTGCTCAGTCTTGGGGGTTGGAGGGCATAGTATTACATAGGTGAAGTCATTGTCACTGATGACCCAGGGAATTGATGCACCACGTGGAATGCGTGGGTTATCTTTGTTCATCCTGTGTCGAGGGCATGTGGACATGGCGTAGGCTGCACAATATGATGCAGACTACCACCTGGTGCAGGTTGCGTGACTGTGTGGCCTGTGAGATGCCTGAAGTGATGCCATTGGTCCTCTGGAAAGATCAATTAGTGAAGAAGTGCAGGGTGGCCAGATATGCCACAATGGCATGTTACCGCACAGTGGTGGGATGCAAACAACCCCCCACTCCTGCAACATGTCCATGATGACATGTGGAGGGAAGTGAAACCTTCCATAAACCTCTGTGTCAGCCATGCTGAAGAGGGTGACCCTGGTGCAGAAGACTGCTACCTCTGTCTACTCCACCTCGACAGGAGTGCGGCAATGGCTCCAACAGCAGCATTGTACCACTCCTGGGCATAGAGCACTATTGTGAAATGGAAGGGATACATTTCCTAAGATGGAATGCGCTGAGTGGCGCTGTGGACCTTTATGTCAAGACATGTGGCGTCATGATGTGCATCATCGCTGTTCTTGTTAGAGTGGGTTGGTCAGCAGCTGTGTGCGTGTGTGTGGATTTCAGGTGTGTCTTGTTTGCTGGTGTTACATGTGTGTTTTGCATAGGGGTGTTGTTCCTTTGTCAGGTTTGTTGTATTGGTTGCACGTATTGTGACAGTATGTGTGTTTGATGTATGCGTTCAGTGGCCTTTTGTGTGCCCAGTCACCTCTCTGGTGGCTTAGTGATGATTGTCATTTGGTGTTGTGTATTTTCTGATAATTGTTTTGCAGAGGCATGTGTTCTTGGGGTTAATTATGCCTTTTTTGTCTTTGCAAAACTTTGCCTTTGACAAAAGTTCCACTTTGATGTACGCTCTTTTTCTTGACTTCCGCCTTCTTGTTTTTTAGTCGTAAATCCTTTTCGTAAATTCATGTAAGTTACCTCCACCTAAGTTATGACACATTTATTAAATAAAACGGGGCCAATAAAAGTCACAAAAACATAATTAGTACTGATCAATAATAACAACTTCCGTAAATTCATGACTAATCAACAATTAGCTTTGGTTAACAATTTTCTCAACTTCTCTTTGGCTTATGTGAACAGGACCTGCAGCTAATGTTGTAGACATCAGCATACAGTCAGATCATTTGCAAAAAAGCCTCACAAACACGGTAAAAGTGCACTTTTTTAAAATTATGTTATTACGTAGAATTTTCTTTAGAAAATATACAATTTTCCAAGGAACACAAATTGCATGTTAGTTTCTTCAGAAACAAGATCATACTTACAACAAAGATCAGAAGTTTTGTCCCATAAACAACAGTCTGTTGCAAGCAGCTATTGGGGCAATTGTAGACTGGCAACAAGTTTTCTAGCAGTACCATTTGGGATCAAATTAAAATAGGTGTCAGGTAAATCGCTAAGAAGTCTAAAGTTATATAGGCATACCAAACTCTTCTTAAGGATGCATGTATGAAATGAAAATCCTCCCTCTGCAGACCTGCTTGTTTTATAGAATGTTTCAATTATTTTGTAATTGCTGTGGGGTCAGAATAGAACTCAAATAAACCTAACAGTCGTAAATTATCTTTGAACCACGGCTGGTATTCAACATTGAAAACACATTGAATGAGACTGTGCTATATTAATAGACATTTTACATTGTATCATACAAGAAGCATAACCGTTTAATAAATGTTGCAATGTGATTGGTGTTCTACAAAACAAAGCAAGATCATCGGCCTAAGACTAACCGGAAATGTGTCTACTGAAACCATTGGTGCATCTGCATCTATACAATTCAGGTTGGCATAAAAAATGAAATAATAAGGGAGCCAGTATGCATCTTTGGTATATTCCACGTTTCATGGTAAACTCATCAGTTCATTCTCCCCTCCTACGATACGGCACACATGATGTTGTCCCGGTTTTGGGTTGCACAACTAGACTCCGAAATTGTTCATCACTTGGTCAATAGAAGATGACAAATCTATGAAGCCAAAGTAGATTTTCCCTAGCTTGGCCTCATAGAATGTATCAATCAACAAGGACAGATTTATGTATTGTTTGACAATACCTAGCCCAGAACGAAAGCCTGAGTGGTTGAAATAACATTTATGTCATTATTCTAAGTGAAATGATTCTCACAAAGAAATGTTCCAAAGATCTTAGGTGAACTTGCACTTCCAATGTGAATTATTTTTCGTACTTTTTAGTGTATAGAAACAAAAGACGATAAATGCCATATTGACGGTAAATCACGGCTAACAAAAACTGCCTTGATGTCATGATGCCTGCCCCCGGGAAGCCAGACCAGGCCCAGCAACCCCGGAAGCAGGCATCATGCCATTTGGAGCATGCCCAAAAACCCCAGTTAGGGGCTGTTTGGGTGCAGTCCTGGCGCCTATGGCGCCAGGCTCATTTCAGAAAACGTACCTAATGCAGACCATGCTGCAAACTCACCTGGTGCAGACCATGCTGCACGAAGCCAAAAGCTAAATCGGGCTTAGGAGGGACTATTTACTTAAGGGACTACTTTTTTCTCGGGTGGGGGCTGTGGAAGAATACTTACCTGGGACTTCTTCCTAGGCTATTTAAACCACGCCCGGACAGCCACACGTGCTTCGCATTATTCTGCATTCAGCAGCGTAACGCTCACGGTGCCTCCAGCATCTTCCAGTCTTCAGCCACGCCCGCTTCAGTCCTGGACCACCTGGAAACGAAAAGAAAGAAGGAGAAGAGGTTCAAACTTGAAACCTTACCTGAATTCTTGATCCATCGCGCCGTCGATATTGAAGAAGGAGTCATCGCACGCGCATCGTCACGCACCTCGCAGCGCCGCGCTGTTCTCACCATCCAGTGCAGGTTTTCCTCACTCCATCACCGCCGCTCCCCGGCCCTAATGGGAAACCACTGGACATTACAAGCTACCCCCCAAAGACTTACCCGATTTACCGCAGGGGGAACTCACCTCATATCGGGTCGGCGCAGTTAACTCTGCATCATCGCCGTACCCCGGCCCCTAAGGGGAAAACCACTATAGACTTACCTGACTCTCACCAACTGCCCTTTGGACTCTTCGTGGTGGTTAAGTTGGCAACCTACAAGGAATCGGAAAGAGTGAAGATCAGATATTTGAACTCTTACAAACTATTGGATCCTAGAGTCAATACTGGAACTCACCAATTCCTCCACGCCAGTGAAGTAACTGGTCATCTATGCGCCCCTCCGCTCGATGCAGGATGGAGAGCTCACCTTTCTAAACCATCAGGTGAGAACAAGAGGGAACATCGGGAGTGGTCAGTGGGCAGACAACGGGAGTGGAAGGTGGGTTAACGCTCGAATTACGGGAGGTTAAATCCCTTTCTCCTTTGCAGAAAGATATTCATACGAGCCGACAAACAAAGTAAGTGGGGGTGTCCAGTCAGTCATCTCGGCTCTACGTGGCACCAGGCCGGTCCAGATCGACGTCCCTGTGGGAACCAGGTGAGCGTAACTGTCATGATGGCCGCTCCCGGGGAGCCGGTTCAAGCCCTGCGTCCCCGAAAGCGGACATCCAGTCCCCAAGGAAGGACCCAGCAACCCCATATAGGGGCCCTTTGGACAGTGTCCTGGCGCCTATGGTGCCAGGCTCATAAAAGACATCAGTCCTGGTGCCATAGGCGCCAGGCTCATTATGGGAGTGCTTGGGTGCACTTACCTGATGCAGACCATGAGGCCTTGAGGCCTGAAAGGAACTACTTTACCTGTGGGACTAATTTACCATCCGGGCGTGGTCGGGGAAGGATACATACCTGATTGGAGGAAGGATACATACCTGGAGCTTCTTCCAAGGCTATTTAAACCCCACCCGAACAGCCACACATGCTTCGCGTTGTTCTGCAACTAGCAGCTGGACGGTCACCGTGTCTGTTCCTGCATCCTGACTTCTGCCACGCCTGCCAGCATCCTGGATCACCTGCAAAGGAAGAGAAGAAGAGAACAGACGAAGGAAAAGTCCTTACCTGCTAAAACCGCATCCCGGACACATCTCGCCGACAATACTGAAAAGGAAGACTTTTATTTAAAAGCTCATCGCGTCGATCGCTGCAGCGCCGCATTCCACTCACCTTTACAGGGCGCCTCCATGTTCAGCAGCGATCATCCGGATTTGCAGTCACGCTCCAGCGCCTAGGGAGAAAAAGACCAGAACAAAAGGTGAGAGAGAGAAGGGAATAAGGAAAGCTAAATCTCCATGTTAAGACTTACCTGTTGATTCATTCCCTCTCCATTTCGAGTCCGCGCCGCATCCTGGCATTTCCGGACTCCGACCCCTAAGGGGAAAAAGAGACATCAGCGTTAATGAGCGAATGAAAAGACATTACCAAAAAACGCTCATTAAAGACTTACCTGATTTCTACAAGGATTTCACCTCTCATCTCGGGTCGGTGCCTGTTCCCCGGCATTCCGTACCCCGGCCCCTATGGGGAAAAAGACACTAGCATTAGTACATTAATGCATGGACACAAGGGGAACCTCTTATCAAAAAACTTACCTGGAAGCCAAGCAAGTTTGGTTCTCACCAATCCGAAAATCCAGTGAAGTAACTGGATACCAACGCGCCCCTGCATCAAAAGCAGGATGGAGAGCTCGTCCTTCCAGACCCTAAGGTGAGACGCTACGAGGAATCACAGAAGGGTTTCGAGGAGGGTGAGAGGGGAAAGTGGGAGGCCGATTGCATTACCCCGCAGACAGTTAATCCCCTATTTTCGCCTACAGAAGGATACTTCTGCGATCCAGACAAGCCAGATTTGGGGGCCCGGTCCAGTGTGTCTTCCGAACCCTGCGCATCACCTTAGAAGAGGTCACAGCAGCGCGAACCAGGCCAGCGCCTCCGTGGCAGTCAGGTGAGCGTTACAGAACGCGAAGCCTTCCTACAAATTCCCACCCAGGCGCTATGGAAAGTTCTGAGACTGATCAGTTGGCCCAATTACTGGGGGAATTACGGGCCGAAGTACATGCCGCTCGTCAAGAGATTAATGCCCTCACGAGGGAATTAATAATATCAAAGGAAAGAACTGATGACCTGGCCAGACAGCTTTTGCAAGGTCAAGCTGGGCAAACTCCTCTACCCGGTTCCGGAGGGAACCCCGCTCCTGTGGTTTCCAGTAACCCTGTGCAGATTAATCTACCTGGAAACATGCCGCTGGCCCCACCCGAACGCTTTGCTGGGGACCCCAAACGATTCGCCGTATTCATGAATCAGTGTCGTTTGCACTTCCTATGCAGACCTGGGGCCTTCCCTAATGATCAGACCAAGGTAGCCTTTGTATTGACATATCTCAGCGGCTGCGCTGCCGATTGGTCAGTTCCAATGGTTACTCAAGATGACCCGATTCTCCGTGATTTTCAAAGGTTTCAAGCAAGCATGGAAAGGTTATTTGCTCGACACTCTCAGGGGCAGGCTCTGGATGACGAACTTCTATCCCTGCGACAGGGCAATCAGGACCTCCTATCCTATATTGCAACCTTTAATAGACTAATTGTGGAAACGGGATGGCCAGAGGATAAAAGAGTCACGTTGTTTTATCGAGGCCTACGCGGAGAACGTAAAGATGTCTTGGCCCAAGTTGTAAATCCGCCCCAAGAATGCAGAGAGTATATAGACTTAGTGGTCCAATTGGATCACAGACTTCAAAACAGAAAAGCAGATCGGTCCAGGTTTGAGACCCGGGTGTTGGTCAAGACCCATGCTATTCCCAAGGGAGTTGATGTCTCTGAGCCTATGAAAATTGGAGGGGTTAAAGGACCCTTAACTCAAAAGGAACGTGAAAGGAGGCGGCAGTTAAAATTATGTCTTTATTGTGGGAATTCTGGACACTTTCTACGAGATTGCCCGGCAAAACCGCCCCGAAAGGCGGTAGGAGCCGCTGATAAAAACCATGAAGACTCTGTTTCGGGAAACGACTCTGCCCGACAAGTGTAGGGGTCCGCTTGCCGAGCTTGAAAACTAACTCTCAGACCTCGCATTTCATTGTGCCAATGGTTCTTGTAGATCCAGAACAGCCTAAGCGGTTGCATGCAATAAAGGCATACATCGATAGTGAGGCTATTGGAAACTATGTGGATCGTGAATTGGTCTCTAGGATTAACCTCCCTCTCCGTCCTAAAACCAGCAAAGATGTCATCACCACAGTCGATGGAACTGAAATTGCCTCTGGACCGGTAACACATTCCACTACTGAGGTGACTCTTATTGATCCCGACGGCCATCGGGAGGGTGTTGTGTTTGATGTAATCAAGGCTCCACAGTTTCAGGTTATTCTTGGAATCCCTTGGTTAGAGACACATCATCCTCAAATTGATTGGCAAGCAAAGAGAATAACCTTCCCGGATTGTTCACAGACCTGCTACCCAGAAAACCTGAAGATTAATCTAGCATCTGTAACCTCTGCCTACATGCAACTACCTCCGGAATACCAAGACTTTCAGGACGTCTTCCAAAAGGAACAGGCCAACATGTTACCTCCTCACAGATCGTACGATTGCCAAATCGATCTGGTGCCCGGTGCACAACCCCCTTGTAGCAGGATTTATGCCCTTACCAAACCTGAGAATCTGCATTTGAGACAATATTTGGATCAATACCTAGCTAATGGTTTTATTCGCCCGTCAAAGTCCCCGGCATCCTCGGCTTTGTTCTTCGTGCCCAAAAAAGAAGGCGACCTTAGAACTTGTATCGATTACCGCTCATTGAACCAGATAACGGTTAAAAACCGTTATCCTCTGCCTCTGATCCCTGAACTCCTTGACCAGGTGAAGGACACTTGCATATACACCAAGTTAGATCTCCGGGGGGCTTATCATCTGGTACGAGTTAAAGAAGGCGACGAATGGAAAACTGCCTTCCGTACTAAATACAGATTATTCGAGTACCAGGTGATGCCTTTCGGATTGTGTAACGCGCCGGCTGCCTTCCAATACTTCATGAATGATGTCCTTCGGGAACTCATCGATGTTTGTGTTGTCGTATATATCGATGACATTCTGGTGTACTCCTCTTCGGAATCTGATCACAGAAAACACGTCAGGGCAGTACTTGAAAAACTGCGCCAACACAAACTATTTGCTAAATTGGAGAAATGTGTTTTCCATACCACAGAAGTCGAGTTTGTAGGTTTCATCCTGACACCCAAAGGAGTCCGAATGGACTCAAGAAAAGTGGATGCCATCCTCAAATGGCCATCACCTAGCTCTGTAAAAGGGGTTCAAAGTATGCTCGGCTTTGCCAATTTCTATAGCAGGTTTATCCTGGAATTTTCACGCGTGGTACAACCCATTACTGCACTCTTGAGGAAAAATAAACGTTTTGAATGGTCTGAAGAAGCTGAGCAGGCCTTTCAGGATTTAAAAGCTAAGTTTACCTCCGCACCTATATTGAAACACCCACGTCCAGATCTCCCTTATGTCGTCGAGACTGATGCATCCAGCCTAGCCATGGGAGCTGCCCAGTCCCAAAGAGATCCCGAAACCAACCAACTGCATCCCGTAGCATTTTGGTCCAGAAAATTCTCGGCACCCGAGGTTAATTATGCAATCACGGACAAAGAACTGTTAGCCATTAAGTCCGCTTTTAAAGCCTGGCGGCATTATCTGCTTGGCGCTCGACATACCATCACACTGATCACTGATCACCGGAATATACAGTATTTGAAAACCGCCAAGGCTCAGTCATCACGGCAGCTCCGATGGGCTTTGTTTTTCGCTGAATTTGATTTCGTGATTACCTATCGACCTGGCTGCAAGAATGGCAAATCAGGCGCCTTATCCCGAATTGGAATGGGAGAATCTGATATAAACTCAGAACCAGTACCAATAATTCCCGAACAGAGGATTCTAGGCATGACTTCATTACAGACGCTTGAAGATATTCAAGCCAGAGTGAAACAACTCCTGGACACTACAACCTTACAGGATTGGATACAAAATGGGTCAGACTTTACCATAGATAATGGTTTACCTTATTTCCAAGGACGCTTATTCCTGCCACATAAGGAATTACACGAACTAGTTATTTCCGGTTATCATGATACATTAATAGAGGGACACCCCGGTATTGCCAAGACAGAGGAAAAGGTGAAACGACAATTTTGGTGGCCCTCTTGGCGAAAAGATGTTAAATCTTTTGTGACGTCCTGTGGTGTTTGCGCCCAAAATAAAAGTCAAAAGAAAAGGCCAGCCGGTCTCCTTCAACCTCTAGACATACCGCCAGCACCCTGGCACACCCTATCAATGGATTTTATTACGGACCTGCCTCCTTGTTCGGGGTACAATACTATTCTGGTAATTGTGGATTTGTTTTCCAAAATGGCCCACTTTATTCCTTTGAAAGGTTTACCTTCAGCTTCTGTCCTAGCCAAAGAATTCCTCGAAAATATTGTTCGGCTACATGGATTCCCATCTATACTAATCTCTGACCGGGGAAGCCAATTAATTTCCCACTTCTGGCGCAAATGTTGTCGAATGGCGCAGATCGACGTAAGATCATCGACCAGTCACCACCCTCAGACCGATGGTCAGACCGAGAGGACAAATCAGACCCTTGAGCAGTACTTACGGTGTATGTTACAGCAATCTGAAAGCAACTGGAAAGACATTCTTTGGATAGCCGAATACGCATATAATAATTCGGTACACTCTGGAACTGGCCACAGTCCTTTTTATACTTTGTTTGGGCATCACCCTCGAACCTCAAACCTTGACTCACCTCAGAACCTCGGAATGCCTACAGTAGAACATCTGCATTCTACAATTACCCAAGCCTTTATAGAGGCAACTACGCATTTACAACAAACCAAGAGAAAATACAAGGAGAATGCTGATCTACATCGGAGTGAAGCACCTCCGTATCAGATTGGGGATCAAGTTTGGTTAGCTACCAGACATTTACCACTCAAAGGGCCTCGAACTTTTAACCCAAAATATCTGGGACCTTATTCTATTACGGCAATAATTAACCCAGTGGCTGTTAAACTTGATTTACCAGCTAGTATGCAAATTCACCCTGTTTTTCATGTGTCACTTCTGAAACCAGTGGTACCCGGAACCCGACTACTCAAACCTCCAGAACCTATTCTAATAGATGGGGAGCCCGAATTCGAAGTGAAGAACATTTTAGACTCAAAAATGTTTAGGTCAAAACTGTTCTACCTAATTGATTGCAAGGGGTACGGACCTCAGGAGAGGTCGTGGGAACCCAGTGACCATGTGCATGCACCTCGATTAGTCAGGAAATTCCACCGACTCTTCCCAGACAAACCAAAACCCCCTGAGGGAACAACCTTGGGAGGGGCCTTGGGGGGGAGTGCTGTCATGATGCCTGCTCCCGGGGAGCCGGTTCAAGCCCTGCGTCCCCGAAAGCGGACATCCAGTCCCCAAGGAAGGACCCAGCAACCCCATATAGGGGCCCTTTGGACAGTGTCCTGGCGCCTATGGCGCCAGGCTCATAAAAGACATCAGTCCTGGTGCCATAGGCGCCAGGCTCATTATGGGAGTGCTTGGGTGCACTTACCTGATGCAGACCATGCTGCAGGATCCCGGCCTCCTTGAGGCCTGAAAGGAACTACTTTACCTGTGGGACTAATTTACCATCCGGGCGTGGTCGGGGAAGGATACATACCTGATTGGAGGAAGGATACATACCTGGAACTTCTTCCAAGGCTATTTAAACCCCACCCGAACAGCCACATGTGCTTCGCGTTGTTCTGCATCTAGCAGCTGGACGCTCACCGTGTCTGCTCCTGCATCCTGACTTCTGCCACGCCTGCCAGCATCCTGGATCACCTGCAAAGGAAGAGAAGAAGAGAACAGAAGAAGGAAAAGTCCTTACCTGCTAAAACCGCATCCCGGAGACCTCTCGCCGACAATCCTGAAAAGGAAGACTTTTATTTAAAAGCTCATCGCGTCGATCGCTGCAGTACCGCATTCCACTCACCTTTACTGGGCGCCTCCATGTTCACCAGCGATCATCCGGATTCGCAGTCACGCCCCAGCGCCTAGGGAGAGAAAGACCAGAACAAAAGGTGAGAGCGAGAAGGGAATAAGATAAGCTAAATCTCCATGTTAAGACTTACCTGTTGATTCATTCCCTCTCCATTTCGGGTCCGTGCCGCATCCTGGCATTTCTGGACCCCGGCCCCTAAGGGGAAAAAGAGACATCAGCGTTAATGAGCGAATGAAAAGACATTACCAAAAAACGCTCATTAAAGACTTACCTGATTTCTACAAGGATTTCACCTCTCATCTCGGGTCGGTGCCTGTTCCCCGGCATTCCATACCCCAGCCCCTATGGGGAAAAAGACACTAGCATTAGTACATTAATGCATGGACACAAGGGGAACCTCTTATCAAAAAACTTACCTGGAAGCCAAGCAAGTTTGGTTCTCACCAATCCGAAAATCCAGTGAAGTAGCTGGATACCAACGCGCCCCTGCATCAGAAGCAGGATGGAGAGCTCGTCCTTCCAGACCCTAAGGTGAGACGCTACGAGGAATCACAGAAGGGTTTCGAGGAGGGTGAGAGGGGAAAGTGGGAGGCCGATTGCATTACCCCACAGACAGTTAATCCCCTATTTTCGCCTACAGAAGGATACTTCTGCGAGCCAGACAAGCCAGATTTGGGGGCCGTGTCCAGTCCGTCTTCCGAACCCTGCGCATCACCTTAGAAGAGGTCACAGCAGCGCGAACCAGGCCAGCGCCTCCGTGGGAGTCAGGTGAGCGTTACAGTAACAGAACGCAAAGCCTACCCCCAAATACCCACCTGGGCGTCATGGAGACCTCGGAAACGGATCAGTTGGCCCACTTATTAGGGGAATTAAGGGCCGAAGTGCATTCCGCCCGTCAAGAAACTAATGCCTTCAGGAGAGAACTGATAGTATCAAAAGAACGAACCGATGATTTGGCCAGACAACTATTGCAAAGCCAGGCTGGACAAACACCTCTACCAGGACTTGGGGCAAGTCCAGCTCCTGTACCACTGAGTAACCCGGTGCAGATAAATCTACCTGGAGCCGTTCCCTTGGCTCCGCCTGAACGCTTTGCCGGAGACCCAAAAAGGTTTGCTATATTCATGAATCAATGCCACTTTCACTTTTTATGTAGACCTGGAGCCTTCCCGAACGATCAGGCCAAGGTGGCCTTTGTGCTGTCATATCTCAGCGGCAGTGCGGCGGATTGGTCCATTCCACTAGTCAATCAGGATGACCCGATTCTTCGAGATTTCCAGGGTTTTCGAACAAGCATGGAAAGACTATTCGCCCGACACTCCCAAGGACAGGCTTTGGATAACGAACGTTTATCCTTACGGCAAGGCAATCAGGATCTTTTATCTTACATTGCAACCTTTAACAGATTAGTAGTGGAAACTGAATGGCCTGAAGCCAAGCGAATCACATTATTCCATCGAGGGCTTTGAGGAGAACTCAAAGATGTTTTAACCCAAATAGTGAGCCGGCCTCAGGACTGTGCTGAATATTTAGATTTAGTGGTCCAGTTGGATCACAGACTTCAAACCAGAAAGGCTGACCGAGCCAAGTTTGAGAATAGGGTGTTGGTTAAAACCCACGTAAGCTCCAAGGGAGTAGATGCCCCAGAACCTATGCAACTTGGGGGGGTTAGAGGACCCCTAACGTAGAAGGAAAGAGAAAGAAGACGACAACTGCAATTATGTCTCTATTCGGAGCTACCGGTCATTTCCTTCGGAACTGCCAAGTAAAACCACCAAAGAAAACTATAGGAGCAGCAGACGAAAGCCATTTAGAACATGACTCGGGAAAAGATCAAGCCCGGCAAGTGTAGAGGTCCGCTTGCTGAGCCTAAAGAAGGACACTCTGACCTCGCATTTCACCATACCCATGGTCCTTGTGGATCCAGAGCAACCATCACGCATGCACGTGGTAAAGGCATACGTTGATAGTGCAGCCATAGGTAACTAATTGGCTTCCAGGATGAATCTATCTCTCACCCGAAAGACCACTGCCGATGTCGTCACCACAGTGGATGGAACGGAAATTGTCTCTGGGCCCGTAACTCATTCCACTGCAGAAATGACATTGCTGGGTCAAGATGGGCACCGAGAGGTTATTGTGTTTGATTTGATCAAGGCCCCAGAGTTCCAACTAATACTGGGAAGACCTTGGTTAGAAAAACATAATCCCTGCATTGTTTGGCGAGAGAAGAGACTAACCTTCCCAGAATGTGCTCACACCTGCTACCCTAAGAAAACTCAAAACTCAGTCCTGGCCCCAGTAATCCCAACTGCCACGCAATTACCTGCTGAATACCAAGACTTTCAGGATGTCTTCCAAAAGGAACAGGCAAACACTTTACCACCTCACAGATCGTATGATTGTCAAATAGTTCTGGTACCAGGAGCACAACCACCTTGCAGCAGAATCTATGCCCTTACGGAACCCGAAAACCTCCACTTGCGTCAGTACCTTGACCAGTACCTTGCTAATGGTTTCATTCGCACGTCCAAGTCCCCTGCATCTTCAGCTTTGTTCTTCGTACCAAAAAAGGAAGGCGACCTTAGAACATGCATAGACTACCGCGCTCTGAATCAGATAACCATCAAGAATCGATACCCATTGCCTTTGATACCTGAACTACTAGACCAGGTGAAGGATGCTTGTATATACGCTAAACTAGACCTTCGGGGGGCATATCATCTGGTACGTGTCAAAGAGGGCGATGAATGGAAGACTGCTTTTCGCACCAAGTACGGATTATTTGAGAACCAGGTGATGCCTTTCGGACTATGCAATGCACCAGCAGCCTTCCAATTCTTCATGAATGATGTCCTCCGAGAGCTCATCGATGTTTGTGTGGTCGTTTACATCGACGATATCTTAGTATACTCCTTATCAGAATCAGATCATGTAAAACACGTCCGAGCAGTCCTAGAGAAGTTACGCCAGCATAAACTATATGCTAAACTGGAAAAGTGCGTCTTTCACACTGCAGAAGTGGAATTCCTTGAATTTATTCTGACCCCGAGAGGAATCAGGATGGATACACGTAAGGTGGACGCAATTCTTAATTGGCCTTTGCCAACTTCAATCAAAGGCGTCCAAAGCATGCTTGGCTTTGCCAATTTCTACCGCAGGTTTATCCCCGACTTCTCACACATTGTGCATCCCATTACAACGCTATTGCGAAAGAATAAACGCTTTGTGTGGACAGAGGAAGCCGAAAACGCCTTCCAAGAGTTAAAAGCAAAATTCACATCAGCCCCTGTATTAACACACCCCCACCCTGAGCTTCCATACATAGTGGAAACGGATGCCTCCAGTTCAGCCATGGGAGCAGTGCTCTCCCAAAGGGATCCCGAAACTAACCAGCTTCATCCAGTGGCATTCTGGTCAAGGAAGTTTTCGGCTCCCGAATTAAACTATGCCATTACCGACAAGGAGCAATTAGCCATCAAGTCCGCCTTCAAGGCTTGGCGGCGCTATCTGCTGGGTGCCAGACATACCATCCCGGTCGTCACCGATCACCGAAACTTGCAATACCTAAAGGCAGCTAAGGCCCAATCTTCGCACCAACTCCGTTGGGCATTATTCTTCGCCGAGTTTGATTTTGTAATAACCTATCGACCAGGTTGTAAAAATGGTAAAGCAGACGCCTTGTCCCGAATTGGAATGGGAGAAACAGAAATAGCCTTAGAACCAGTACCCATAATTCCCGAACAAAGGATCCTTGGCCTGACGTCCATACATTCACTGGAGGACATTCAAGAAAAGATCCACCAGCTCTTTGATTCAGTTGCCTTGCAGGACTGGGCCAAGACAGGTCCAGAGTATTCTGTCACCGATGATTTACCTTATTACCAAGGCCGGCTATTTCTGCCACAAAAGGAACTTCAAGAACTTGTCATTTCCCTGTACCATGATACCTTACTGGAAGGGCACCCTGGAATTGCAAAAACTGAAGCCAACATTAAGAAACAATTCTGGTGGCCCACCTGGCGCAAAGACATTAAATTGTTTGTCATGTCTTGTGGCATTTGCGCCCAAAATAAAAGTCAAAAGAAAAGACCCGCTGGACTATTACAACCTTTGGATATCCCACCCACTCCTTGGCATACCTTGTCATTAGACTTTATAACAGATCTACCCCAGTGCAATGGCTTTAACACCATTTTAGTTATTCTACACCTTTTTTCCAAAATGGCTCACTTTATTCCTTTAAAAGGGACACCTTCAGCTTTAGCCCTGGCCAAAGAGTTCCTTGAAAACATTGTTCGCCTACAACGGCTTTCCATCCGTGTTGATTTCGGACCGGGGCAGTCAATTCATTCCGCATTTTTGGAAAAAATGTTGCCAATTGGCGCAGATAGATGTTAGGCTTTCCACCAGTCACCACCCTCAGACCGACGGTCAAACAGAGAGGACCAACCAGACTCTTGAGCAGTACTTGCGTTGTATGCTACATCTGTCTGAGAGTACTTGGAAAGACATTCTTTGGATTGCCGAGTATGCGTACAATAATTCCGTACACTCGGGAACCGGACAAAGTCCTTTTTTTACCATCTATGGACACCATCCTCGAACCTCAGACCTTGATTCGCCCCAACACTTGGAGATGCCTGCGGTGGACCATCTCTACTGTTATTACACAAGCCTTTAAGGAAGCAACTGCACATTTGCGAAAGGCTAAGGAAAAATACAAGAAAGATGCGGAACTGCACAGGAGTGAAGCACCGCATTACCAGATAGGGGACCAAGTATGGTTGGCCACTAAGCACATCCCACTCAAGGGAACACGGACCTTTAACCCTAGGTATTTAGGACCTTACTCCATCAAGGCCATCATTGACCCGGTGGCTGTCAAGTTGGACCTACCTGCTCATATGCGGATTCATCCCGTTTTTCACGTATCCCTTTTGAAGCCAGTACAACCAGGAACAAGACTAACCAAACCTCCGGACCCCATCCTCATAGACGAAGAGCCTGAATTTGAGGTTAAGAGCATCTTGGACTCAAAAAAAGTGAGATCAAAAATCTTTTATCTAATCGACTGGAAAGGCTACGGTCCTCAGGAAAGGTCTTGGGAACCTAGTGACCATGTGCATGCACCTCAATTAGTGAAGAGGTTCCACTGAGAATTTCCTAACAAACCAAGGCCAGGGGGAAGAACGACTTTAGGAGGGGCCTTGAGGGGGAGTGCTGTCATGATGCCTGCCCCCGGGAAGCCAGACCAGGCCCAGCAACCCCGGAAGCAGGCATCATGCCATTTGGAGCATGCCCAAAAACCCCAGTTAGGGGCTGTTTGGGTGCAGTCCTGGCGCCTATGGCGCCAGGCTCATAAGGATAAAGTCAGTCCTGGCGCCATGGGCGCCAGGCTCATTTCAGAAAACTTACCTAATGCAGACCATGCTGCAAACTCACCTGGTGCAGACCATGCTGCACGAAGCCACAAGTCAAATGGGGCTTAGGAGGGACTATTTACTTAAGGGACTACTTTTTTCTCGGGTGGGGGCTGTGGAAGAATACTTACCTGGGACTTCTTCCTAGGCTATTTAAACCACGCCCGGACAGCCACACGTGCTTCGCATTATTCTGCATTCAGCAGCGTAACGCTCACCGTGCCTCCAGCATCTTCCAGTCTTCAGCCACGCCCGCTTCAGTCCTGGACCACCTGGAAACGAAAAGAAAGAAGGAGAAGAGGTTCAAACTTGAAACCTTACCTGAATTCTTGATCCATCGCGCCGTCGATATTGAAGAAGGAGTCATCGCACGCGCATCGTCACGCACCTCGCAGCGCCGCGCTGTACTCACCATCCAGTGCAGGTTTTCCTCACTCCATAGCAGATTGTGCATTTCCAAACCGCTCTCCGATATCTAAGGGGACAAGAAAAGCCAGGTGAGCACGGGAATGCAAAAGGGCAATACAAGCTACCCCCAAAGACTTACCGGATTACCACGGGTGGTACTCACCTCATCTCGGGTCGGCGCAGTTAACTCTGCATCACCGCCGCACCCCGGCCCTAAGGGGAAACCACTGGACATTACAAGCTACCCCCCAAAGACTTACCCGATTTACCGCAGGGGGAACTCACCTCATATCGGGTCGGCGCAGTTAACTCTGCATCATCGCCGTACCCCGGCCCCTAAGGGGAAAACCACTATAGACTTACCTGACTCTCACCAACTGCCCTTTGGACTCTTCGTGGTGGTTAAGTTGGCAACCTACAAGGAATCGGAAAGAGTGAAGATCAGACATTTGAACTCTTACAAACTATTGGATCCTAGAGTCAATACTGGAACTCACCAATTCCTCCACGCCAGTGAAGTAACTGGTCATCTACGCGCCCCTCCGCTCGATGCAGGATGGAGAGCCCACCTTTCTAAACCATCAGGTGAGAACAAGAGGGAACATCGGGAGTGGTCAGTGGGCAGACAACGGGAGTGGAAGGTGGGTTAACGATCGAATTATGGGAAGTTAAATCCCTTTCTCCTTTGAAGAAAGATATTCATACGAGCCGACAAACAAAGTAAGTGGGGGTGTCCAGTCAGTCATCTCGGCTCTACGTGGCACCAGGCCGGTCCAGATCGACGTCCCTGTGGGAACCAGGTGAGCGTAACTGTCATGATGCCCGCTCCCGGGGAGCCGGTTCAAGCCCTGCGTCCCCGAAAGCGGACATCCAGTCCCCAAGGAAGGACCCAGCAACCCCATATAGGGGCCCTTTGGACAGTGTCCTGGCGCCTATGGTGCCAGGCTCATAAAAGACATCAGTCCTGGTGCCATAGGCGCCAGGCTCATTATGGGAGTGCTTGGGTGCACTTACCTGATGCAGACCATGCTGCAGGATCTCGACCTCCTTGAGGCCTGAAAGGAACTACTTTAGCTGTGGGACTAATTTACCATCCGGGCGTGGTCGGGGAAGGATACATACCTGATTGGAGGAAGGATACATACCTGGAGCTTCTTCCAAGGCTATTTAAACCCCACCCGAACAGCCACACGTGCTTCGCGTTGTTCTGCAACTAGCAGCTGGACGGTCACTGTGTCTGTTCCTGCATCCTGACTTCTGCCACGCCTGCCAGCATCCTGGATCACCTGCAAAGGAAGAGAAGAAGAGAACAGACGAAGGAAAAGTCCTTACCTGCTAAAACCGCATCCCGGACACATCTCGCCGACAATACTGAAAAGGAAGACTTTTATTTAAAAGCTCATCGCGTCGATCGCTGCAGCGCCGCATTCCACTCACCTTTACAGGGCGCCTCCATGTTCAGCAGCGATCATCCGGATTTGCAGTCACGCTCCAGCGCCTAGGGAGAAAAAGACCAGAACAAAAGGTGAGAGAGAGAAGGGAATAAGGAAAGGTAAATCTCCATGTTAAGACTTACCTGTTGATTCATTCCCTCTCCATTTCGAGTCCGCGCCGCATCCTGGCATTTCCGGACCCCGACCCCTAAGGGGAAAAAGAGACATCAGCGTTAATGAGCGAATGAAAAGACATTACCAAAAAACGCTCATTAAAGACTTACCTGATTTCTACAAGGATTTCACCTCTCATCTCGGGTCGGTGCCTGTTCCCCGGCATTCCGTACCCCGGCCCCTATGGGGAAAAAGACACTAGCATTAGTACATTAATGCATGGACACAAGGGGAACCTCTTATCAAAAAACTTACCTGGAAGCCAAGCAAGTTTGGTTCTCACCAATCCGAAAATCCAGTGAAGTAACTGGATACCAACGTGCCCCTGCATCAGAAGCAGGATGGAGAGCTCGTCCTTCCAGACCCTAAGGTGAGACGCTACGAGGAATCACAGAAGGGTTTCGAGGAGGGTGAGAGGGGAAAGTGGGAGGCCGATTGCATTACCCCGCAGACAGTTAATCCCCTATTTTCGCCTACAGAAGGATACTTCTGCGATCCAGACAAGCCAGATTTGGGGGCCCGGTCCAGTGTGTCTTCCGAACCCTGCGCATCACCTTAGAAGAGGTCACAGCAGCGCGAACCAGGCCAGCGCCTCCGTGGCAGTCAGGTGAGCGTTACAGAACGCGAAGCCTTCCTACAAATTCCCACCCAGGCGCTATGGAAAGTTCTGAGACTGATCAGTTGGCCCAATTACTGGGGAATTACGGGCCGAAGTACATGCCGCTCGTCAAGAGATTAATGCCCTCACGAGGGAATTAATAATATCAAAGGAAAGAACTGATGACCTGGCCAGACAGCTTTTGCAAGGTCAAGCTGGGCAAACTCCTCTACCCGGTTCCGGAGGGAACCCCGCTCCTGTGGTTTCCAGTAACCCTGTGCAGATTAATCTACCTGGAAACATGCCGCTGGCCCCACCCGAACGCTTTGCTGGGGACCCCAAACGATTCGCCGTATTCATGAATCAGTGTCGTTTGCACTTCCTATGCAGACCTGGGGCCTTCCCTAATGATCAGACCAAGGTAGCCTTTGTATTGTCATATCTCAGCGGCTGCGCTGCCGATTGGTCAGTTCCAATGGTTACTCAAGATGACCCGATTCTCCGTGATTTTCAAAGGTTTCAAGCAAGCATGGAAAGGTTATTTGCTCGACACTCTCAGGGGCAGGCTCTGGATGACGAACTTCTATCCCTGCGACAGGGCAATCAGGACCTCCTATCCTATATTGCAACCTTTAATAGACTAATTGTGGAAACGGGATGGCCAGAGGATAAAAGAGTCACGTTGTTTTATCGAGGCCTACGCGGAGAACGTAAAGATGTCTTGGCCCAAGTTGTAAATCCGCCCCAAGAATGCAGAGTATATAGACTTAGTGGTCCAATTGGATCACAGACTTCAAAACAGAAAAGCAGATCGGTCCAGGTTTGAGACCCGGGTGTTGGTCAAGACCCATGCTATTCCCAAGGGAGTTGATGTCTCTGAGCCTATGAAAATTGGAGGGGTTAAAGGACCCTTAACTCAAAAGGAACGTGAAAGGAGGCGGCAGTTAAAATTATGTCTTTATTGTGGGAATTCTGGACACTTTCTACGAGATTGCCCGGCAAAACCGCCCCGAAAGGCGGTTGGAGCCGCTGATAAAAACCATGAAGACTCTGTTTCGGGAAACGACTCCGCCCGACAAGTGTAGGGGTCCGCTTGCCGAGCTTGAAAACTAACTCTCAGACCTCGCATTTCATTGTGCCAATGGTTCTTGTAGATCCAGAACAGCCTAAGCGGTTGCATGCAATAAAGGCATACATCGATAGTGAGGCTATTGGAAACTATGTGGATCGTGAATTGGTCTCTAGGATTAACCTCCCTCTCCGTCCTAAAACCAGCAAAGATGTCATCACCACAGTCGATGGAACTGAAATTGCCTCTGGACCGGTAACACATTCCACTACTGAGGTGACTCTTATTGATCCCGACGGCCATCGGGAGGGTGTTGTGTTTGATGTAATCAAGGCTCCACAGTTTCAGGTTATTCTTGGAATCCCTTGGTTAGAGACACATAATCCTCAAATTGATTGGCAAGCTAAGAGAATAACCTTCCCGGATTGTACACAGACCTGCTACCCAGAAAACCTGAAGATTAATCTAGCATCTGTAACCTCTGCCTACATGCAACTACCTCCGGAATACCAAGACTTTCAGGACGTCTTCCAAAAGGAACAGGCCAACATGTTACCTCCTCACAGATCGTACGATTGCCAAATCGATCTGGTGCCCGGTGCACAACCCCCTTGTAGCAGGATTTATGCCCTTACCAAACCTGAGAATCTGCATTTGAGACAATATTTGGATCAATACCTAGCTAATGGTTTTATTCGCCCGTCAAAGTCCCCGGCATCCTCGGCTTTGTTCTTCGTGCCCAAAAAAGAAGGCGACCTTAGAACTTGTATCGATTACCGCGCATTGAACCAGATAACGGTTAAAAACCGTTATCCTCTGCCTCTGATCCCTGAACTCCTTGACCAGGTGAAGGACACTTGCATATACACCAAGTTAGATCTCCGGGGGGCTTATCATCTGGTACAAGTTAAAGAAGGCGACGAATGGAAAACTGCCTTCCGTACTAAATACAGATTATTCGAGTACCAGGTGATGCGTACAATTAGACCATCTTCACCCAAGGGGAGACCAAACTTTAAAAATCTGAATGAAATTAGAGTACAACTGGATCATGTTAAAACTAACCGATAGTTTGTTAGATAGTCAGGTCAAAAGGACTCCTTTAGATCTGCCCCTTAATAATAGTAGGGTCAGTGTAAAAGCAAAACAAAATCTGATATATGGACAGGCGACGTTCTCTTCATCTCGTGTAGTAAAATGACATCATATCTAGGCAATAATGCAAGCCCTATCGCATCATTGCATTTAGAAGAATTACCAGCTACATTTCAGGAAACAAGTTGCCACCAGCATCTAGCACCTACTCCTGGTTCAGGATATGTTATTTAAAGTGCCATTATCATCCATCACAGAGTCCATGTTATCAGTTATATGCTCAGTTAGGTCTATCACACCCTCACCGTCCTTGCAATATTCAGTGCACATGTGAAGGTTTGATGTAGCCCACACTACTGGACACTTTTCATGAATACATTATATTTCCTTTGCATTTAGAATAGAGGGAACACAAGGCCTTTAAGTGAACAGAAAATGGACAATGTCACAAATGGGAAGTTATTCCGGTCTGCATTCAAATGTTTTAAATATTGTTGTCCATTGTTGTTTTTTTTCAGAAACCTTGATGAACATGGCGAATGTAAAGTTCTTTACTGGGTCACAAGTGTGGTAGATGCCAGGCAGTGCTAATACACCTGCCCACACTACGTGTCTGCTCTACTGTGGGGAAAGAGGGAGGTGGCTCAAACATTATGTTTATGTGCCTCTGGTTTAGAATGTCGAAAAGGTGTTATCCCTTATCAGGTGCTAGTGATATGGACTTCCGCAGACTCCAAAAGAGAATAGAACCACTAGCTCAGGTCATCACGGCCAGTGGCTGCCAAGCGACATGACCTGGACTTTAACTGTAATTTCGGAAATAGTAGGTCTTTAAACTCCAGTGCAGATACAGTGTCTTGAAAAAAGCTGGTATTTTGAACATGCCACTGTTTTCATTTCACCAGGTGTGTCATTCACAGCATTGTTTGTGCTGTTATGTTTTTAGGGAAAACTAACTTAACAAAATTTGGGGTGAACTGCAAATATGAACAGAAAAAAAGGCCTGCTCACTTAATGGCAGCTGTTAGGAAAGATTTCATATTGTAGGTAATTTTCCTTCCATGTGGCAACCCCCAAACTTTTTGCTGTTGTTTTACACCCTGATCTAGACTTTGCCAGAGAAGCGCAGCCTTCCGCCGCACTCCTCTGGGCTTTTGCTCCATTCTTACGGGGAAACTGACATGCCCTTAAGATGGTCAGTACTGGGAAACGTTGTTTTCCGTAGTTCTTTCCTCATGTTGCAGCTTTCACGCAACATGGCACAAGAGGGCACTGTAAGCTAAGTTACTGCACTCTTGGGTCTCTAGTCATTCTAGAGTCCCTAGTAACTCTCGATGGATTTATAACGAACTGTGCAAGTATGTCACGGACGGGACTGGTGGCAGCGATTGTTTCTTTGTGTTTTGAACTCCCTTTTGCCCTGTTAACCGTGCTTCTCGCGTTTGGCCAAAATGGCTGGCCTGGCTTCCAAAATGGCCAGACCACAAGGTTCTTTGTCCTGTCCGCTGACCGTCTTGCCCCTTCATCTTCCCCCAGGTCGAACCGACCCGGTGCCATCCTTTTTTGGGCATGTACTTTCCCGTGAAACACAGATGCTTTTGCGGGCTTCTACAGGCCTGTTGTAAGCCTCCAGGATGTGGCCTGGGATGTCTGGTCCCAATACACATCCTGGGTGCCAGAGAGTCTAGTGTGTCTTGAATGCCTGGGACCACCGTGGTCCGTGATAGGTCCACGTATGGTGTGAGTGTTTTGTGAGCAGATCTCCCATTGGGCCCTCTTCGTTTTGGCGCAAAGGGAACCCTGGATACGAGGAGGCTGGAAACACCGCTACCATGTCGATCTCCTGAGTTCTCACAAACAAAGGATAAAGGAGCCAAGTATCCTGCAACTAAGAAGCTGAGTCAAGGAATCGCTGGTGACCCGCTGAAGGTTTGGCACCCTGCACTGCTGTCGTCCTGTGAGACCCCTCTGCCTCTGATCGAACTTGAAGGCCTGTACTTCGACCCTTTAGAATAGTGGGAACAACTATTCTCGGCATCTTCACCAACTCCTGTACGTGAGCGTTCAGAAGCGTCCCTGGGCCATCCAGCAGACTGACCAGCCTACACAGGAAGCTTACTCTGTTACCGCCGTCTGGCAGCTGCTGAAATCCGAGCCCTGGACACTCTCACACGCCTCGCACTCTTGGTGTTCCCAGGTCTGAAGTGAGAAGTGTACATTGGGCCTGGAATACAAGCGGCTGCCGAGTTGCCCTGTTGAGGTAACCATCTGTGCGTGTTCGTTGCGTTTGGGACACCCTCGACCCTGAGTTCTGCTGCCGCGGAATCTACACGGCGCCGAGACGTCCCTCTGATCGCATCTGAACCTGCCAGCGAAGAAACTAACTCGGAGAAGCCTGGGTCTGCCTGCATCGGGGACCGATGAGTAGTCAATGCCATGAACCGGTCTCCCTCCTGCAGAAGCCTGTGGCTTTCCCCCGCTGTTGAAAAGCAGCACCCCTTTCTCCGTACTCGCGCCCTGCTTCTGCCCACAAGTGGAGGCTGCGCTTGAGTAGTGGAGGTCTGTTCGCCATTGTTTGTTCACCTCTCTGAACTGCCTGATTTCCCCAAAGAGACACTCCTTGGCCCGTTGGCACCCGCGTGTGCAGGTACTTTTGAGCACAAGGCTCCACTCTTCGTAGGGCTCGGACTTCCTTCTAGTTAGGTGGTCTCTGATGCCGAACTGGGCCTAACGATTACTTGCACTGACTGTTTTCCTCCCCATCTAGGTGGTCTGCATATTTCGTGCTCCTAACTTGTTAGACCCCTCGGTCCTGTATATATATTGTATTGATTGTGATGTGTTGGTTTACTTGCGTTTTATCGTGATTCTTTACTATGGTCGATGTAACAAAGGCCTTGTAATAAATGTGTCTATATTTTTAATATAACACCTGCCTGGATTAATTTGTAAGCGTCCTTGCTTTGTGTGCTCATTGCGGGCTTTCAGTCACCCTCACCCCTCTTGAGACCTAGTCTTGACCGCCGCCATCGCTACCCTGATTGGTCTGGCTTGTCCAGAGGTTACCCTGTTCCAAGAAACTAGGCTGGCCTTCTGAACCTCTGCCCCTCCAGGACAAAGTTCAGAAATCCATCTTAACAAATTGGTGTACAGCGGTGGGATCCGACTGAAGGTATCCAGTGTTGCGCACGAGCGAAGGCATTTCAAGTTATTCCTACCAGGACACGTAGTGAATTGTCGTAGTATAACTTTTAAAATGCCATAGTCCTATCTAACAGTATGGAAACAGGTACCTTGTTAACTTTAAATGCTTCTAAATCCAAAACATTGAAAAAGATATGTGCTGAAAGAGGTGTCTCCTCGCAAGGCACAAAAATGGAGTCCAAAGAATCATGGCGTGGCAAGAAGCTCAGCTTGACGCTATAGCTTCCGAGGACAGTGCAGAAGGAGGTGAGGCTGCTCTCACTGGTAGAACTAACAGTTCTGCCGCTGCACTAGTCCACCGCGACCATGAGGACAGGGAGGATGCAATGGCCAATGTTTCCTCTGCCAGTGCTGATGGGGAAGCCATGCTTGAATTCAAGAAACAAGAGCTGCTGTTTAGGCAGAAGGAGCTTGAGTTCAATATGGCCAAACTCCAGGAAGAGCTTGAGTTCAATAGGGTCAAGCTAAAAATCGAACAGGCAGAAAAACAGAAAGACAGGGATCACCAGTTGGAACTGGCCAAGCTTCAGGTTGCAAATGGATCCAAGGGTCCTGGACATGGGCCTGGGGCCTCCTCTCATCCAAGGGTTCCAAAAGATCTGCTCAGTGTATATGAGGAAAATAATGACATTATGGACTGGCTGAATACATTTGAGTATGCATGTGAAGTTCAACAAGTTGACAATGCTGATAAAATTGCCTGGTTACTCAGCAGACTGTCCCATTCTGGCTGCAGTGCCATTATGGAAATGTCGAAGGCTGAGCGAGCAGATTTTGCAATGTTGAGGCAAACTCTCATTTTAAAGTTTGGAAAGACTCCTGCCCAATATTTAAAACGATTCCGAGAGTATAAGAAAAAAGAAGGTGGTGCTTGGGTATCTTATGTAACCGAATCCTTAAAAAACTTGACTGGCTGGGTCGAAGGTTATAAGGTTTCTACCTTTGAAGGTATGATAAGTCTTGTCATGCTGGAACATATTTTTGCATCTTCTTTCCCTGAGCTTAAGCAGCATTTGGCGGATTCTAAGGAGATAGATCCAAAGAAACTTGCCATTGCAGCAGATTTATGGGTGTCACATTGAGTGTCCCATAAGGACAAAACTCATCCTAGTAAGCAGGAGGAAGGGAAAAAGTCCAAAGATAAGGAGGGTGGAGAATCTGATAAATCTTCTTCTCAAAAGGGCCACAAAAAGAAAAATAAGGGTAAGACACAAGAGAACTCACAGGGTAGTGGAGGTCAGCCTCCGAAACAGAACTCTGGTTTTAGTAAGCCTCCCTACGTAAACAGACCCAATGGATCTCGTTTTGCTTGTGGAGCAACTGACCATGTGAAGGGGGATCCCCGGTGTAAGGTTAAACCTTTGGGGGTCCACTCCGCTAATCTGGCCTTCTCCTCCAACGAGGAAGAAGCGATTACAGGAGCATCCTTCTCCTCAGACTCCTTCCCCAGTGGGATAAAAGCTGAGGTAGTTTTAGTTTCCCTGGGTTCCTGGGAGCCTAAAGTCGCAGAGGCTTATGCTAGGATTCCAGATAATACCAAGCACTACTTTAAAGACAGTGTGATGATCAATGGAGTCGATACTCCAGCTCTTAGGGATAGTGGGTGCAGTCGAACTGTAGTGGATTCTACCTTGGTAGACTCAGAGGAAGTTGCCAGAGCTACTCTGATGCCCACTAAGTTGGCTGACGGCCCACCTCACATGTTTCCAGTAATACCTGTACATCTTACTCTCAATGGTACAGCAGTCAGGATTCCAGTGAGCATTCAGAGGAACGTCCCAGGAAAGGTCTTGTTGGGCAACGATCTCAGAGCTTTAGGGCTCGTGGGAGACACTGCTGACAGACCCTGAACACGGTCTCAAACACTGGCAGCATTGGCCAAGACCAATGCACTGCCCCAGCCAAAGGGGAAACCCAAGGCTAAAGGAGTAAAGAAATCAAAACGAGGGAAAGAAAATATTCCCCCAAACTCACCTACCACTGTGGTGGAGGAAGTTGGTCAATCGCCCGAACCTGACAAGGAGGCGGCGATACCTGAAGTATTTGAGCCCAATGACCATCCTGAACTAAAAGACTTGTTAGTAGAAGGTGGTCCTGACAGGGAAGAGTTCAGTAAAGGCCAACGTGAGTGCCCATCTCTGGAAGGCCTAAGGAGACAGACCTGCTCCCAGCTTGAGGGTGAACCTCCTGGGAAGAATCAGATTTATTG
The DNA here is from genome assembly GCF_040938575.1 of Ambystoma mexicanum. Taxonomy (NCBI): domain Eukaryota; kingdom Metazoa; phylum Chordata; class Amphibia; order Caudata; family Ambystomatidae; genus Ambystoma; species Ambystoma mexicanum. The sequence continues at coordinate 895,448,113 of NC_090929.1, forward strand.
GGAAGGTGGACTCCTGTACAGTGAGCACACAGAGTCTACAGAAGGAGACCATAGGAGGTTGGTGGTTCTCCTTGCTGTAAGACCCTTCCTCCTGCAGCTGGTGCATGAAGTGCCCCTTGCTGGTCACCTTGGTATTAAGAGGACCAAGCAAGGGTTATCCATGCACTTCTACTGGCCCAAGATGGGGGTGCAAGTAGAAAGTCACTGCAGGAGTTGTGCCTCCTGCCAGTTATCTGGTAAGAGTGGCTCAACAATCCAAGCTCCATTGGTACCACTCCCAATTGTGGGAATACCATTCGAAAGGGTAGGGATCGACATCGTTGGTCCCCTTGACCCGCAAACATCCTCAGGCAATAGGTGTATCCTGGTGCTGGTCGACTATGCTACCAGATATCCTGAGGCCATCCCATTGAAAACTGTAACTGCCAAGTCAGTTGCAAAAGCATTACTTGGCATCTTTACTAGGGTTGGCTTCCCTAAAGAAGTTGTGTCTGACAGAGGCAGCAACTTTATGTCAAAGTATATGCAGGCTATGTGGAAGGAATGTGGGGTCACCTACAAGTTCTCCTCCGCATACCACCCCTAGACCAATGGTCTGGTGGAACGGTTCAACAGAACGTTAAAGAGTATGATTGGGGCTCTGTAATAACCTCAAAGAAGAAAATGGGATCTTCTTTTACCATGCTTACTGTTTGCCTACCGAGAGGTACCACAGGAGGGTGTTGGCTTCAGCCACTTTGAACTTCTGTTTGGTCACCCTGTGCGGGGACCCTTAGCCATAGTCAAGGAGGGATGGGAGATGCCCACTCCCCCTATTACTACCAACGTAGTAGACTATGGGCCTCATCACGAGTTGGGCGGTAATGCCAGCGCTATTAGCGCCGGCGCTAATAGCCCTACCGCCAAACCCCCCGGCGCTATTAGCGCCGGATCATGGGTTTGGCGGAAGGGTTATTGCCCATTCCCCATTGGGCCCATTCGGGAATTCCTCATTCCACATTGGGCCCAATGGGGAAAATTTGCGCTATTACCGCCGGCGGATTTCCCACTGGCGGTAATAGCACCGAAAATCTGCAATTTTGCTGTGGATTTATCCGCCAAGGCCATGATCTGGCGGACCCTTAAATGCGATGGTAATAGTGCTAACGCCGCATTTAAGGGTTACTGCCAGACTCGTGATGAGGCCCTATGTGTTAGGGCTCAGAAAACGGATGGTACTTCTGATGGGTCTGGCTAGTGACAAGTTGAAGGCAGGACAAGCGCTGGTGAAACATTGGTATGACCAGAAAGCTTCCCTCATCAACTTTACACTTGGTCAGCAAGTCCTGATTATGAATCCCATAAGGCCTAGAGCTTTACAGGACAAATGGTCAGGCCCTTACACAGTGGTGGAGCCCCTGGGTGAGGTCAACTATTTAGTGGACCTTGGAAGGCCTGGACAGGCTCCAAAAGTGTTCCACGTAAATAGGCTGAAGGCTTTCGTCCCAAGAGTCGAAATCGCAGCACTCCTACTGGCTTCAGATGTTGAGAAAGAGGAGTCTGAACCTCTCCCCGACATGTTCCAAAGTGGTCCTTCAGATAGCTCCTTTGAGGGTGTCCGAGTGGCCCCTCACCTGACTTCTGATCAGCAGGCTGAGGTGAAAAGTTTGCTTAGGCAATTTTCCCCCCTGTTTTCCCAGTCCCCTGGTTTGACACCTTGGTGCAAACATAACATAGACACAGGAGGCAGCGTACCTACCAAAAGTAGAGGGTACAGAATGTCAGACAAAGTACGGTCTTACATTAAGACAGAGGTCAACAAAATGTTAGACCTTGGGGTGATTGAACTCTCTAGTAGTCCTTGGTCCAGCCCTGTGGTGTTGGTTCCAAAAGCAGGCACTTCTGAATTGAAGTTCTGCGTGGATTACAGGGCTCTGAATGCTGTCACCAAGACAGATGCACACCCCTTGCCTCGAACAGATGAGCTGGTGGATACCTTGGGTGCCTCCAAGTACCTCAGCACGTCTGACCTCACTGCGGGCTATTGGCAAATAGCCTTAGCAGAACATGCCAAGGAGAAGACAGCGTTTTCCACTCCAGACGGTCTTTACCAATTCAGGGTAATGCCGTTCGGGTTGAAGAATGCACCTGCCACTTTCCAGAGGCTTGTGAATCATGTGTTGAATGGGTTGGATGAATTCTGTCTTGCATATCTGGATGACATAGCAGTTTTCAGCGCCACCTGGGAAGACCATGTGAAACACCTCGGGATTGTGCTACAGGCTCTTCGGAAAGCACACTTGACCATAAAGGCTAGTAAATGCCAGATTGGACAAGGCTCAGTGGTTTACCTTGGACATGAAGTAGGTGGAGGGAGGATACAGCCTCTTCCCAGTAAAGTACAAGCAGTACAAGACTGGCCTACCCCCACTACACAGACCCAAGTGAGAGCCTTCCTAGGTCTCAACGGGTATTACCGCAACTTCATGGCAGACTATGGCACCTGACTGCCCTCACCACTCCGAAGAAACCCAAGAAGGTAACTTGGACCGACGAGTGTGAGAAGGCCTTCAACGGCTTAAAAGACTCCTGTCCTTAGGGCCCCGGATTATCAAAGACCTTTTATTGTCAGACAGACGCCTCTGACACTGGGATAGGAGCTGTACTATCGCAAGTAGATGTCAAGGGTAAGGAACACCCTATTGGGTTCATTAGTTGCCAGCTTAAGGACAGAGAGCTCAGATGGTTCACAGTAGAGAAAGAATGCTTCTCTGCTGTGTGGGCCCTACGGAAGCTGAGGCCCTACCACTATGGGACCCACTTCACTGTGCAAACTGAACATAAGCCCTTAAAGTGGCTGATGAACATGAAGGGAGAGAATCCAAAGTTGCTTAAGTGGTCCATAAGTCTACAAGGCTTTGACTTCACTATTGAGCATAGGCCAGGTGTCCAACATAGCAATGCTGATGGGTTGTCCAGAATGTTTAACCGACCTGAACAAGAGACTCATCCAGGGGTGGATTAGTTCCCCCTGTCCTTAGTCTGGGAGCGGCGAGTGTTAGGAAAGATTTCATATTGTAGGTAATTTTCCTTCCATGGGGCAACCCCCAAACGTTTTGCTGTTGTTTTACACCCTGATATAGACTTAGCCAGAGAAGCGCAGCCTTCCGCCGCACTCCTCTGGGCTTTTGCTCCATACTTACGGGGAAACTGACATGCCCTTAAGACAGTCAGTACCGGGAAACGTTGTTTTCCGTAGTTCTTTCCTCATGTTGCAGCTTTCGCGCAACATGGCACAAGAGGGCACTGTAAGCTAAGTTACTGCACTCTTGGGTCTGTAGTCATTCTACAGGTCCTAGTAACTCTCGATGGACTTATAACGAACTGTGCAAGTATGTCAAGGACGGAACTGGTGGCAGCGATTGTTTCTTTGTGTTTTTAACTCCCTTTTGCCTTGTTAACCGCGCTTCTCGCGTTTGGCCAAAATGGGTGGCCTGGCTTCCAAAATGGCCAGACCACGAGGTTCTTTGTCCTGTCCGCTGACCTTCTTGCGCCTTTCCTTCCCCCAGGCGAGCCAACCCAGGGCCATCCTTATTTGGGCATGTACTTTCCAGCAAAACACAGATGCTTTTGCAGGCTTCTGCAGGCCTGTTGTGAGCCTCCAGGATGTGGGCTGTGATGTCTGGTCCCAATGCACATCCTGGGTGCCAGAGAGTCTAGTGTGTCTTGAATGCCTGGGACCACCGTGGTCGTGATAGGTCCACGTATGGTGTGAGTGTTTTGTGAGCAGACCTCCCATTGTGCCCTCTTCGTTTTGGCGCGAAGGGAACCCTGGATAAGAGGAGGCTGGAAACACCACTACCATGTCGATCTCCTGAGTTTTCACGAACAAAGGATAAAAGAGCCAAGTATCCTGCAACTAAGAAGCTGAGTCGAGGAATCGCTGGTGACCCGCTGAAGGTTTGGCACCCTGCACTGCTGTCGTCCTGTGAGACCCCTCTGCCTCTGATCGAACAAGAAGGCCTGTACTGGTACTTTGACCCTTTATTATAGTGGGAACAACTATTCTCGGCATCTTCACCAACTCCTGTACGTGAGCCTTCGGAAGCGTCCCTGGGCCATCCAGCGGACTGACCAGCCTACACAGGAAGCTTGCTCTGTTACCGCCGTCTGGCTGCTGCTGAAATCCGAGCCCTCGACACTCTCACACGCTTCGTACACTTGGTGTTCCCAGGTCTGAAGTGAGAAGTGTACATTGGGTCTGGAATACAAGCAGCTGCGAGTTGCCCTGTTGAGGTAACCATCTGTGCGTGTTCACTGCGTTTGGGACACCCTTGACCCTGACTTCTGCTGCCGCGGAATCTACATGGCGCCGAGACATCCCTCTGATCGCATCTGAACCTGCCAGCGAAGAAACTAACTCGGAGAAGCCTGGGTCTGCCTGCATCGGGGACCGGTGAGTAGTCAATACCCTGAACCGGTCTCCCTCCTGCAGAAGCCTGTGGCTTTCCCCCGCTGTTGAAAAGCAGCACCCCTTTCTCCCTACTTGCGCCCTGCTTCTGCCCACAAGTGGAGGCTGCGCTTGAGCAGCGGAGGTCTGTTCGCCATCGTTTGTTCACCTATCTGAACTGCCTTATTTCCCCGAAGAGACACTCCTTGGCCCGTTGACACCCGCGTGTGCAGGTACTTTTAAGCACAAGTCTCCACTCTTCGTAGGGCTCGGACTTCCTTCTAGTTAGGTGGTCTCTGATGTCGAACTGGGCCTAACGATTACTTGCACTGCCTGTTTTCCTCCCCATCTAGGTGTTCTGCATATTTCGTGCTCCTAACTCTTTAGACCCCTCGGTCTTGTATATATATTGTATTGATTGTGATGTGTTGGTTTACTTGAGTTTTATCGTGATTCTTTACTTTGGTCGATGTTACAAAGGCCTTGTAATAAATGTGTCTATATTTTTAATGTAACACCTGCCTGGAGTAATTTGTAAGCGTCCTTGCTTTGTGTGCTCATTGCGGGCTTTCAGTCACCCTCACCCCTCTTGAGACCTAGTCTTGACCGCTGACATCGCTACCCTGATTGGTCTGGCTTGTCCAGAGGTTACCCTGTTCCAAGAAACTAGGCTGGCCTTCTGAACCTCTGCCCCTCCAGGACAGAGTTCCGAAATCCATCTTAACAGCAGCTGGCAACACTTTGGGCAATGACCAACAGAGGTGAACTGGGGGGTTTCAGTTTCAGTCCTAGAATCCGTAAATCATCCTCAATGGACGATGGGGGTCAAAAGAAACTTGCCATTTGGTGCCATAAGACCATACAGCAGCCTGAAAACACATAAATAAATGATTCACTATTAAAATTCTTCATGCACCCATTTGTCACATAGGACTGGTTTAGTGGTTACGTCATAACGAGGAAACCTAGATACTTCTGAGCACAGATCACCTAGTAAACCAAATGTGTGTTTTATGACCTCAGGAGTACCCCTTCATCACATGTGCCTCATTTCCCATATCCCATCAAAATTGTAAGCACTTAACAACAGGCAAACTCATTTGTAAATCCCCATATACAAGGTGGACATACATTTTTAATGAAGAATGCAACTGACCTCTCCCACTACCGTAGGAATGTTACTGCACACCTACTACTGTATAATTGTATATAATGTTTATCCCTCTGCTACTGTAGATAATTACCCGGTTTATTGTATAATATGTATAATGTGTAAATTGTGTACTGCTTAAAATGTAAGAACAGCGCTCAGTTGCCTCAGGGCTGGCGGCGCTATACAAATAAACTAAATACAAATACAAATACAATGCCAGAATCCACTAGGAATGTATTTGGTGATGATTTGTTCCTGTAAACTGAACACTCATCTCTGTTGGGAAAGGTTGCACCTGGCAGGTTCCACAAAATATGGGCCTGTTGCCCAATGCAGGAAGTGGCTGCTGAGGTAGGAGCTGTTGCATCAGATGAGAAACTCAACACCCTGCCTTGGGGGTAAAGGAAAACAAGGCAATTAGGGCTGAGCTGTTCCTTGACATATCTTAATGTGTTGGGATTTCGAAATTCTTGTTGAGATCATACTCAAAGTATGTAGAACAACTTGCTTCGGGGGCGGGGGTGGTACTCATCTCACGTATATATATGGCTCAGGCTCAGACGAGGAGGCAAAGCTCAAAGGGACTCTTCCATTATTTCCTGTCTTCATTTTCGGGCAACCGGTGCTAGAGACGACCATGTCAGCCAAGGGAGGATGCAAGGAACCTCAGCAGCCTCAGTGTCAAGAGCCCCAAGTCCAGGGCAAGTGCCAAGAACGTAAGTAACAATATTATCAATAATGGCGACAGAGTAAATCGCTCTTTGCACTTAAATGATTGCTATTTACAACCCAGCCCATCTGTGCTCACTTTATCGACCTTTGAAGGATTAAAGACTGAGTGGGTGTTGCAGGTTTTCAAACGTGTGAAATACAGGTTACAAACAGCTCTCTGCAGTAAGTGTTGAACCCACTGATCTATCTCACTGATTGTCTTTTTCAAAACATTGATCATTTGGTCTGACAATATGAGCTGTTCGATGGGTAAACATAGTATATTTCCGCAATGAAAAATAGTCCATGTTCACTTAGTATTTTTTGTTCATTAACTATTTACAGTGCTGTTCTAATGCAATCCCTATATAAAGATTTCACCCAGCTTTAACAGTATCACCATATATAATAATGTCTAAATCGCAATAACCTATACTTACTTATACAGCATGACACACTATTAGACTTGGCAGATCACCACAACACCCTAGATGGCTGGAATATTTTAACACCAAAAAGACTTTAGTATGTCGGAGGGGAGTAAATTACCTCAGTAGTAGGAATACCTATATAACTCAGTCCAACACAGCACAATTTCATACATGAGAAATACAATACATAGACACAAATGTCCAGCAGGAGAATTGACAAGTATATGTGATTAAAAACAACAGTTGTCCCAACTCTTTTGCAAAGTTATGTTTGGCCCACAGGATCTCTGCCTTCACCTCCTTCAGTGTTATGAGGATGACACACAGCTCTCTTTCAGGCTACCCTCGGCCTCTTCCCCCTCCTCGCTCATCCCTGACTGTCCGCAATTCAATCCTGATCTGCTGCTAATGATCTCTGCCTTAATGCCAGTAAGACAGAGATTGTCCTCATTGGGACCCCTGCTCCCGTTTTCCAACTTGCACTCTGGCCGGCCTCCCTTGATTCTGTGCCCTCACCCAGCAGTGAGGAAACATCTCTAGGGGTATTCTTCGACTCCACTCTCTGCTTCTCTTCTCACATCTCGGACATCTCTAAAAAGTCCCGCTACCAGCTGCACCTCCTCAGAGGTATTCTACCTTTTCTCACTTTCCCCCAAAGGCTCACTGTCTGCAAAACCCTGGTTCTCTCTAGACTGGACTACTGCAACAGTCTCTTTCTCGATCTTCCTACTTCTACTCTCCGACCTCTTCAACTTATCCAGATTAGAACTGTAAGACTTATCCTTGGCCGCAAGCCCAGGGACCACATTTCTCTGGCACTGAAATCCCTCCACTGGCTCCCAGTGGCTGCAAGGATCAAGTTCAAGTCCGTCTGCATGGTACACAAGGCTTTCTGGGCCGGGGCCCGCACTACCTACAACGTTCTCTGCCTAAATACTCTCCTTCTAGAGCCCTCCGCTCGGCCTCCTCCAACTCTGCAGGTGAGCCATTTCTCCAAACAGAGATTTGGGGGTAGAACTTTATCCTCTGCAGGTACCTCCCTCTGGAACAGCCTCCCTGCCTCTTTCCATCTTGAGCTGGACCTCCTCAAGTTCCGGAAACTCCTCAATATCTTCCTCTTCTTTTCCTCTTTCACTCTCCCTCTCCCCTGCTAACCTCCCTTCTCTTCTCTCCTGTTTCTCTCCTCCTTTATCCTCCCCAACTCTGCTCAGTTTTGCTGACTGGCCGTCTGGTGCACCTCCAGAGCCTCACAGGTCTTAGGCTCCCCTGCCATTCCTACACTTGCCTCCAGGTCTCTGCACTCTGCTACACACTTCTGCACTCGGAATATGTTCCATGTGAGGGGCAACCTCTCTGCACTTAACCCAGGCCCCTGATGGACTGGGTGCACTTGCTCCCCCCTCCCTCGCACTTCCTGTCTATGCACTTGCACGTCCTTGAATGCATTAGGCCTAGCAAGATCGTTTATCCTGTCCTCTCTTTGTCCCCCCTCCCTAGCTCGGTTGTACCTGAACTACTTGTGCATGGGCCCATTATTGATGATGACCAATCATCAATCAATCTGACTGTCACAAGGCCTAGTATGGTAGTTTCTTGTTTTTTATGTACTTTTCCCCCTTGTCCCCCCTCCTTCTCTCCACACTCGTTGTCATGCACTTGTACTATCTGACAAGTCCTTTAGCCTAGTATGGCAGCTTATTGATTGTATCCTCCCCCCACCCCTCTTCACTCCTTCCCCCCTGTTATGCACTTGTAATAGTAGAAATGCCTCAGGCCTAGTATGCTAGTTAATTTTGTTAGATAATTCGGAAACTTGAAGGCCTTAGAATGACTACTGTATTCCCTTGTTCCCTTCCCGCTTTGAAGCACTTCACATGTGTATAAGCGCTTTACAAATAAACATTTACAATTACAATTATTTATCTGTGTTACATTGACACAAATATATCTTAAATACAGGTCAATAACCAGTGAAAATTGACATGACCCATTACTTTGCTGCATAGTTGGGGAATTTACAAAGTTTGCTCGTGCAAGGACTCAACAACACGTGTTTAAGTGCAAACGAACAGGAAAGGGAAGTATGCAAAAGCTATGTCCAAATGTCCGTCACCTGTATATGTCAAACTCAATGTTTGCATCTTGGCGCTAGAGCAACCGTCTGCAACCCACAGCTCGCCAGCTTCAGCCCTACCCAGCTTAGTCAATGGTGAGTGATCATGGGAGTCATAGTCCAAAACATCTGGGAACCACAGAGCACACTGTGTTTATTGTATTAGGGTGCAAGGACCTGGGTCCCAAGAGGGGTGCAGATGGCAGTTAAGGACACTCTATCATGTCTCGTAACTTAAGGTCTGGTCATCAGGGAAAGCAAAGGATAAATTATCTATTGAAGGCTTTGCAAGAAGTGAAAACCCTATCAAATTTGCATTGACTTTGTGGGTTTATTAGTGCCAACCAATACACAGGCTCCCAAATGAAGAGCAGGTTAGTGCCGGTGGATTGGCTGGAGTAAATTCCTGTAGGACAATTTAATGGAGCTCTAGAAATTGCAGGCATCTGTGCAATTAATTGTGATCTAGTCATCAACAAATCTCTGCGAGAGGTTGAGTTGCACTCACATCTTTATGACCAAATTGCAGATTGGAGTATGCTCAAGAAACCTAGAGAATTACTCAAATGTATGGATTAGGCTCAGGTTGCGCTTCTTGTGACAGTTGGGCAAAGTGTGAAAAATTGATGTGCGCACTTGTAGCAACTTAATGCTGTTGTCATGGCGGGCACAGAGATACCCAAGAGTTTCCTCAGAGATCTTCAGGCTTTCATTTCCCACGTTTAGACAGTGAGCTGGTAAAGCTGCAAGCTCCAGATATCTTTCTGTAGCTTGGTGTTGACAGTCCTCTCATTTGAAAACCGGATGTGGAGCTTCCGTGACCGTCGGAAGTGTCTCTCATAGTGAGGACACCATGACTGTCCATTTCGGCTATCAGCCGACAGCTTTGGAGTAAAAGTATCAGCCATTTTGCAGGCAGCCATCACAGAGTTGAGATCCATTACTGACCAGATCTTCAATGCGAGACCTGAGTCCGCACATCTACAGCATATAATGACTGAGATAAAATATGTCTATTGAGCAGACAGAACTCATAAAGGAACAGGCCTCATGTGCCCAGAAATGTATCAGGCCACAGCAGAATTCACAGCAGGCATATGTCCTGGTGCATGCAGGTAGGATAGCAATTACCCTGCGAGAGATAGGAAGAAACATGAGGTCCAAGGTCAGAACACCCACTTAGCTGTCCCCTCCCCCCTTCCTCCCGTTCATGTTGGAGTGTCTTCCGGCATGAACCTTGAAAATGCAATATCAAAATTGTATCATAACCACTTCTTCTCTGAGAGAGTCAATAGCTTGATATTAAAATCATGTTTATTGTAGACTCAGAAGTAGCCCAAACTGAAGCTATCAGAAACTGAGAGCCTAGATTTCTTGACAGCAAAATTAGAGGCGGCCCCATTAATGTTTTTAGGTAATAATGCTTGATGGAAGGCACATATTCTTTTCCTTTCTTAAAAGACATGATCTGGTGCTGTCAAGAGACATCTGATGGGAGCAATTGATGCCCCATTTTACCTACCATTCTTCTTTCGACTCTGCTCCTAAATCTCATTGTCCCCCCTTTGCCCCACAATCCTCCAACTAGTGCTTTTGTAGCCCACCCACCACCACATCCGGGCTCAACTTTACCACGCCGCTCCCTACGCTCTTAGTCAGTCCCATCCCTTCACTGACCTGTGCCCTATAAGTCAGAAGAGACTTGGAGTAGTTCCCTTCTTCTTTGTTCCTGGGCAGGCACCTCCTTTTGTAGCTTTTAAAACTTGTTAAACAGCTGTCACAATATGCTGTGTGCTGATAGCCATAACCCCCTCATTGGGCAGCATTTAAATTTGGTAATGGTGCATGGGTTCGCAATAGGGTACTGACTTTGCTGTGTCCTGTAACTTGGGCTTTGGGCCATTACCAAGTGGTAATGCTCCCTGCTTAGGGAGTTCTTCCTTATATAATAATAGCATTGTTTTCTAATATAGCACTACTTAGTAGACCCCTCCAACTTCTAAGCGCTGTAATAACAGGTGTTATCATTTCTCAATAATTTTTAATGGTACTTGGTTAATTGGCACTGGAAGGATGTAAGGCTATGTCTTACTTGGGCTTTCGACCTTGCAGAGTGCAGGCTGCTCTCATGTCAAAGATCAACATTTTACTCATGAGCTGTCCACCCTTAGAATCATCTAATCTGAGCTTCAATCCTTTTGTGGGCAGTGACCACTACCATGACCATCCAAAAGGATGCCTTTTGTTTGCCCACCTATGAGCCTTGTGGTGGGAACTTCAGAACTCTATTCTCTACTTCCTGGATTCCACGGTTGCATGTACCATTCTGTCGACCATGATGCTCTTGCCCTGTGGGTGAAAGAAGGCTGCCCACCTGCGCTAAGAGCAATATTCAGCCACCATGGATGGTGCATCTAGTTTTGTGATTGTGCCCCTATTGTTGCTGAAAATGTTTCCAAGTAATGTGATGTATTAGGAAGACCTTGATTTCCAAACAGATGTTTTTGTGCTAACCTTAATATCTTGCTTTTTTTTTAGCCTGTGAACCGGTGCAGCAGTGCCAGGACCAGACTCCTCAATGTGTCCCAGGTGAGAGAGATTAAATCAGCAACACAATCACCTGTTTTCAACCCCTTTGACCTCTAATCACTGAATACACTGTGGAGCATATCCAAGGCAGACTCAGCACCTGCAATCCTACATCCTACCCCCAATCGCAGACCCATCTCCACCCATGACAACAAGAACGGCAGAAACTGTGTAAATCATCCTTGCTGGAACTTAAGCAATACAACGCCCCTCCTGTGTTTATCCTAGATCCTTCCCGACTTAAACATTACATCACATCAAGTGAGAACCCACCAAGCTTATGGTAATGCCTCAAAGGAAAGTGGTGAGCAGTCATTACACTCTCAGGTTATGTTCCTATAGACAGTAAAGTTCACATATGATCATCTTCCACTGGCGTGACTTCATAGCAGGGGAGTGCAGCATTGCATCGGCCTCTCAGGTCTCTGGTGGTGTGGTGAAGGAAGGAGGCTGACTAAAGGGGGAGGCTAAGGAGGTGCCCAGGACCGTAGATATTTTTCTTTCATCCCAGGATGTCTATGCATTCCACTTACGGGCCTTATCCACCACGTGTATTGCTGGTCAATACAGTCAGAGGCGGATGTGGAAAATGGACACTGAGTGGCCACACAACAGCAGGGTTCATTTCCATGAAGAGCTCAGAATGATAGTCACTCAGACCCTTAGGTGAAATATATCCCCATTGTTGGTATTTACTCATCTACAAGTGTATATATACTATAAAACCCAACCTCCACCTCTTCTCACTTGTCCTTTCCGCTTACCATGCTCGGTAGCTCTATGCTGACCAAACACACCCTTTAAGAGAGATGTGTTATTTTACAATATAGAACTATTAGCAGCCTGTGAGTCCAATAATATGGCTTCATGCAGCATAATGTATATCCTGTGCATGCTGCTACCAGCCCACATAAGAGGATAACTTACTGAGATTATCTTTGCAAGAATGAATGAACATGGTTTCCAACAAATGACTGATACAACATAAATGACTGCAACATTTTCAGCAACCTGTACATAAATATGTATACTGTGTTGCTCAACTATGAAATAACAGACTGCTACACAGGCTCCTCTCAGCTGCCCTATTCTGTCCACCTGCTTCAAAATGTTAGTTGATGTCACTTCATTTGTAAGATGTGTATATTCATGCATGAGCAGGGATCCAACCAACATCTGCAGCACCCTGTGACCTGCGCATAAAACATACACACAAAGAAAACCATCTGTGGCCCAGTGCAAATATAACATCTCATAATCTTGTAAAAAAGGATCATAGTTGAGAATAGAAACTGAGTATTTATTGTTTGAAAAGGTCCTTCAAGATGTTCACGTATCTGCCTGCCACCCAAGGGTCTCTTCACCAGGGATACACTCACTCAAACAGCAATAGGCTGAACTTTACATTTAATGTCATTTCTTTTCTTTCACTTCACACTAACTAAGCTTGTTCTACGCAAGTCCTCTCATCCCTGGAAGCACCTGGAGATAACATCCCCTGCCAAAGATCAAAAAGGGGGCTGTGTAGCTAAACCTATGTCTCAATCCAGGAATTTCATGAAGTATTTTCACAATTAAACTATACAGGCCTTCCTCTCTGCAAACATACTGCAATGTATGATCAGTGCATTGAGTGGAGGGGCCATCATGTTGCACAGCATGCAAATGCCTGCACATCTTTGGAAGGGCATGGTTAGAACTGTCTCACTTTACAAGTGAACAAAAAACATTGCAAACTTTAGAGATTCGAGTTAAAAAAGCTTACGAGGCAGTGATAACCAAAGAACAACATGCAATTACAACAGCATGGCAAGGCTTTCCACTCTAGTACAGACCTGAAACTCTGGATGTTCAAACAGTGCTTAAACGGCTTGGGGGAATTGTTCACTCTGGCAGGAAATTACTCTAAAAAGGCCATTCTTTGTGTTCAGAGCATCGAGAAAAAGGGCTCACCTGGCTCCTAGATTATGGAATTCATGACCTTTTGATGTACAGTCTTCTTCTACTCTTCATTTATTTAAAACACGTCCAAAACAGTATTTGTCTCTCTGACCCAAGAATGCTCTGCTGGATTTTCTCTTTTTCAAGCATGGCTGTACTTATTGGTGTTAGCTTCATTTGCTCTTCCATTTATATTGTACTGTTGTTCACTTTTGAAAAAAGCTTTGGCTAATGGTGTGCTATAAGTACTATGAATAAATAAATAAATACCAATGAAGTAAAACATTTAAGTTGCTAAACCTTTTGTTAGAACAGATGCAAAGAGGTGAAAGCCACAGAAACCAGTCTTTGTAGTAGCTGGTCTGTAGAACCTTTCAATATCTACTTAAAAGTGAGAAATGTTCCAACTTTTCCTTATGTATACAACTATAATCAAAAAATGTAATTTTCTACTGAAAACACCATTTCCGTACATTTATCCATTTGCTGCAACACAGTCAACCCTCCGAGAATGTGGTAATGGACTGAAGGAGTGTGCTGGCCCTGGCCATCAGTGAGCTGCGTGTATATATAACTAGCAAGACAATGATGTGTACTGGGCAATTATGAAAGCAAAACCCTTCAAGGTCTCACATACTCCATCCAGCACAGGATCAAATAATTGGTGAACTTTCTATGTGCCTACACAAACATCTGACATCTTAAATACTGAACACAGTATCAAACCATTTGTTTTTTTAGCATTGAACTATTTTGACTTCCCAAAAAATGTGCTTTCTATTATAATCTGTGCCCGGAAATGTTATGTTATTTGATATTTATATTGCGCTCATCACCACCATAGTGATCTTACTGGCCTTGTCCTAGAAGAGGGGTATTGTGACCTTGCCAGCTTGTTGCCAGAACATGGTCCTTCAATATGAAAGGAGGAGGGTTGAGGGGAAGGGAAGCTTATAGGACATGGGGATTAGACAATAGACAAATAAGTGGTTTAAATATACAGGATGATGAGGAGAGATTATGTTTGTGAACTGTGATCAGCTATTGTTAGGCTTGAGAGAAAATGCTAGGAATGTGCAGCTGGCTTTAATAACAAGGCTTAACTGTGATGTCAGTATCTAGACCAGACAATGCTTGGTGCGAGATATGATTGGTTTGTGGTTGAATGATGGACTGAGATGTGCTCAAGCAGAAAGCAAAATCAGATTTAGTAAAATGAATCAGTGATGATAATTAATGTTGAAGTGGGTCTGGATCAAGAAACAGCACGTATAATTACCATAAGATCCTAATTGTGCATCCTCAGTACATCTATATCTCCCAGCTACCACCAACTCTTTGCTAACACTATTCTTCTCATTCTTGCCAAACAGAGCCTTGCCCACCTCCATGTCAAGACCAGAAGTCGGTAAAAGGTGTTAAGAAGTGTTAATTGCACTTGGGAGGGACCAGTTCTCCTACATTCTGCCTCAGGAAGAAGAATCCCCAATTCTACAAGTTGTGATGAAAACCAGAAAAGTTATTCATTATTAAATATATCATTTCTTATTTCAGAAGAGATAAACAACTGATGACTGGGGTCACTCCTGTAATACAGGGGCACTGCTGCAGTAGATATGAACCTGTTGTCTTACCTATAATAAATGCACCCTGAAATCTAAAGAACCTGGTGTCTGTCACTCTGCTTCATTCCTAGCAATAGCTGCAAAACTGAGGAAATGATTGGAAAAGACTCAGTGGGGCCTGTGAGGCCCCCCCTTATCTCTATAGATAAGCAAGATGTGGTAAAAGACTATCATCAAAAATATCCTGAAATATGTCTACAAATAAAACACTCCCCCCCCCCGCAGCGAGAGTACTGTAGCAAGGATGCACATGCCAAGTGTAGAACACACCATCAGATATATAATAGTGCCAATTTTAATGATGATAATTATACTGTTAACAGGTTAACAGCAATAATAATGATGAATATGTTACGGTTTATCATTTTTAATACCATTATTCCTATTGCAAAGGGATATGGTGGACTGTTGCAAAGTTATGGGGTTTTGACCAAAAACACATACATAAGCAAAAAAAAAAACAAACAAAAAAAAAAATATATATATATATATTTATATATATATATATGTTGAAAACTCTGCACCAAGGTCCAGGAAAGGTGGAAAGCACTCCAGGAAACAGTCTTGCTTGCAATAGTCACAGCAAAACACTGAGGCAGGAAACCAGTTAATGTCAGCCAAAAATCAATACTTTAATTCATAAAATGTCCAGGAAGGGAGAAACAAACACGAAAAACGACACGTTTCACGGTGACAGACCGCTTGTTCACGTTTAGGGCAACAAACACAATGGAACGACTATTTATACAGTCATCAACTCTGTGACTTCTGTGTAGAGAGTCGTGCACACTTTCTTTTCTTGTCTCTTGTAAAAGTACGCCATCTTGGAATGGGTTAAAGCGTGTTAAATCTCATTAAGCTTAATAGCAAAGAAAAACAAAACATGCTTATTTGGAAATGCTCGGCTGACCAAGGGCAAATGGTTATTGTTGACAAAAAACCCTTTATGTGAGGTAAGTTCTCGTAAAAATGAATGAATAAATAATTACATGCAGTATCTAAAATAAAGTGCGTAGTGCACTCATTCTTTCAAATTGCTTGATTCAAGTGTACTTAATTTAACCCGTGCAAACACCTGAACCGGTATTCACGAGCTGTGCAAAATTCCCAAAGTACAACAAATGTTGTTAAAGTGCTATGTGCATTTGATAACCTGAAAATTAATTTTACAGTTTATTAAGTGCCTAGTGCATTTAGCAGCACGACAGAATCCTTAGTGCATCCTTAAAAACAGATGTATTTTACACTTGAATCATTTGTAAATAGCATGAATTAAGAACAGTTTTACCAGATCATTATTTGGGCAATTGCCTCCATATAATAAAACCTCACTTTCAAAACAGCCCCATGCGATATAAATGACCCTAAAATCAATAATAAACCAATGGGAGTAAGAGACAGATTGAAATTAAAGAAATTAAAGAAAAATGTGCATATTACTGTTGTTCCATTGTGTTACATTGATACTTCAACAAAGAATATCCTTTGGTTGCCCTGGCAAGAAAAAGAAGTGAAAAAATAAAAACTAAAAGACAAGAGAGGTCTAGAATTCTTGTGAATCTCGGAATGGCAAAAAAAGGAAAAAATAAATAGACCCTCGAATCGTTATGATTGTGAGAAAACATAACACCCATATTTGAAACAGACCAAAAGCCGAAAACAATCAAATACATTTTCAATGTGGGTTGACGCAATCCTATAAATACAATATATTATAAGAAAAGGAGCAATATGTAAACAAAGAGAAAAGTCTTAAGTACACATAATTTTTGAGGTAGCTGGAACCCAACTCAGCATGCCACGGTCTGGGATCGTCTTTGGCAGATCAATGTTTTACTTTTATTACTTTTTAGACCTATTAAGTTCCTAGGAATGTGTATAATTCTTCATCTAGGTTGTGGCCCTGGGGTTTCTTTGTCTCATAGGGGGTCATTACGACCCAGGCGCTAATTGCGCCAACTTTACCACCATGGTGTAAACTACGTAAACTACGGATTTACCGCCCCATTCCATTTTCCCTTCCCCATTCCCATTTTTGCCCCATAGGGCATAATGGGAGTGGGGAAGGCGCTAATTACGCCACCGTAAATTAGGGTGGCGTAATTAGCATCATGGCAGGTTAGCGCCATGGATTTTAACGGCTGCTAAAAGCAGCCGTTAAAATCAGAATCAGGCGTTAAGGGTTAACAACGGCGTTAACCCTTAACGCCTGGGTCGTAATGAGGCCCATAGTCCAAGATATATCTGGTTTCCATTTGTCGCAAGAGGAGTTCACGGTTTCCCCCCCTTGTTGTTTTTTGGATAGCATATATTCCAAAGTATCCAAAACCGTCGAGTTTTCCTCCGTGCTTTTCTTGGAAATGTAGGGCCATTGGGTATGTTGGATCGACATTTTTAATTGCTCTGATATGTTGCAAAATTCTAAGTTTTAACTTGCCGATCGTACTCCCTACATACCACTTATCGCACGGGCAGGTAAGGACATACACAACGTACTCTGTTTCGCAAGTGATTCTAGATTTTATGATCACATTATTGTTCAGAACAGGATGTTGATATTGTTTGATATTTTTAGCAAATTTGCAAGCCTTACATTTGGTACATCTTTGAAAACCCTCTGGGGCGGTAATTAACCAGCTTTGAGTCACAGGTACTGTTCTTGGGCTCATATAGCTTGATACCAGATTATCTTTCAAAGAAGCTGAGCGCCTATAAGTAATATTGATGTTGGGCCCTAAGGTACGTCCCAGATGCTCGTCCTGCCTAAGTACATGCCAATGTTTGTGTATTATTTGGCGAATGTTCTTAGAGGCTTTGCTGTATGTCAAAATGAGACGTGTCTCTTGTTCTTCTGTTTCATTTTCAATATGAGCCTTGGGCATTAGCAAAATCTTGCGATCCATTTGCCGTACTTTATGAAAGGCTCTCTCCAACACTTTTTTTTGGTAACCTCTTTGCTGGAATCTTTGTGCCATTAGTCTACACTCCTTGTCATAAGTTTCCAATTGCGAGCAATTCCGTCTGATGCGGATGAATTCACCATAGGGAATGCTCCATTTTAATGAGGTGGGGTGGTTGCTCTTAGCATGCAATGGTGTGTTGGAGCTAGTTGGCTTTCTATACAATTCAGTCACCAAACTGTCATTGTCCACATTGACAAGTATGTCCAAATAGACAACGGTGGTCTTGCTGTGGCTCTCGATGAACTGAAGATTGTATTAATTTATATTAAGTAACTTCACAAACTCCAACCATTCGTTTGCGGGTCCGTCCCATATTACAAATAAATCATCTATGTAACGCAGCCACAGGACCACCTTATCTGTTAAGTGACTGTTGGGGGGAACCCACACTACAGATTCTCCCACCATCCCATCATTAGATTTGCATATGGGGGAGCAAACGTAGTCCCCATGGCTGTGCCTTGCAATTGGGTGTAAAACTTGTTGTCAGTTAAGAAGCTGTTATTTGTTAAGCAGAGATTGATCATTTCTAAAATCATCTTACCATGTTCAAGATAATTCAATGATCTGGTGTTTAAGAAATGCTCACAGGACTTTAATCCATCTGTGTGTCTGATCGAAGTATACAGGTAGACAACATCTAATGTGGCTAGTAGATATGTCCTTTCCCAAGGTACGCCGTCAATTTTATTTAGGAAATCCTTTGTGTCTTGTAAATATGACGGCAAGCTTGTGACAAATTTTATCAATGTTTCATCTACTAATTTAGACACATTTTCGAGTAGTGCCCCACATAAAGTCACTATGGGTCTCCCCGGAGGTCTGGTTTTGCTTTTATGAATTTTTGGCAAGAAGTAAATTGTGGGCATCATTGGAAATCTAGGATGCAAATATTTACACGTCTTCCTCCAAAAGACCCTTTTCCTTCCATTTCATCAGCAACTCAAAAAGTTGATTATTCATTTCTAATGTTGGATCCTTGTCCAGCAATTTATAGCATTTCTGATCCCTCAGTTGTCTATTGGCCTCAGTGATGTAATCAGACCTATTCATAATCACAATGTTGGTACCTTTGTCAGAGGGTTTGATGATGTAATCATCCAATTTTTTCATGCTTGAAAGGTTCTCTAGTTCTTGTCGAGTTAAGTTATTTTTGGAAATGTTGGTTTTAGTTTTCCTTATCTTTTTGAGGTCAGTTATCACCAGATCTTGAAAAGCCTCTATGTTGCCACCAGGATTGAACATGGGATTGAAACGTGATTTAAGTCTCAAGTTGCTCTTACTAGGCCAGTCAGTGCTAATGTTCATAAGTTCCCACTGAGGGTCGCTTATGTCTTCATCATCTTGCCACTCGGTTTCTAGATGAATGAGATCTCGTAAAGCATTCATGTCTTCAATTATCAGGGGAGTGTATCCCGATCGGGATATATATATTTATTTTTTTATTTTTTTACAGGGCCTGTGGTAGCGGCCCTGTAGTTATGGTCAAGTTGCCCAACCGATAGAAGAGTACTTTTTGAGCGGCTTATAACTTCGTCCCCCCAGACTGAATCCTCATAAAAATTTGCAGAATAGGTATATGGCCCCGTCAGATTGATCCTGCAACGTTTGGTGAGGTTTCTTCAAAGTTGTTTAAGTCCAAAATAAATTGGAAAAATGTATAGAAGTTATAGAGGGGGGTTCCCAAAATGTGTGGTTTTTCCCATAGACACAATGGAAAATAAATTTTGGTCACGCCTACAGCCCAAACCGCTGGACGGAATTTCAGCAAATTTGGGGCAGGAGCAGCAGCTTGATCTCGAAAGCTTGCTTTTGTAATTTTGGTGTAAATCCATCCAGTAGTTTTTTTTTTTTGAAATGACCAAAATGTAGGTAAAAAAGAAAGAGTGATATCAGGGTTCAGTTGGCGGACTCACCTCCCTGTCGTTCCACGTAAGAGCCTCCGATTGATCCAGAGCTGATGTCAGGTCCGCGGACATCGGACACACCCACTGATTGGATGGTAAAAAGCATGAGGTGCGTCATATTTTTTCAAAACGCCCACCATGTTGGATTTGCGGAAAGGCGCCAGTGTCCACGGACATTGCAGTAAAATCATATTGAAAAACACAACATTGCACTTGCAAAACTTGTTAATCAATCTTTGGGGAGGTGAGGGGTGGTGTGGTTGGGATGGGGTATGGCCTTAAAAAGCCAAAAAACAGGTGCTTTTATTCCCCAATGTCCGCAAACAGTGTTCGTGAACATCTCAGATGTTCGTGGACATCTATGCTTATTTGTACATTACTGGGTTGGTGACAAGCAGTTTTGGATGGCTTATAACTTTGGTGCCACTCAGTGAAACTGCATGAAATTTAGGAATTTCATTCTAGACCTGATACTGAATGGTTTTCCAAAGTGTGGTGCTGTCTTGTCAAGAAGGAACAAAATTAGAGGGAGGGGTCCCAAAATATTGTGAAGGCTTATAAATGTGATGCCATTTGACGAATCTGCACAAAAGTTTGCAAAACAATTTTAAATCTAGATATAAATGTTTTTGCATAGTTTGGTGGGATTTTGATAAGAGGGGGCAACATAAGAGGGGTGGTCTCAAAATATCGTAAAGGCCTATAAATAAGATGCAATTTGACGAATCTGCACAAAAGTTTGAAAAGGGATATTAGATCTAGATATACAGGTTTTTTGCAAAGTTTAGTGGGATTTTGTCAGGAGGGGGATACATTTTAGATAACTTATAACTTTCTTTCCATTTTACAAATGTGGACAAAGGTTTTCAGAAAGATTATGCTGTATTGTGCCTGTCTGAGGTGCGGTAGCTTGTGATGTCATGTGCAATGTTTATGAGTGGATGATGGAATGTTCTGAGTGAGTGTTCTGCGTAGTGGCAGTTACAGCTGGCTGGCCCTGGGTGATGGGAGCCGGTGTTTGTCTCAGCTAATGTCCTTTATGTCTTCTTGTGGATCTGTAACCAAGAACCTGGAAATAAACTTACATGAAGTTAATCTGAAGTGCCTGGAACCCACTTTTTAACAATGGCGACGAGTCGGTCTCTGGTAACCTATGTGCCACAATCTAAAGGACTGAAGACCCTGCTGCGGGGGGTGCAGGAAGGACAAGCTACTGGAGACGGACAACACTGCCCCCAAAAACTGTAAGTCCCATCACCCAGGGCGCAGGGGGAGCCAGAGGATGAAAGCCCCATCGTTGGTGGGACCAGCGCTCATAAGTTGTGAGCAAGCTAGGCCCCAAGGGGGTCATCAGGGAGAAGCCCTGACATGCTTCCCCAGGGCGCAGGGTAAGGCAGAGGAAAAGACTTCCCTGGCAAGCTGGCCCAACTTGTAAAAAGGTATGCTTAAGCTTTTTGCTGCCCGAGCTGTAGAGAGGAACTGGCCCACTGGGAGCATCCTGCGCGGTGCCTGTTAATTTAAATGGGAAGTAGCTGTCTAAAAAAGATGTGGGAGGATTCCCCATAAGTGGAGAGTGAAGCTATTCCATTGACAGAAGAGAGACTTCGAAGTTTCTTGGCTTGTGGTTGTGACCCAAGAGTCCAGCAAGTGGCGCAGAAAAGTGTTCTAGGGCTTTGCTGCTGAGGCCGGAATATCAGCGCACCTCATGTGTGTGAAGAGGTGTTGCGCCATATAGGCGCAGAAGTAGTCGGTGTGCGCTGTTTTTGAAACAAAGTGAAACCTAGATGAGTTTGCAATTACTGAGTGAAGGTGCTGCGGCCGTCTCAGTAATTGACAGATAGGCCATTCGACAGCGTAGGAGCTATGATTTGCTCTGTTACTTGGTTGAGATTGATAACGTCGAACAAGGGACACAGGGAGTTGGCGAAGTTGACGAAGTAGCGGAATGCTGAACCCCTAGTGTTCTGCAGGCCAACTGTATGCAGTAAAAGAAACCGTGTGAGGTGGAGTGAGGCTCGAGTAAAGCACCATACAGGATGGACGCAACGTGGATGCGTCATGTGTCTTCATCATCCGGAATGAAAAAAAAAAAAAAACAGTTTAAGGAAGGACTGGACTGGACATTAAGGGAATGAGGAATAAAGACTTGCTTCATCAGACATCGTTCCGTCTCGGATGGTGAGGTGCAATGGAGCGGCCGACGGCAAGGACAATAAGGGAAGTTCTGCTACATCTCATTTTCACTGTCTGGCATAGTAAAGGTTTCTAGTGTTGTGCTGTGTTATGGTTTATGCATGCATTTGGGTTCAACAATGAGCTTTTAACCAGGTAGTGCTTGGGGGAAAGGAAATATACATAGTGAATGTATTTTGAGGTAGATGGTTATGCACAACATTTATAAGGTTGATTCTACTATTAGCGAGTTTCAGTGAGGTTTAAATGCTGGTATGTATCGCATTTGTGTCCGTTTGGATGGTATACATACTTTACACGTTTGAGGATTTGCAGGTTCTATGATCGTTGGACATTATAGATAAAACTGCACATTTAAATGCATAGAAGTATACTGTGGAGATTGCGTGAGTGTGTAAGAGCTAATCTAACATTTTGAGGAATTTTAGGTGTTAGGTTGTTATATGTTAAATAACAACATGGACCTTTATTTATGTACACCATAACCTTAATAAGGTTGATGGAGTCTTAGGCTCATAAAACCGTGCTTAGGTTGTTATATGTTAAATAACAACATGGACTTTTAGTTATGCTGAAGAGCCTTGATAAGGTTGATGGAGTCTTAGGCTCATAAAACCATGATTTTTTGTGATGCATGTTACTTGCAGCAAGATATGGGTATGGCATGTCGTGATGAAATGCATTTTGCATTTCATTTTTGTATAATTTAAAACAAGCATACAGTTACAGCGTTCAATAGTTTGGAATACATGTTATATCTGAATATGGTGACACTGTATATTATGTGAAATGTTTGTGTATGGATGGAGACAGAGAGACTGTGTGAGCTTGGTAATGGATTGGGTGTGGAGTGTTGACAATTTAGATACAAATGTTGAGCTTCTGTATTTCTCTTTGGATATCGGTCAGGTTAATGGAGCTTAACTGATTTGGTACAAGTTCAGTAGTATGAGTAGTCCCAAACTTCTTTGAAAAAATATATATACTACAAAGTGAACAAAAAATTATCTTTTGATTGAAAAAAATAACAACAATATTAAGATTCAATTGTTTTTCAAGATGGTTTTATCCACAAGAATTCTATCAAAAAAATAAGTCTCATAAAAACATGAGAGATCACTAATGCTTTCTTAGTGAGGAAGAAATCGCCACATTCGCTTTTTCAATCAGACCAACAAATTGCCAATGCATTTCGGAATTCAATTTCCTTCATCAGGGCAGGTCTACAGGTAATGTATATGGGTACATACATTTAACAATAATAAAGAAAACAGTTCATCATGGTACAAAAACCATCACATAATAGTGCAAAAAAACACATGTTATAATATCAATTACATACCATTCAGTCGAAGTCGCAGAAGAGGGTGCAGAAGTAAGTGAATAGGGTAGAAAAATAGAAGAAAAGAGAACAATAAGGCTCTGTATGATATCCATGGAGAATAGTAAAATGAATGCAGAAAGCATTTTACCTGAGTATGTGAACTTGAATACTCGGAGTGTGGTGTAGTGCATGTAAAACATGTAAATAACAGAAGCTGCCTGACGTGAATCAGCGCAGAAATCCAGCCGTCAGAAGATTGGCTGCAACCAAAAAGTATACGAGTTTGAGGGCCAGTGAAGTCTGTGATTGAAAACAGAATTACAACGTTAAACGCGCTTACCGTGTGCAGTGCGGGGGACAGGAGTTCTCCTCTTGCTGTCTCGCGTTCGACTGTGGCTTTCGCATCGAAGCGTTGCCAAGGCAACGCTTCCATTTATTACCACGTAATCGCAAAGCCGCCCAGATGGGCGCGTGGTCACAATTGCAAGGCTGCTATGGAGCCAGTAAGGTGAGGCAGAGAGGATTCAGACATTTACCTGATCTTGTAGATGTAAATGGGAAATAATGGAGTGTAAAAAGGAGAAAAGTGGAGAAAGTAAAAGAATGGAAACAGAAGAAATACTCAGTTGTGGATAATGAATAGGAAAGAAGAAAGTGTCATGCAAATGGTAACACAGATCAGGTAAATGTCTGAATTCTCTCAGCATCAACTTACTGGCTCCATAGCAGCCTTGCAATTGTGACCGCACGCCCATCTGGGCGGCTTTGCGATCACGTGGTAATAAATGGAAGCATTGCCTTGGCAAAGCTTCGATGCGAAAGCCACAGTCGAACGCGAGACAGCAAGAGGAGAACTCCTGTCCCCCGCGCTGCACACGGTAAGCGCGTTTAACGTTGTAATTCTGTTTTCAATCACGGACTTCACCGGCCCTCAAACTCGTATACTTTTTGGTTGCAGCCAATCTTCTGACGGCTGGATTTTTGCGCTGATTCACGTCAGGCAGCTTCTGTTATTTACATGTTTTACATGCACTACGCCACACTCCGCGTATTCAAGTTCACATACTCAGGTAAAATGCTTTCTGCATTCATTTTACTATTCTCCATGGATATCATACAGAGCCTTATTGTTCTCTTTTCTTCTATTTTTCTACCCTATTCACTTACTTCTGCACCCTCTTCTGCGACTTCGACTGAATGGTATGTAATTGATATTATAACATGTGTTTTTTTGCACTATTATGTGATGGTTTTTGTACCATGATGAACTGTTTTCTTTATTATTGTTAAATTTATGTACCCATATACATTACCTGTAGACCTGCCCTGATGAAGGAAATTGAATTCCGAAATGCATTGGCAATTTGTTGGTCTGATTGAAAAAGCGAATGTGGCGATTTCTTCCTCACTAAGAAAGCATTAGTGATCTCTCATGTTTTTATGAGACTTATTTTTTTGATAGAATTCTTGTGGATAAAACCATCTTGAAAAACAATTGAATCTTAATATTGTTGTTATTTTTTTCAATCAAAAGATAATTTTTTGTTCACTTTGTAGTATATATATTTTTTCAAAGAAGTTTTGGACTACTCATACACCCGGATGGGGTCCTTTTGGAGAGCGGCTGTGTGACCCTGTATTTCACTTGGTCTTCTGCCTCACATGTATTTTGAGTTTGGGTGTCTCCAAATTTGTCTCAGCCAGCTCCCTTCTGAATATTTAAACACGAATTATTGGAACAAACGTTTTGCTTTGTTTTAGAATTTCAAATATTTGCAACACATGGACGTATAATTAAGTGGTGCCCACTCATCTTCCTTCCTACAAGTTCAGTAGTAGTCATATTTTGCTTTTAGAGCAAGGTAGCAAAGAAAAAGTTTAGTATGGTTTTCTAATTCATGTCCAGGTTTTGGTCTGGATGTGAGGTTTGCTGGATTCGGTAAAAGTTGAGCAGCCATGGGGTTGTTCTAGAGCGAGGTAGCTCCTCGGCTCTTTTAGGAGAAAGCCAATTGGTTTGGTTTGTCCAAACCATTTTTGGGTATTGGTCTGGTTATGGAGTTCATTCGAATTGGTAAAGTTCGAACAGCAAGGTTGTTGTTCAGAACGGAGGTAGCGCCTCCTCTAGGGTTCTTTGCCCTTCTCATCACAGAGGACAGTACGTAGCTGGTGGTAAAGGGGTAGCTGGGGATGCCTGGTAATGACCCGTTGGTATGGGGTGTGGTGTGACCTGAGATGATGAGAACATTTGTTTTTTATGTTATTTGTGACATTCATTGTGGTTTTCGTTACATCTATGGGTTCAGCAGTCGACTCGTGTGAAGTTACCAGCCTTACTAATAAGAATGTTTTTCTTTACCAGTCAATGATGTTGGCATTGGGAGTGCGTGGCCACTGCTCCAAATGTGTTGGGAAGGTTTGTACATCCTGGTCTGGTGTAATGGGTATGGTGTTGAGTCCATGGGTGTTTGAGGTTTCTGTGATGTTATGTTTTTCCGCTTTGTGAAACCCTTTTGGAGTGAGGTTGTGGTTGTCTTTTTGGAGGCCTTGAGGTCTCAGTTCTCTAGAGTGGCAGTCTAGAGGCCTGTTTGAGTTCCAGGGTGGCAGCCTGGACACCCGCGTTGTTGTAGGCGGGGGCAGGTGGTAGGAGGCGAAGCAGCTTTGTGGTGGTTTAAGAATGTAGGTGAAGCAGCCCTGTTTCAGGGTTGGCCAAGTCCTGGGGCGAGAGGCCAGTTGCCTGTTTGTGGCAGGAACAGGCAGATGGATGACAGTAGTTTTGCGATTGGTACATGGAATGTAGTTTGTCAGGGTGTGATGTTTTGATGGTTGGGTTTTGGCTGTGGAAGTGTCCGTCTGCTAGTTGAGTGTCATGTAGGCGTATATCTTGGTTGGTGGTAGTTGTGTTGTTCTGGTATGTGACTTGTTCTGTGTGTATGGTTTAGTAAAGGAGGGAGGTGTGTTGTATTGTGCCTGTCTAAGGTGAGGTAGCTTGTGATGTCATGTGGAATGTTTATGAGTGGATGATGGAATGCTCCGAGTGACTGTCCTGCGTAGTGGCAGTTACAGCTGGCTGGCCCTGGGTGATGGGAGCCGGTGTTTGTCTCAGCTAATGTCCTTTATGTCTTCTTGTGGATCTGTAACTAAGAATCTGGAAATAAACTTACCTGAAGTTAATCTGTAGTGCCTGGAACCTACTTTTTAACAGATTAGAGACCCAACCTTGAATGTTTGTGCAGTGTTTCAATGGATTTTGTCAAGTTGAGGCTCAGTTATATGACTATTGTATGGATGTACATTTTAACACTTTTGAAAAAACAAAACATGGGTGGTTTTCCAGCAAACTTGTAAAAGGAGTACTGGCAAGGACCTGAAAGCATGGTTTTGCAAATGTGTCCATGTTTTATTTTTTGACAAGTTTCATAATGTAGGTACAAAAAATAGTCATATACCTTTGGTGACTGAGGTATAGTCTTTGGCCATGGGCAGTGGCCAGATTGTCCAGGTCATGGCATACGGTCATGACCCAGACAATCAGGCTAATGGCCATGACCATGAGGGACGACCAATGGGGATAGAGTGACCATGTCCACCAGGGACCGCCTATGTGGTAAGGTTTTTTGAATTTGGGATAGGTTTGAAAGAGGAAAAAAATGTGCTTGTGGTAATATGGTCACTGGGTTCTCTCTTCGCCTTCTGCAGGCCGTCATGGAAAGGGAAGAGGGGCTCTGTACAGAGCCCTGCCTTCCCTTTCCATGGTGGCCATCTGGGAAAAGGATTTTCCTTCCTACAGTGGGACGCTGTGCGCGTCCCGGTGAAGAAAGAAAAATCCTTTTGTTTCAGCACCCCGGGTTACCGCTTTGGCAACCTGGGGTGCTAATGGCCTTCTTCCCCCATTGCAGGTGCAGGAATGGGGAATAAGGATCCGGAGCCCTCGTTATCCACCCTTGCTTCGTTTTGGCCGATAACTTGGGCTGGCGGGCCGTAACCCCCCATTCTAGTCCCTGGAACAGCGGATGACCACCACATTATTCCCATTAGCATAATACAGAATCCTAATTTAAAATGTAAGGTGGGGAGGGAAATGAGGGAAATGAGGGAAGATGCACCAAGCACTAATCTGGAGGGGCAGGTGAACAGGGGAAGATGTTGCGCGTGTGTTACATCTAAGGTAGGCGGCAGTGTTTCTCATGCTCCTTGATTACAGCTTCATAAGCACTTCGAAATTGCTCCCCCTGCATAGTCGTGTGTTGCAGTATATACAGAGAACTGTTGTCTTCGAAAGATATGGATCAACAGCCTCTTTTATTGCTTGCAAGGTAGCTAGTGGGATACTGTGTCCCACAGAAGTAGGCTGTGCGGTTACAGTATTGTTTGAGGAAGATGAGGTGGAGGAAGACAGCCTATTTCTTGCTAAGAAAGGAACAGCCTCTTTGAGAGCGTTTCAGTGTTTGAATTGGGGTGGCGGCGCATGGGGATGGTCCCATAGGAGTACTGTCCAGGGAGTCCACAGATTAGTACAACGTTGCACTCAGTGCATTTCACTTTGGTAGCTTTAGCCTTTGGTACATTCCAACAGTTGTAAAGAACTGACGCACCCATGATTCTTTCTTGGTGCTATAGCTAGGCATTTCCTCTACCTCATCTTCTTGGTCCTCTTCATTGTCTTTAGAAGTCCTGTGCTTTTTTTGTTGCGTAGCTACTCCAGTTGGTGGTGGTGATGGCTCTTGGGGAAGAGGGATGTCAATAGCTGATGGCATTTTTAAGATAAATAGCAGTTTTGTTAATATTCTTCCAAGTATGTTCTCTGTACTAGATTGTTAATGTATAATGAGTAAGAATAGGTGTAGGAGCTATGTAAGGTAAACATTTTGAGTTTGAAAGTTCCTAGATCAGTAGAAAGTGCAGTTCTGAACTGTCCATGAAACACAGACCCGATCGCGAAGTGCGGACGCATTCAGGAACACGCCATCATGCCGCGCGTGTGTTCGCATGACACTGTCCGAAAAGTCTGCAATGACGTCAGACGTTCGCGCTGTCGACAAACACAAAAACAGTGGAAAAAGCTGCAATAAATGTATAGAAGTGTTAAAAAGGATGCTAGAAGGTGGGAAATGGCAGAGTTTTAAGGTGAAACTTGGTATATCGGAGTAAAATGTTGCTATATGGGGATAAATATGATATTAGTAAGTTGTAGGAAGTTGTAGGAAATTAGCATGCACTCGTAAACACCCATGAAATTCAATGAAAATACATTGTTAAAGGGACATTATGGTTAAATTGCACTAATAAAAACCTCAGAAATTCAATGAAAAAACCTTGTTAAAGGGACGTTATGGTTACAAATAAAACAGAAAAACCTAAGAAATTTGCCAGTTATGGTAAGCTAAGCAACCATAACTCGTGCCACCACCATGCACTGCTAAGACTGACACCCACGACATCAAAGATGACATCACATCACATCAATGTAACCATAATGTCCCGTTAACAAAGTTTTTTCATTGAATTTCATAGATTTTTATTGGTGCAACTTAACCATAATGTCCCTTTAACAATGTTTTGTCAGTGAGTATATATATATATACATGTTTTTATTATTATTATTATTATTCAGTAAGACAATAGTCAACTTTAAATACTCATCATTACAACAACAACACGAACATCAAAATCTTA
Source organism: Ambystoma mexicanum (assembly GCF_040938575.1). NCBI lineage: Eukaryota > Metazoa > Chordata > Amphibia > Caudata > Ambystomatidae > Ambystoma > Ambystoma mexicanum. The sequence continues at coordinate 895,477,165 of NC_090929.1, forward strand.
AAATATTTCTCAGTGTTTCAACATACATACATACATGTATCCCAAACATCTTCCACTGTATCATACTCCGGACCATCCCAAGACAATATGTCCTACTCCTAAGTAAGTTCCTTCAATGCTTGACAGTCTAAGATGAGATGCTTTACCATCTCAATTATCATATCACCACAAATTCGACACAGCCTAGCCTCCCTCAAGAGCCCCTTTTGAGCCGCTTGCTTTTCAAGAGTCATAACACTGTTACATTTCATTCTTAAATATTTCCATATGAGGCCATACCCCAAAAAGCTATGCACATATGAAGGTACAGCCTCACGCCCCATGTAATCTGTTACGAATAGGCCAGAGGTAGATTTCCCTGCAAGCTCCACCAAATGTTGGTCTCTAGAATAGTCCTCAAGGAGAAGGTGTATCTTATCCTAAATATGGGAGGATAAAAGCATCTTCAGTGGCCCTGTTCAGCCACCCCAGAGTACGGCCCACAAGGTTAGCAATGTTACCAGATGTCATGAATGCATTTTTGCTAACTATGCGGTCAGCTAAACACCCCAAAATTCAATTCCATACAATAGTATGGGCAATATTCTACTCTGGTACAACTTTAAGATAATACCGACCTTGGAAATTCTGAGCTGTATATTCTGTAAGTGTGCTTTCCCATTTAGTCTGTCACCTATGACACCCAAATACTTATAGGCGCTAACAACCTCAATATCATCACTGTTAAGTATCCATGATAAAGGTTTGCTCCTGGACATAGCAAGATGATTGGCAAAATAACATTATGTTCGTTTTGTTGATGTTAATTCCTAAGGAATTGAGAATGGTGTAGTCATGTAATCAATCTAATAATGCCTGTACTCCCCACGCAATTAAGTCTAGCAGCACCAAGTCATCGGCTAACGCAAGCCATTGTATGTCAATTTTGCCTAGCTTAGGAGGAATCGAGATGGGATTAGCTCTAATGCCCCCGAAATCATCCAGATATAATTTAAACAGGGTAGGTGCTACTATGCATCCCTGTTTAAGACCAGAACAGGTCTTGATCCATTTAATCGTCCCACCAAGATGGTTCATTCTCACCCTGACCTTAGAATCAGCATGCAGGACGATAATCATGGTAAGCAAACCTCTAGGGATATTCCAGTTGGTTAATTTCTGCCACAACCTATTTCCGTCAACAGTGTCAAAAGCCACACTGTAGTCTACGAATCCTACATAGACCGGGTGCTTCTGAAGAATACAAGCATGCTCTAAAATGGTAATCGGAGACAAACCATTGTCAACTGTGCTGGAGCCCTGCCTGAACCCGGTTTGGTTACGCAGGGTAATGTTATCCTGAATCCATTGATTTAATTTACCTAGCAATACCTTAGCAAATAGCAGGGGCATCCAGCATTGCTAACAGATTGTAATTGCATGGATCTTGTCCATTGACTTTTTTTTATAAATATGAACAATGATGTTTTCTTTCCATGTGGCAGGGAGTAACTGGGTTTTACCAATGAGAGTGAAAAGCCAGTGAAGGGCGCGAGCCCAAACTTCCAGGTTGTTTTTAATAGCTGATTACAGGTCTCGTCAGGCCCATGCGCCCTACATGATTTACAGGCACTAATCACGTTCCTCATGTCTATCAAATTCCATTGATAGACCCACCGCTCAGTTATGTCATTAATATTAACAGCCAAACAGGTAGAGTGATTGTCCAAGGTAGATTCTATGTGCCTTACCTATTCTGACTCCAACACATCACAAACAATAGAACTATATTAATAAGTCGCCAAACGTTTTTAGTGTCGTTCTTTACACTGCAGAATACTAGTTGACACCACTTCCTCCTGCATTCTAGATGATAATTGTGTGATTTTAGCCATACTCTATATTTACTCTATATGTAACACTGGCTTTGGCGACCAGACGCACATGCTCCTTAGGCTCTAGAACATCACACGGTATGTCCCTTAGCTCCATTCTTAGTTGTCTTTCCCTATGTCTCGTTTATCAAACGGGTGTTGATGAGCTAAGCATACTTGGTAGGCACCTTAATTAATAAACCTTTTTTCTCTCTAAGAATGCAAATACTGATGCATGCAATGTGTAATTGATAACTTCCAATTCCCTCTTTGGCAATTTCAGAAGTCAAATCACTCTGATGCATGCCTTCATATGTGGAGCTAAAACTTACAAGCAACCAAGTTGCCATATCTCTTGCGATAGAAGAAACAAATTATTGGTATACCAAGCAAAACGATAATTCTTTGGATTAGTAATAATTATCCCCTTCTTTCCTCCTGGGGGTTCTCAATACACACATGTGTGTGCACACAGACGCACACAGACACACACACTCACATTCATACTCATTCACCCACCACTCACTCACCCATACACATTCTCTACCAACCACTCACCCATACACATTCTCTCACAGCCACACATACTGCATTCTCCACAACGCTACCCACCCACAGCGAAGATTTACACATAATCACATTCATACTCCTTCACCCACCAGTCCTTTACCCATATACCTTCTCTCACATTCACTCACACTACATTCTCCACACGGGCACCCAGACAAAACATTCAAACATCCACATAATTGAATCCATGCCCATTCACCCACCAGTAACTCACCCAAACACCTTCTCTCACATCCACACACACAGAATTCTCCACCCAGCCACCCACCCACTCAGAACAGACACACACAATCAGATTCATACTCATTCACCCACAAGTCTCTTACCCATACATCTTCTCTCACATCCACACACACACACACACACACACACAGTTCTCCACACAGCCACCCACCCACTCAGAACAGACACACACAATCAGATTCATACTCATTCACCCACAGGTCTCTTACCCATACATCTTCTCTCACATCCACACACACAGTTCTCCACACAGCCACCCACCACCCAGAACAGACACACATAATCACATTCATACCTTTTCACCCACCAGTCACTCACCCATACACATTCTCTCACATCCACTCACACTGCATTCTCCACACAGGCAGCCTTCCTCCAAGAAAATTGATACTCACACACACATAATCACATTCATACTCATTCACACAATAGTCACTCACCCATACACATTCTCTCACAACCACCCATACTGCATTATCCACAAAGGTACTATGACAAATCTGAAGATGTTGTCCCTTCTTCCCTATGGGGAGACATTTCCCATGGGGATAGAGTGGTGCATCCACAGTGAAATAATCCCCCAGGGGGTGGTGCACCAAGGGAGGATCACATGGGGAGGGAAGACCCTATGGAATTGGGGTCACTGGTTCTCAGAGAACACAGTATTCTTCCACCTTAATACACCCAGTGCCCTCTCAAATACCAAATCCCTGCCATTCCTTTGTAGGCAGAACCAATATACTCTGTAGCAAGGTTAGTGACTTTAATATACTTGAAAACCTTCACTGAGTGGAAAAGACTGAGTGTTCTGCCTCCGAGTGGAAAACCAGTACTGGGAATCAGAGGATCACTAAGAGGAAAAAAAGGGAGCAGTCTAGTCTTTTTCGCAATGTCAAGTGCCGGAATGAACACAGCTGGCTGGCTCGGGATTTCAAAAGAAGCTTAGCTGTGAAGTTGAAGGAGCTCAATCCTCCGAGGAAGAACAGCGGGTAGCCTGCACCGGGTGGGCATAGAGAAGCCGAGCGAGAAGCCAAAAAGTGAGCTGAAGGAAAACCCGACTGAGGTACAAGCTGAGAGGACAGGGTTGTTGCTAACCTCCAGGCGACCATGGCAACTACAAACCACTTGCAAGGCAAAACGAGCAACCAGAGAAGAAGAGACACCTGCGGGACCACTGCAGACCCCACCATTCACTACAGAAATGCTAGAGCCTCGACAAGCAACACTGGAGCTGGGGAATCGCTGGTACTGATTCACATAGAAAGAACAGGCACACAGGTTTGCCAAAATGTGTTGCGGGTCTGTCGAAGCTCAGGAGTGAATATAAAAGCTGGAAGAGAAGGGTCTGCGACACAAAATTGACTGAAAGAAAGTTGCATACATGGCAGGAGAGTGAACCAAAGGGCAGCAAACATGTGTTAGTCTGGGACCTTCACGCAAATTAAGAAGCAAGAAGCACAGGGCCTGGGACCCTGAAGTTGCATACTTGGCAGGAGAGTAAACCGAAGGGTAGTGAACGTGTGCCAGTAAGGGACCCACACGCAAATAAAGAAACAAGAAGCATAGTGTCTAGTATCCTGAAGTTGCATACTTGGCAGTTGAGTGAACTAAGGGGCAGCAAACCTGTGCAAGTCTGGAACCCACACCTATATCAGAGACTAAAGTCTGAAGCCAGAACGGTCTGGAATCCAGTGGGAGAGGCATTTTATAAGAACCTCTTTTGCGAGTCTGGGACTGGCTCTCTCCAAAAGATTGGAAAGCAGGGGAACAGAGACTCTAGAGTTGTGAAAGGCATAACCTATACTTGGTAGAGGTGTATGCCAAGTGAGCGGAATTGAAAGACTGTTAATGCAAGAGATCATTCTTGGTGTGCTAACCAGTTTCTTGGAATGATAAGAGCGTCGCCCTACTTTTGGAACTTGCTGTTTTGGAACATTGTTTTTCCATCACTTTATTAGCAGGGAGCCTGGAGACTTTTCTATTTACTGCAAACACTAAGAACTCTGTTTATTTGAAGTTAAGACATACCTTGCACAGTTATAGTAGTATATTAATGTTAGGGGCAGAAGTAGGTTTTCTTTGGATACGATAGGGACTGACTCTTCTAGTTTTGGAACTTCCTGACATTTTCATTAGTTTTTTTAGAGACAGGGAAACCCATCATAGTTTAGGGACAGAGAGGCATTTTTTCAACCCTATTTCCTTTAATAAACAGCTTTCCCCAAAATCCTACCAACCATCTGTCCAACTCTGACTTCTGGACCTTTACCGTGCCCACCCACCCAGACGATTTACACACACACACGCAATCACATTCATACCCATTCACCCACCAGTCACTCACCTATTTACCTTCTCTCACATACACTCACACTGGCACCCACCCACCCAGAACATTCACACACTCACATTATCACATTCATTATTCACCCACCAATCACTCACTCATACATCTTTTCTCACAGCCACTCACACTGCATTCTCCACACAGACACGCACCCACCCAGAACATTGAAACATACACTATCACTTTCATACTCATTCACCCACCAGTCACTGATCCATACCATATACATCTGACATGCCCATCACACATACAAAATGCACATACACATTTATTTTTAAAAAGCCTTACCTTTGTCCCGCTTAAGCTTCGGACAGCCGTGGTGTCACTCCAGGGCTCATGCTCCTCTGCGCCGCTCACAGACATGAACCAGGAAGCTGGGAAAGCTTCCTGCATATGATCTGATGAGGTGCGAGGAAGCTGGATGAGACGGTATATGAGCTGAATGTGGCATGTAACACGTGCCACATATTGTGTTCAGCACCAATCCCCACAGAGCTGGAGGTAGAGCTCCTCCTTCCCACACTGCGAGCCCTGGCCCAGCCTTCACCCTGATGAATGAGAACTGGGGCTGCCCCCAACTAGACCTAGTGTGATTGGGCCCGCACACCAGAGGGGCTGTCGCGGCCACCGGTATGTCTGTGTACTCAGTATCAAACAGCAAACTAAACACACCCACTGCTGTACCGCAGCAGAAACATAAAGCCTCTACAAACTGCATACACTGTGCAACACCAAACCAAACCCAACAAACTGCAGACAACTAAAGATCATACACATAAACCATCCCACACACCGAACACCACCTAACCTTCACCGACTACACACAAACAAACGCTGCACACAGAGACTGTTATTTATGAACTGAAACTACCAACACCACATCAAAGCTCACTAGCGCTTCCCCCTTCGATCCCACTAAAAGCCCTCCTTCCTTTCCAGATCCGCCAGAGCTTTTGGAGACCATGAACATGGCAGTGGTGCGTGGTACAAATCACAGTAAGATGACATACCATCTTAATAAAACACTGATCTCTTCTTTCTAAGGCTTTCTTCTTCTTCTTCTTCTTCTTCTTCTTCTTCTTCTTCTTCTTCTTCTTCTTCTTCTTCTTCTTCTAGTACTTGTAAACCTCTGGTGCATCTTCTTCACTCTTCCCCTCTGAAGAGGTATAGTTCACAATCTTCTGACCTTCCTCCTGCTGATATTCTACTGTCTCCATGCTACCAGCTTGGCCTGCTGCCCCATCTTCCACTGCATGTATTACTTCACTCTGGGGTTCTTCTCCTTTTCACTCCCGCTCTAGTGTTTGATGACTCTCTCCCACTTTGGGGCTCTTCTTCTGCTCACTCTCCACTCTGATGTGTTCTCAGGCTCTCCCCAATATGGGCTGTTCTCAGGATCTCCCCACTTCCGTGCACCTACTACTCTAATTCCTCTCTTTGGGGTGTTCAAGTTTGTTAAGATGGATTTCTGAACTCTGACCTGGTGGGCAGAGGTTCAGAAGGCCATTCTAGTTTCCTGGACAGGGTAACCTTCTGGACAAGCCAGACCAATCGAGGTAGTATTGACAGCGGCCAAGACTAGGTCTCAGGAGGTGTGAGGGTGACTGAAAGCCCACAATGAGCACACACAGTAAAGGACACTACAAATCACTCACAGTCAGGTGTATATATCAAAAATACATATACATTTATTCAGGGCCTTTGAAGTCAAACAGTGAGCAAATATCAACAGTAATACTTCAAACCAATACAACACTACTATGAAACATATATACAGTTACCAAGTGGCCTAAAGGAATAGTGCACAGTATGGGACCACAACCTATGAAGAAAGGGAGCAACCAGTGCAAATAGACTTAGGCAGTTCTTCATCAATCAATCCCTAACTAAGAGGCAGTCCAGTCCCTATGAAGAGTGGAGCCTGACGCTCAAAAGTACTTTCGGATGCAGGTGCACGCGATGGTGCAGTAGCGTGAAAATACTGGGTCTCTTGCAGGGGCTGTAGCGACTCAAGAAGGCGGCTGAGGCGATGAAGAATAGGTTCCCACTATTCCAGGAGGGTCTCCCCAAGAGGGCAGAACAAGTTCCAGGAGTTGGGAATAGGACGGTAGCACAGGCTACCTGTGGAAAGGTGAGTGGCCCTTAGGGGACACTCGTGCGTAAAAAGGGATCAATGCGCTACGGGCCATCGGTAAGGGTTGCAAGTACTCACCGACCCCTGGCCCACTACAGACCAAACTTCGGCAGTCGAGTTCACTTTGGTTGCAGGTTCAGATGCTGCAATTGTGCGGCTCTACTGCTTTCAGCTGCTGAGTTACAGCGATGATTCTGTGGCAGGACAGTGGTGATTTCTCCGTTCCTCATGAAGGGATCAGGCCTGTTTCACTGCAGCAGGATTCAGGGAACAGAATGTCACAGCAGAAAGGCACCTACGAAGTTTTTCACCAGGGCTTGGCGACACAGTGACCGTGTGCACTCGGGTTCAGGTGTACTCTCCTAATTCCAGACCTAGGGTGCCAAGGTGTACGAAACTCGGCAGGAGAGTGCCTTGGACCCAGTGCTTACGATCTCCCAAGTTTCAAGTGTCAACTCAAAACAGCAGCGGTTTCAGAGCAAAGGTCCTGTGCAAGCTGGTCAGTTTGCTGGTTGGCCCAGGGACACTTCCGAAGAGGCTTGCTTGCATGTTAAGATGAAGGTGCTGTGAATAGTTGTTCCCACTATTCAAATGGGGCAAAGCGCCTTTGCAGACCTTTTGGTAAGATAAGATGTAGTGGGGTCCTGCGGGAACACATCAGGCTCAGGGTGGTAAACCTTCCAGCGGGTCACCAGCGGTTCCTCGACTCAGCTTCTGAGTTTCAGGATGCTTGCATCCTATCCTAGATTTAGTGAAAACTCAAGAGATCGACCTGTTATGGGTGGTCGGAGCCTTCTCTTATCCAGAATCTCCTTTGCGCCAAAATGAAGAGGACCCAATGGGATATCTGCTCACATACAGGCACACCAGACATGGACCAATCGCGGACCATGGTGGTCCCAGTCATTCTCAGCACACCATTCTCTCTGGCACCCAGGATGTGTATCGGAACTAGACAGCCCAGCCCACATCCTGGAGGCACACACACAAGGCATGAAGAAGCCCGCTAAAGCTTGGCGTTTCACGGGAGAATGCATGACCAAATAAGGACTGACCCGGGTCTGTTCGACCTGGGGAAGGCAAAGGGAGAAGATGGCCAAAGGACAGGACAAAGAACCTTGTGGCATGGCCATTGTGGAGCCAGGCCACCTTCCTATGCCAACCACTGTAAATGTGGTTTGCATGGCAAGAAAGGGTTACACATATGTGAAAGTAAAAGCTGCCACTAGCCCTGTCCAAGGCACACCTGTACTTCTACCAAAAAATCCTTTGAGGGAGTCTAGGGCCTTTGGAAACTAAAGTAAGACCCCAGCGCACTGTACTGTAAGGTACATTGTGCACTGGTAACATGTTGCAGAAAAGTTACAACATAGGAAAGGACTAAGGGAAACAAAGTCTGTCAGTACTGACTATTTTTAAGGGCATGTCAGATTCCCCATAACAAAGTGAGTGAAAACCCAGCGGAAAGCAGCAGAAGGCTGTGCTCCACTGGCAAAAGTCAGGCTAGGCTTGTCAGACAACAGCAAAAAGTTGGAGGGTTCACAACTGGAAGGAAAATTACACATAAAAGGGAAACTTTCCTAACAAGGCTTTCCTCCCTCTGGGGTGTTCTCAGGCTCTTCCCTCTTTGGGGCTCTTCTTACTTCTATCATTCCCCACTCCGGGGTGTTCTCATGCTCTCCCCACTCTGGGCTGCTCCCAGTCTCTCTGCATGCTAGTCTCTTCTTAATCTTGCTCCCCACTCTGGAGTGTTCTCAGGCTCTCCCCCTCAGTGGTAGAAGTGTACTGAAAAAAATAGTAGAACTCATGACCTCGGTAGGGGAGAGGGTAGGTGGAAGCATAGTGCAACATGTGGCTGGGTGTTGCAGCCGTGGCAATGCACTAGTCTAAGAGACTAGTAACAAAGGCTCCTATAATAACTTTGCACCTGCCCAAGGACATGAATGGACAAATCCTCTGTATAGAAGGATGTATACGAATTGTTCGAACTACAATTGTTCGAATCACAATTGACCTTTGCACAATTGACCGAATTATGAAGGTCAATTGTTACATATTTGCGGGGGGAAACCCCCCGCAACCCCCAATTATATATATATATATATATATGTATATATATATATATATACATATATATATATATATATAACCAAAGCAAATATGCGGTCAATTGTGCAAAGGTCAATTCGGACCCTTGACTTTCGATCAATTGGGTCATTCGAACAATTGTGTTCGAACAATTTGGGTAATACCGTATAGAATGGTGGATATGGTCGTAAAAGGTAGAGGAATGGTAAACAGAAAAAAAATTAAAGTAGTGGAACACCGCTCCCTACCGTTCCCACTCACTTCTATCACTGCTCCCCACTCTGAAGTGTTCTCAGGCTCTCTCCACTTTGGGGTGTTCTCATCCTGCTACTTCACTCCTGGTTTTACTTCTTCCCCCCTTTCCTCTGCTGCTATTCCCAATTTACACTCCACTCCTGTTTTTACTTCCTTCTTCTTTCCCTCCATTTTCTCCCATTTAACTCTCACCACGTTTTTGTCATCTGTAGTGATCACAACCTCCTCTCTCTTGCTGCCACCTCTCCAGCTCCCCTCTGCAGCAAACATCTATCTACAGTCTCCAAAGTCTGCAGTACTTCTCTAGCAATCTTCCCTCTCCAGCCTCCTCCAGAGAGGAGCCACCTGTTCCTCTCAGTCACCACACCAAACTGGGCTGCTTGGCTTATATAGCAACTTGACGCCTCCCCCTCATTCAAAAGAGTGCTGATAGTCCGCATCTGTGAGCCTAAAGGGTGTGAGGCTTGGGATTAACTGGGCTCTCTCACTTCCTGATAGATTGAGGCTGTGCAGGCTGGGTTTAGACTGTGAGAACCCTGGTGGTCATTTGGAAACTCTGTGTTCAGCGAGAGGCTGAACAGGCTGCTTATGTGAATGATATCATGTTGTGCTGCTGTTGGGAAGACAAGTGTGTAAGGCATTTCGAGGAGTGTTTGGGAGTCCTTGAATGGATTATTTAATTTCCGTTATCCATTCCGGGATATCTGGTTGGTATAGATGGGCATTATGGGAGATGCAGTCCCTCTGATGGTAGTTTGCTTGTACATTTTCAATGTTTGGACCCAGAGGCAGGTTTACCTGTGTCTTCTCTGGCTCAAGTGAGAAGACTGGGTATGTTGTCAAGTCTACCGTTTACCCATCACTGAATTCCATTTCTGAGGTCCGGTCCGTGTTTTGTTTATGTTTCTGAAGGGAATTGTGTGAAATGTATTTTTCTATTACTGGTTTGTCTCCTTGCGTCTCCTGGCTCATTGTCACTAGAAGAAGGTGCCAGTAGGGTACTTCATCAGAATACCATATAATTTAGAGGATGCACTGCTTGTTTGAACAGGTTCTATCAGCAGGTGGTGCACACTTATATCAATTCCAGGACCACAATAAAATAATTCAGAATTCTCTATTAGCAGTGAAGCCCACCTCCAATATATTCTTATTGCTGTAGGTTGCTCCAATATGCTAATTTGCCTCTACAGATGCACCTGGTTTTACATTTGTTCACAGGTTTAACATTCTCACACCTTCTTTTACAACGGCATGACATCACTCTGGTGAATAAAGTAAGAGGAGTCAACACATATTTACCCAGCTAATGGTAGTCATTATGGATTTTTTATGGGAACATATGCCTAGATATTATCAATATATATATATATATATATATATATATATATATATATATATATATATATATGTATATATATATATATATATATATGGTACTGTAGCAAGTGGTAACTGGTGATAATGCGTAAAGGACAAACCAAAATAAACATCGCCAACAAAAGGGGCCAACTTTTCTAAACACCACATTTCTGAGAAGTACAGGAAGAATATATGTAATCTGGCATCAATCTCCCAAATATGGCCACAATCTATTTGATACAATTGGTACAGGAAAATAATAGTAAAAAATGAAATGCTTTACATAAAATTGGAAGAAGAGAACAAGTAAATGGCACCATCAAAAACAATAGGAATGAAGCATGAGTGATAACTTCATAAATGATACCTGAGAATGACTGTCCCTTTAATTATAAAAGGCAAATGGAACCAGCTGCATTTTATAAATCACAGCAGAGGTGAGGTAAACATCCAATGTGACCTCATCATCAGAACCCAGCAACCTCTGTGACCTCACCGAATCAGAACTCTGCAAAGTGGACATTTGTGTTCAGAAAGTCAGGAGTTAAGAGGTTTCTCTGATTGCTCTGGCCTATGGTACACATCTGTCTTTAGAGTGAATTCTGAGATATTTTTCATCTGCGAATACCACTCTACATTGCCCTTTCAGTGCGTGGAGTAGACAAACCACCTTTTCGTAAAAGGCAAAAGCCTTTTTCTCAGCTTGCCGGTCTACATTGTCTGAAGCCACAGCAGATCTCTGGGGCCCACCTGATCCTGGGAGTTGGTGTCCTCACCTTTCTGAAGATCTTTTTGAAGAGGTACTGTTTCATTTTTGCTTTCTTACCAGTGGTATGTGTCCCAACCTTTGGGATTGACTGTTTAAAGGGTTTGAGGCAGAGGGGGACAGGGGGATGTTAACTGTTCAGTAGAGTGTAATTAACAAGATCAGGGGTTGAACAATAAAAACTCTACTCCTCCATCCTGCTCCCCGTATGCATGGCAGGGCTGCCAGTAAGTCCTGTTTGCTAGATGGTGTGGCATTTCCTGGAGGAAGGCTTGTAGTATGCAGATCTTGGGCAAATATAACACTTTTCACACTCCTCTGAGAATCAGACACCATTTCTGTTGTTCATACAATGGTTGTTCTTCACACACTTACATACTGTACATACTGTGTTTTATTATTCTTTTTAGGCTGCTCTGGTGCCTGGGGTTCCTCTGCGATATCAAGCATTCTCCATCAGCTGTCCATTTAGGCGTACTTCAAGATGCCTGGCGTGAGTGACAATCTATTATTCAGAATATGGTCATGCTGTAGAGCAGAACAACAAGTGTCAGACCTTTGGTTGGAGTCACTATTGGAAACCATTCTCTTCTGGCTGGTGTTCATTTTGGGCCTGTGCCCTCGCTTTGATATTTGATAGTCCACAGCTGGACTGGCTCAGATTCCTTTTCAACATTCCTGATGGTTTGGGATTTGGATTTGGCGTAGCCTGTTCAGTTCTCACTTTTGGTTGATGCATATCTAACTGCCCCGGTCTTTTTTTTCTTGGGTACAATTGAATTGTTTGCTGTTTACACCATAATGAGAGACGGATATGACACATGCAAAGCATTGCACTGTTGTGTGAATTAGCTATGCATATATCTTCCATGTTGCACTGGGAACGTCAAGTGTCCTGCCTGTTGCTGCCCTCTATCTTGCTTGGTTTAATGACCCTAGAATGGAGTGGCTTCCTTACAAGTAAGAGATGTTTTACTTGCAATATTTCTTAGGTTTAAAACTAAAGCATGCGATGAGCAAACTAGGTTGGGATGTTTTTTTAATGTTATGTTCATTGGGCTGCAATGTATCATATCACATACACTAGTAATGTGAGCAGATACAGTAAATGCACACTGTAGTCATAACAGCTATCTACAGAAGTAACACTTCTTTGTACTAAGAGAAAAAGGTCCCTTCATACCGTGTGATTTCTTGATAATCTACAATGGCTGGTGTGTCTTTCTCTGTGTCATTTGCTTGGTTCTTCCTGGGCTTGGTTGCTTCTCTTTGATGGTTGGAGTTCTGCCTGGACTGGGGTTCCTCTTTTGCAACTAAGATCTTGCTGGGTCTCATTCTTCTCTTTGCCTCTTAATGCATTGTTTGTAAGGTTCTCTTCGATAATGTCCACTGGAGAAAAGTGGCCAGGTACAGGATTCTTTTGCTGCACCCCGAAAGCCTTCCCTAACATATTATATAGGGTGGGTATAATTTACTATTATATACTCCAGTCGTAGAATATTTGGGGAAAGTGCTTGATTTTCTTGGGAGTAGGCGTTTGTGAAAATGCCACCCCCTGGTGACCATTTGCCAGCCGACTTTGCCACTGGATACCGTTTATAACTTTACTGGTCCTGCATATTTCTCTTTGCTGGTTCATCCTTTGGCTTTGGTTAGACATTTATTTTGGGTGAAGTGGATAGGTAAGCCTGTAAACTGAAAGTATAGGTGGGTTTACAGAGTAAGCTTTGGTATGATGGAAGTGCTTAGGGGTATGTTAAATATACTCCCTACCACTGCACACCCATAGCGATTGAAATTGGTATGGATTGTTAAGCATCCCGGCCCAAAATGTGTTCCTGTAGATATTATTTGCCATTTTGGTAATCAGCCGCGCCCTGATTTGCCGGATTGGGCTATTTCCCCTACATAAATTATCCAAAGAAAACCCTGTTGTGCAGAAAAGTCAGGTGTGTGTGGGGGGAATAACAGTTTTTGCATTATTTTATTCTTTGAAACTCATGTCTATTTATATTGGAAATATCGTGAATTCCCTTGTTTCTCCTGCTGGGTAGATGGGCTAAGAGGAAAGAAAAATCCTGGAAAGCGATTGGGGGTTGGATCCAATCAGTGGAACATAACTGAATAATAGAGAAGGTGCTGTGTGTTACCAAAAGACAATTAATGTTGTGATATTAAATGTACAAATGGTCCCTGTTACTCATATTGTTATGTATGGGTCAATAGCATGAGCGTAAGGTCTTTTTAAAAATGCTTCAGACCTGGATTTGAGCCAGAATTTCCCATATCTGGAATAAACCTAAAACGACTTCATGATCTCAGATACTGAAAACAGCAAATGGCTTTATCCCATCTGTCAGTCAAAACTATAGCCACAGTTATCCTAGGATGCTGAAGCCTCCTGAGTGCCACATTTCGTATCCATGACATGCACGCTCTCTGCATGCTGGGGGTTCTGAACTGATTCCAGCCACATGTGTTTCCTGTGCACTGGACCCTTGATGTAGGCGGAATGGCAGAGGGTCTGTGCTGAAAGACAGTGTGACACCTTGCTCCACAAATCTCAAGACAATTAATAGGTTTTGAATGTTTATTTGAGCAGGAATGTGTATCTGGAGAATCACGATGATGTTGGTGGTGCCTACTGCTCACCTCAAGGTCCCCTTGGGCTTCCACCACTTTAACCCTTTGCTTCTTTACCCAATATGATGGCTCTTAAATGCCATTAAAACTATCGCCAGGTAGACCCTACTGTCTTGATCTCTCTCGTTTCCCTAAATGGCACTAAAGCCTGTGGTCTTTTCTAAATATCTGAAAAAAGTATAGGTGGGCACCACTTTTTCACAACGAAATCAGTACTTAAGGTATGATAAGTTACAAACATAGTACAGAGCACTGCAGACAAACTGTCCCCGGCAGCAGGATAAGAACCCAAATCTGAACGATACACCTGGAGACCCTCATCACTGAGTGTAAATTACTCCTTGAAATTATGATAAACAATATTATTATACTGTCAAAAGTCAAAGAAAACAATACATATATTGCAATGATGATGAATAACATGCATAGTGAGGAAACAGATTCATATAAAACAAGCATTGGCAAAGCCAATAGTTTAGACTTGTGTATAAGTATTAGGCATTTGTCAGGCACTGTTATTAGATGTCCAGGTACTCGCACCATTTTGCATCTCCTACAATCAACGGTCAGTTAATAGCACCAGGCCTGTGCCTGGCAAGTGCCTTTCCCATGTCTACGCAAAAGCCAAAATTATTGGCATTGGGAATGCTTGTTTAATAGTGTATTGCAGTTAATTAATAATGTACATGACGTATTTGAATGAAGTATATATATTTTGTAGAAACTTGATTAGGCATTCCTTTATTTTGGAGTGTTATACCTCGCACTTTTTTTTCGCACTTTGGGTTGCTACTGAACCACATTCACCCCCCTCTTGAGAATATAGCCTTTCCCTGAGTTACCCCAAAAGGCAAACAAGATATATTTCTTAACTGTGCCTGTTTCGCCTTTATGATTGTGTTGGCTCTTAGTTTGTAGAAGTGTGAGGGCTGAATGTCCGCTTTAGACTGAAGTATGAGGGCTAAATGGGCACTTTGGACCACAGTTTAAGGGTTGAATGGGTGCTTTAGACTGACGTGTGAGGGCTGAACGAGCGCTTTAGACCGAAGTGTGAGGGCCGAATGGTCACTTTACAATGAAGTGTGAAGGCTGAATGGGTGCTTTATACCAAAGTGTGAGGGCTGAATGGGTGCTTTAGACTGAAGTGTGCTGGCTGAATGGGTGCTTTAGACTGAAGTGTGAGGGCTGAATGGGCGTTTTAGACCAAAGTGTCAGGGCTGAATAGGTGCTTTAGACTGAAGTGTGCGGGCTGAATGGGCACTTTAGACTGAAGTGTGAGGGCTGAATGGGCGCTTTAGACAAAAGTGTGAGGGCTGAATGGGTGCTTTAGAATGAAGTGTGAGGGCTGAATGGGTGCTTTAGAATGAAGTGTGAGGGCTGAATGGGCGCTTTAGAATGAAGTGTGAGGGTTCAATGGGTGCTTTAGACTGAAGTGTGCGGGCTGAATGGGCGCTTTAGACTGAAGTGTGAGGGTTGAATGGGCGCTTTAGACCAAAGTGTGAGGGCTGAATGGGTGCTTTAGAATGAAGTGTGAGGGCTGAATGGGTGCTTTAGAATGAAGTGTGAGGGCTGAATGGGCGCTTTAGAATGAAGTGTGAGGGCTGAATGGGTGCTTTAGAATGAAGTGTGAGGGCTGAATGGGTGCTTTAGAATGAAGTGTGAGGGCTGAATGGGCGCTTTAGAATGAAGTGTAAGGGCTGAATGGGTGCTTTAGAATGAAGTGTGACGGCTGAATGGGTGCTTTAGACTGAAGTGTGAGGGCTGAATGGGCGCTTTAGACCAAAGTGTGAGGGCTGAATAGGTGCTTTAGACTGAAGTGTGAGGGCTGAATGGGCGCTTTAGACCAAAGTGTGAGGGCTGAATAGGTGCTTTAGACTGAAGTATGCGGGCTGAATGGGCGCTTTAGACCGTACTCATCCTTGTACTCCTGTAGGGCATAAATCAATCCAAGACAGGAGCATAATATTGGCACCTGCGCACAGTCGTCCTACACTACCAGCTCATCCTGATGTGAATTCAAACCTCAGGTTGGTAGGAATATCAAATTCACTCCCATAACTTTGTGCTGTGCCCTATTTTTGTGTTACAATGCTGTATGCAACAATGTAAGTGAAGAACATGCATCTTCATATATGACCACCTAAAACAGCCATTGCCTATAATTTGTACAGAAACATACTGCTTCTTAAAGGCGTTCCCATATTTTCTGTGAGTCTTGTTCAGCTATTATTTCATGCCTGACCTTGTATAGTAAATCATGGTATGAGGATGGTGCAGTTTCTTCCAAGGCATAGCTGGTCTTGTCCCAGTTAAGTTGAATAATAGGGATCTATGTGATTATTGCGACGGCCGAAAATACCGACTTATTTATTTAAAACATTTACACCACATATATATGTGGGGGGAGACCCCCCACAGCCCCCTATATTAATATTATATTCTATACCCCCCACATATGTATGTGGTGTAAGGGGGGTAAACAAAAAAAAACAAGTCCGAATTTTCCTCCGTCGTAATTGTGAGGGCGACATTTTGGTATGATTCCAATAATAGGATGAGTTATGAAGGCATTGGTAGCAGGGCGTCTAGGCTGTGTCACATGATGTTGCCAGCGCATGGGGTGACACTCCCCTTTCTTGGTCACGCTCCCGCAGGCAGGAGTGTCACTTCATTGCCATGATGCAGGAGGGCGCACAAGCACTCTTGCAGAGCTGCAACCCTCACTTGCCCGTTGCACTTCTTCCTGGTGGCCAGACACAGGTGACAGGGTGTCTTGGCCATTCCTTTTCCTCCCCCAGGCAGGAGTCACTACTGTTGATGGAGAAGCAGTCCTGGCCACTCCTTCTTCCAGACAGGACAATTGGACAGGTGATGTCCCAGTTCGGGGTTGGCAGGAATCGCACTCAGGGCCACGTCGGCCTGGTAAATGGATGGTAGGCCAGGCAGGGCGACACTAGTGGCAGGGTATTGGGGCCACATGCTTCTTATTTTCCTCCCCCAGACAGGACTCACTGCTCTTTCTTTCCTTTTCCCGCAATCACTATGGCACGGGGCCACTTCTCGTTCTGTCCCCAGGTGGGAGTCACTTGCAGGGCCGGCAGAGCGACTCTAGTCGCAGGGTGTTAGCCATGCTCCCCCCAGGCAGGAGGTCTTTCGGTCACCTTCTGGGCCTGGCCGCATGAGCACTCTCTTGAGGTGAGAGCCGCAGCCAGGTGAGGGACTTGAGGGGCATAAGAGTTGGGCCCGCCCACCTGTCGGCAGGGTGGTTGCACTGGATGGTCTTCCCACGGCAGGAGATGTTATTTTTTTTAACTTTTACCATGGAACTTTCATGCAGCACTTTCCTCTCCCCCCACTCAGATGTTCACTTTACGGCAGCGGTGCAGTATACGGCAGGGTTCAGCCGCTTCTGCTGACCTTGAAGTTGGCATTTTGCCCTCCCCAAGGGCGGAGCTGCTTTTATTAGTGGCTGGCGTTCTCAGTAACCTTCAGGTTACAATTGCAGAGTTTTTCATGGATATTGAAATTCACCACTTGAATGTTCTTTTTTGCTAGATTCACACAGCTGGTTTTCCACTGCAGTTAACTGCCTCTATGCAGGGTCCATTTGGGGAGGAGCATCAGGCCCTTACTCACCCCCCAATGTTCTAACGCTGACTGTTCCTTTCCGAAATGGCAGGAAAAGATGCAACTGCCTCCAGACCATAAACTGGGATTGAGCATTTGTGTGCCTGTTCCCCACTGAAATAGCAGGGGGTGCCATGGCCCAGGATTGAGGTGTACTGGAAAAACGCATTTGTTTGTAGTACTCGAACAACAGAGTAAGTAGCGCTCGGTAACACAGACAGACTGGTCTTGAAGGGACATAGGATTGTGCTGCCGCTGTCCCTGCCCGAGAGGGCAATCGGACTGGTGCATGAGGGGCACCAGGGTGTCGTCAAAACTCTTGCATACCTCAAGTCACGCATCTGGCTGCCCCACATGCAATGTAGAGGGTTTGACCTCGTAGAAACCTGCAGCGCCAGCCGGTCCTCACGTCGGCCCGGACCACCAGAAACCATGGAATGCCTGCCACGAAGCACCCGCGTATGGGACTCCATCAGCATCGATTTTTGCACTGTCGCCAATGAGACTTACCTGCTAGTGGCAATTGATGAGCATACAAGGTACCCCAAAGTTGAACCCGCCCACTCAACAGAAGCAGCAGCTGTCACCACTGCTCTAGAGAAAATGTTTGCAACATATGGCATTCCGTCGGCGATCCGAAGCGACAGCGGCCCGCCGTTCACAAGCAAAGAGTTCCAACGCTTCATAGACGATCTGGGAATACACCACCATCACATAACACCGCACTGGCCACAAGCCAATGGGGACGCTGAAAGATTTATGGCATCCATCAACAAGACCATACGCATTGCGAAGAACGAAGGCCGCAGGTGGCTCCCCGAGCTCTACAGATTCCTGCGCACGTACCGGCTGACACCACACTCCTCAACTCGAGTCAGCCCAGCAGACAAGATGTTTGGTGTCCCCATCCAAGGGGGCCTGCCCCAACACCACTCCTGGAAACCGACCCTGGCCGAGTTAGAGGACATTGAAACAAGGAGGCGGCTACACAATGCCAAGGAGGCCTTGACCAGAAGGGCAGTAGCCAGCGACCTTCAGGTTGGGGACACTGTGCTGGTAGGAACTCGCAATCGGAAAGGGAAGATGTCCCTCGCGTACGAGTCTGAACCGTGGACGTATCCCGCCGAGAGCATGGCCTCGTGTCAGCCACCCGAGGACACACATCAGTGTCGAGGAATGCCTCGCATTCCAGAAAGTCCCGCCGACCTTGTGGGAGGAAAGCAACGCTGACAGTTATCCCGGAGGAAACCAGTCGACACAGACAGAGGACCCACAAGAAGGTCCGGAGGAATAGGTAATCCCAGAGTCTTCCATCTGCCAGGAAGAAGACAGAAGCAGGGACACACTCCACACCCCCCACCGAGAGAGGAACGGGCAGTATGCCCTTCGAAAGCAACCAGTGCCATCGACGAGGTTAAAAGGCTACATTCTCAACGGCGTCTACGTCCGGCCAGGCCGAAGGGACTTGAAGCAAGCACTAGCGAGAGATTAGAGATGCTGCGGCAATAGCAGTTTGGTTTGAACAGTTACATGTTTGGGGAGAGAGGCGGCCATATTTGAGTGACTATGTTTCTAATGCTTTGGATACAAGCGAGTTTCATTTTTTTCATGTTTGAAGAGCCATCTAAAAGTTGATCAGGGATGTGATGTTCACGTGACTACGGTCACATGAACAAGAAAATAAATACGAGCGAGGAGCCCGCCAAAAAGCAGTTCCCTCTCCGACACACCCCGACACTGTGTCCGTGTATTTGTCTGCGCTACGCGGTGCGCGCTATCCCACTAGGCCCAGCCTCCAGCCCTATCACACCTACGTTCTGCAACACAGATCTCATCTTTTGCCTGTCTACATGGCACAATTCCTCTCTTTAGTCTGGACCTGGCTCCACCCCAGCAGGCTGTACCCAATGCTGATTCTTCTGTGCAAGCATTGCAACGGACACATAGTTTGTGTGTTAACAATCTTTGAGAACCTGAGAAGGACATAGGAAGGAATGATGATTGGTCTGGAAGCCTGCTGGCAAAACATTGAGCTTGACTGTGTCTGTGGGTTTCGTACTGCTTACGACTTTGCCTTTTGTGGTTGGTCATATTGTTATTCCAGTGGTTGTTTGTTTATGTCAACCTATTCTTTGGAACGTATAGTTGGTGTTCAACCCTACTGGATGCACTTCGTCTGCAATGGGCGGGCTAAGTATGCAAACTGTTCATCCGTAACATTCCACGGTTTGGGCGTTCAGGTCCTTAACACTTAATGAGTTTGTGCTTCATGTGAAATCTATTGATCAGCATCTTGGGGGAGGTCTCTTTCTCCCACCTTCAGCAGTATGAGTGAATAGCCGTGAGGAGTGTAAGGTTTCGGACACTGTATGAATCTCAAATGTGCTGGGTTATGTGTAGTGTGTGGTTGATTTTGATAGGACTTGGTGTCCTGAGGAGATTCAGAGCAGAGCCTGCAGGGTTATTTGCTGGAATGGTGATCCAGTGTTATAAAAACGGTGAAAGCAATGGAAGGATATTGATACTGATGTTATAAAAAGTGACTGGATCGCATGTTTGAATAACTTTCAAGCCGTGTTGGGTATTTGGATCATAAATGTGCCTTGCTAAATTTTATGTCAGCTATTATTATAATATACTTGAGGGTGGCGGGTGGAAAAAGATAATAGGAAAGGGTGAATGGTACCTTGTAAACATTGAATCTGTGGAGTTTGCAACGTATGCACCAAAGGAAGTAATTTGGCAAACACAAGTATTCTTTTAGGCAATTGATGATAACGGTTTATAGTGATTGCATTGAATGCCAAAGCATCGAATGCCTTAGCATCTAAAAAAAGCAATGAAAAAAAAGCATGGAATGCATTTTTTTTCCATTTTTCTTTGATGGGCCCCCCTCCGCACCCCTGTTTTTTTACCCCTTAAAACCCATTATACTTAAAATAAAACCTTTACCTTTGAAAAAAATGCATTCGATACTTTTTTTCCGATGCTTTTTTCCCCAATGCTTTTGGCATTCAATGCTTTATATTTGATGCAATGACTGAATACCAAGATAACAAGGAATTGTTCTGGTCTGATTGTAGTGAATGGGATCTTCAAGGGGCAAATGTATTTTATGTAACTCATGCTCAAAGGGAATGCGATGTGAAGACATTTCTTGTAAAACACAATAAATGTTGGGATAAGTTCATTTATTCGGGTAGGGGATAGTTTAGTTAAGTTTGATATCATAGAAATGGTGGGGTAATAACTAAGTTATCACCAAGACAAAGAAGAATACTTTTTAAAATAGGAATGTAATTGTGAAAGTATTATTATACGTGTAGAGAATGTCATTTTAATGTTTGTGAAATATGATTGGAATGGGCACCAACCTGCGGGACATGGTCTGGAATACTAAATGTACAGAGGAATATGTTACTCATTGGATGCTTGGAGATTCTTTCCAGAATATAAGATTGTTCATATTTTACTATGTTTTATGTTTTTTTGTCGTTGTATCTAGTTGGTGTTTAGTTTGTCTGTTTTATCCATTATTTTATAATCTTACTGGTTGCTTGTTTTTACCCATGCAACTGGTGTATAAATATTTAGTGATTTTAACCATGTTGCAGTGCTTATTACAGCTGTGATAATTGCTTAAGATGACAATACATGATATATATCAATCTGAGTCTATAGGAAAGGAAACCTACTTGTTGGATTGAAAAGGAGATTAGCGAGCTGACAATAATAACATGGAATGTAAAGGGTTTAATTTGCCCCTCGAAAAGAAGAAAAGGTGATTGCACGGTTATGGAGGGTGAAGGCGGATGTAGTGTTCTTGTAAGAGACTCATTTAATGGTAGAAACTAGACAGTTTCTGACTAATTCAAGGTATCATAGAGATATGTCCAATTGTTATTCAATGAAATCAAGGGGGGTAAGTATTTTATTTAGAAAGGGGTTGCAAATTAAGTTCGCTAAGGTAACAATGATGGGGAAGGTCCAATGATTTTTGCAGGCATACTTTACTATGAGAAGTCAATCACATTAGATTGTGCTCATCGGCAAAAGCCTTTTTTGATGGAATCTCAAAGCTATTGTGTGAAATGCATGGTGACACAGTCACATTGGGAGGTGATTTCAATTGTATTCGTGATCACAGGATAGATTGAGTTAGTTTGTGCAGATTTATAAATATGAGTGTGCATGCAATGAGTGCGAGGGTTTTCTTCAGAGGTTTGAGCTGGTCTACATATGGAGGGAAATGCAAACGGCAGTAAGAGAATATACCTTGTTTTTCTCCAGTTCATGGCTCATTCTCCGGATTAGATTATATATTAATAACTAAAACACTAAAAGATAAGACTCTTGATGTGAATATTAAGGAACAGGAGATTTCGGATCATGCACTGGTTGGTCTTCATTTGGAAGCTGACAAAGTAGTACCATCTTTTCAAAGGTGGCGTTTGAAGAAAGGGATTTTGGAGTTAAAGGGATTTGGTTCAAGGGATTTCGTAAAGTATGAAACTATTCTTTAAGGAGAATGAAGGATCTGCAGACCAGAAGATAGTGTTGGACAGCTTTAAGGCAATGGTTAGGGGAGAATTGATTAATAGAACCTCACGTCTCAGGAAGACATGTTTGAGTGAGCTGAAAATGTTAGAAGCCAAACTGTCAAGTCTGCAGCAAAAATATGCCCAATCAGGGAAAGCAAAAGATACGGTAGGGATGAATCATGTCCAAGAAATGTGAGCAAGTACAACCAATCTGATGGCAAAAAAGGTCTTTTCAGAAATATTGGGAAAGTGGAGACAAGAGTGGACGATTATTGGCTAATACATTGAAGGGTATGGGGGGATGCCATTTGTTCAGGGTGTTGAAATGAAGTTGGCCAGTTAGTGTAGAAGAAGGTTGAGATCTGCAAGAGTTTCAATAAATATTATGAGAAGTTATATATGGAGCAGGTGTCTGTCTCGCAACTGGATTTGGAGGGTTTATTTGAACGTATAGATATGACCAAGCTAGCGCCAGAGGTTAGTATATCTCTTGAGGCCTAAATTGATGTGAATTAGGTTTTTTTGGCAATTTGGGCAACTCAATTTGGGGAAATCCCCCAGATTGGATGGCCTGCCAGTGGAGTTTTATAGAAAGTTTAACTCGTTACTAGCTCCCTTTTTATGCAGACTTATTAATTCCTTTCTGGAAGGGGGGGTTGTGCCAATCGATGAGTGAAGCCATGATCACACTTATCCCAAAGGAAGGGAGAGACAATAAAAAAATGTGGAAATTACAGGCCGATATCCTTATTGAACGTGGATGTAACATTTTTTGCATTAATAAAGGCAAATAGGTTGGATAGTTCTATTGGGAAGATAATCCATGAGTCACAGTTAGGGTTTATGAAAAATAGATTTGGGTATGATAACATCAGAACGCTTGTTGACATAATAAGTCTTCATAAAAATGAATCTTTAAACATAGCTTTAGTTTTTTGGGATGCAGAGAAAGCGTTTGATAGAGTGCATTGTGCCTTCTAAAGATTTACATTGGGAAAAATGGGACTTGGGAATAAATTCATGGGGATGGTTCAGTGTCTGCAGAGTACAGCAAATGCACGTATTTGGGTACATAATGATTTGTCTGATGCGTTTAATCTGACCAGAGGAACAAGACAGGGTTGTCCTCTTTCACCATTTATATGTAACATTGCATTGGAGCCATTGATAACTTTAATATGCAAAGAGCAGAGAATTAGGGGCTTGAAGTGTGGACACAAGGAAATAAAGTGCTCTCTTATGCTGATGACATGGTGGTGATTCTCTCAAATCCAGAGTGTGGTAGTGTTGGGTTTAAGGAAACTTTTTAGAAAGTGGGTAAATTATCAGGTTACAAAGTTAATTGGGATAAGACAGCAGTGTTTCCGCTTTCCTTGTCTTGCAGGAGAGGGGATTTTTCTGATTGGAACTGTAAATTGTATGAGGCGCATGTAAAATATTTAGGGATCGATCTAATTAAATATATAAGGAAGATGGTGGAGTTTAATGTGGTAAAATTGGTCGTAAATCTAAAGAGAGATATTAGAAAATGGGAACGGCTGGAACTGGGCGAAGGTTAATACAATTAAAATGTCTCTTTTGCCAAAAGTTCTGTATATAATGCAGTCATTACCACTAAGTTTCTCAAAGCAGAAGCTCAAGGAATTCGACAAAATCTTTTAAACTTTCCTCTGGGGTGAAAAGAAAGCTCCAAAGATTCAGAGATTTATTTTGTTACGTGATACCAAAAGGGGGTATTTGTATATCGGATTTGGAGAACTACTATAGAGGGTTTATACTAAAAAATGCAGCCCTGTATGTGTCATCAGAAGTAGAATGTGAGCCGGCTTGGTTGACGGTAGAGAGGGATAGGCTTTCTCAATTCCAATTAGAAAATATTTTTGGAATGGAAAAGCTATTAAAGGGGGCTACTAAATTGCCATCCATCAAAGTGACTAAAGATATGATGAAATGGTGGGTAATTCACTTTTATGGGAATGTATATCTGAACTATAAGACGTCTATTTGGTAGAATCATAGTCTACGGATTGCAAACAAGATTTTGAACTGGAGAAGTTGGATTTCGAAAGGGATTTTAAAGATAGGGGATATAATGCATGATGGGCAAATTATGTCATTCTAAGAACTACACATGATTTTTCAATTGGATAACAGGGAAAGGAACATGTTCATGGAGCTAGAGTCTCTTTTGATCAGAGATTAAATATGCTGTCTATACCACTAGAGAAGGAGCCAGCAGGCTATTCTATCTTCCACACATTGCCACATATGGTTTCCACATTTCTGAACCTCATGCCAATGAACTGTTGATTTGTGGAAGAAATTAGTGGGAACATGGGAAGGAGAATTCGGGTGTATAATTACAGAAAGGGAGTGGAGACATATGTGGCAGGTGAGCTATAAGAGTAAGTTAGACCTTAAGTTAAAGCTTATACATCAGAAAAGTTTAGGACGGCTGTATTGGACACCTGAACGTATGTGCAAGTTGGGATTGTTAGATGGTGAGATGTGTTGGGGATGTGGAAAGGAAAAGGGAACACTTGTTCATATGTTTTCGTATTACTCTCAGGCACAGAAGTTCTGGTGTAAGGTGTTGGATAAATTGGACGTGATCTTATCAATTAGGTTTCCAAGAAAGCCATTGCATGTGTTGTTGTTATTGGTCAAGGGGTGATGTAAAACTGCTTGGTTGTTTGGGAATTGGATCGACAAAGTACTCGTGATAGGGTTGAAGCAGATTTGGAAAGTGTGCAAAACAAGGAAAAAGCCGCAAGCTGAGAGTTGGATAAATGATGTATTGGTACTGTCTAACTTTGAGCGAGTCATGTTTCAGAGGCAGGGTAGAGAGAAGAATTATTTGGATCTTTGGGCACCGTTTAATGATTTATATGGTTGTTGAGTGTTAGATTGAGTGTTGTGTACTTTCAGGCAATCTAGAAATGGAGAGATATGGTAATACCATTCTGTGTTGTTGTTTTTTTTTTGCGTCTAAATGTTTGTTCTGTGTTCTTGTTCAATGTATATGTAGATCTTATTGTTGTATTAATATTGCTTCGGAGGAAAGAATGTTGCCCTACTGGGTCAATGAAAAAGGGGAAACAAACTTGTAGTTGAACTAGCAGAGTAACAGATAACTAATTGGTTGCTAATGTAAAGATGTATTATTTATATTGTATAAAGTGTTCATTGTTGTATTCTTCCATGTTCTTGTTTGAAAACATTAAAATAAAGTTGATAAGCAAAATAAACATATCCTCCACATCTAATCAAGTAATGCTGAAATCACAGGGGCTCCATATCTAATCACATACAGCCTATATTGTATTAATTCCCCAATCACAAACAGTCACTAAACATCCAAACACAAACAAACAAATTCATAAAAACACTAGACCCACACTGCAAATAAAGACATGGCCATGTTTAAAACAAACATAACCATCATCATCAAAATACTCTTAATCAGTAAAATACCTTCAACTTTACAATAAAATACAGGTTTAAAAATCGAATAAAAACAATACGCATTAAAATTTGGAGCCTTCCTCAATGGCAATTATATAAATATTTAAAAAGATAGAAAACACAAAGAGAGTGGGGCTCGCCGCCTTAGTAGATGGGACACCAGAGGGCACCATTAAATTAGTATTTGGGTCTTAGTCTTCTTTCTTGACAGCCATATCCTGTAGCTTTAGAGCGCAGTTGCGAATATCACAGGGGGAGACAGAATGTGTTAAAAGCAACATTGCAGAATTTAATGTACGTATTCTAGTGTCTCATAGAATCGGCTTTAAATACAAATGTCTTAACCTCTGTGACTTTTCACATAACAAAAAGAAGTGTAGCACTGTTTCTCTTGCGTTCCCACACATAAGGCAGATATCAGATTCTGAGTTACACCAAACATGATTCAGAACAGCTACAGGAAAAATGCCTACTCTCAAGCACATATACAGGAATCTCTCAAATGGGGGTGACTTTTCATCTAAATATTGCTTAAAGCCAGGCTCGCTGTTATAAACCATGTATTCCAGGCCCAGTTCGCACTTGGCGGCATCTGCAAAAAAGCAGGGTTTTTAGCTTTAAGCAAAACTGAATGACAACTGTCCCTTGGGTTGCTCCATAGCTTGCTCATTCCCAGATCTTACAGTATGATCTTAATATGAACAAACCATTAAAGGCCTTTGCTGCCATTTAAGGACGTGAGTTGTAAACAGTGCCTCCTTACATTTTTCCAAACCTGTTTGAAACCAAACCCTTATCCAAAAGAATACTGGGTTGAACATAGCCAGTGTACCTATAGGGATAACGTCATACTGCAAATAG
The DNA here is from genome assembly GCF_040938575.1 of Ambystoma mexicanum. NCBI lineage: Eukaryota > Metazoa > Chordata > Amphibia > Caudata > Ambystomatidae > Ambystoma > Ambystoma mexicanum. The sequence goes on from NC_090929.1 coordinate 895,503,920, forward strand.
GTGGGGGGAGAGGGTGCGCTCTTAGGGAGCAGTAAAAGTTGTTTTAAACATTTATTTTCTTTAAATGTTGAGTTGTCCAGCCTTCAAATAACCCCAGAGCTCCGACCCATATAATGCAGCTGGCAGAACCTGCTTCTTGTATAAATCCAGGGCCGGAGACACAGCGCCACTACCATGGCTGAGGAAATAAGACCTTATGTCACCACTTAATTTTTCTAGATTGATTGCTGCCTTATCAATCTGAGCCACCCAGCCAGGATACTCCTGGAACCTCACCCCAAGGTAATCAAAGTGGTCTACCTGTTCAATTAAAGCACCTTCCACTTTTAGCTGGACCAATTTATGCTTAGATAAATTAGGGCTAAACACCATCGATTTAGTCTTACCAGCATTCAAATTGAATCGAAGCTCAGTACATTTAGCCAGATAAATAGAGATTTTTCAAGACCCTTTGGAGCAGTTGAGATTGCGTCATCTGCATAGAAGAGGGCCAGGTATTTACAGGAAGCTGATTTTAGACATTCCTGGCACCCGCTCAGTAATACATCAAGTATATTTTTGATATAAATAATAAAAAGAAGCAGGACCAGGACACAGCCCAGTCTGACACCCATGGATACTTCAAACTAGTTAGTTATCTCATCCGTAGTGAATGCAAGAATTTGCATTTGAGATCAATTGAGTTAAGATAAAAATCAGATTAGACAATGCCCCCCAGGTTGATACAATTTGCCACAGTGTTCCCCTTGAAACAGAATCAAAAGCAGTTCATAAATTTAGGAAAGCCACAGATACATTTATTTTCCAAAGAGCTGTATACTTTTGGATTAACAGAAACAGTATCAGACACTGATCCAGTGTGCCCCTGATCTTCTTAAACCCAGCCTGCAAGTCTGCTATTATGTTGTTGCCATCCACCCATCCTTGAAGGTTGTTCAAAATGATTTTCCCAAATAGCTCACCCACACCATCTAGTAAAGAAATTGGTCTACAATGTAGTCAAGGTTCCACCAATTAGAGCATAGTAAAAACGACATACTCAAAAAGTAGAGCAAATACCAGGTAAAAAGCAACACTGTTTATTACAACTGGATGAGCACAAATAAAACAGAACAGTGGATAGGCTCTGATCGAAAGGCTGACATCTGAATGGAATACGAACAGTAGTTTTATACCAAGAAATACAATGGTCGGAAAACACTCAAAACACTAGCAAGTTGGAGAATTCACTTGTTCTATGTTCCGAGCGATTTCATTGGTTAGTGGACATCACCTCCTAGAAGTTTACGTTATTAGTGAAGCATGATTGAAGTAAACATTTTAGCAGTTTCCCATTACAATGCCTCTCCATGTGGTACCACATTTATTCATACCCCACCCCGGAACAACTATTACTTTAGTAACATTTGTGCTGACCGCCAGAACTTTAATAGACTGCCATTGGTCTGCACCATTGAGAATGGAACACGAGACACCCTGCAGCTGGTGGAAAAGAGGACCTTCGCAAAACTCTGTGATAGATACTTTGGAGGCTAGCCACCTCCCCAGAGCTCATGAAATGACAGTCTAATTGGTTCTCCCAGGAACGCCACTCTGTCCAGTCCTCTCCCAGAGCTGCCTGCCGATGGGCATTAGCGGTCATGTGACCGGCACACTGGTACAGAGCCACCATCCCCGCTGCTCTGTAGGGCAGCTAGTTTGGCTGACCGCCTGTGATTATATCACCTTGTTCTAGTTATGTTATTTTTTTCATGCAATGCGTAGCTTAAGCTCCACCCCCCTTTGCAGATCCCCGTCATGTTGGTGACGTGTTTCAGATCGAGGTTTCCCAGGTCCACCCCGCCCTGAGGGATTTCCCACTGGTTGTGTTTATGATGGTGCTATTTTTGCCCTTCCCCTACTTTAGCTAATCATAGGACAGTACCTTGGACTGTGTGTACACCCAATGCACCACAACCCCCTACCGTTCCCGTTGAAGCCCTTTTACAGATCGTCTGTGGCTTAGAATACCTGTGTCATTTCCCATTTAGCTGCCCCCACGGCTCACCTTCTTTACTTAAAAAGTGGACTCAGAAGGGGCAATCGGGCAAGAGGTCGGGACCCACCAGTGTTTAAAAGGATCCCTCCATTTGCCAGAATTAACCAATTAGGGGAGAGACAACAGGTGCCCTTATTTTCTGACATGCCAGGGTGCAAAGGGGGGCCAGGAGCTACAGAAAGCAAATGTGCACCTACATTCATGGGGATGACATTCGGAGACAGAACCTTGTCTTTGATCTCTTTAAATAAATCAGCCATCTCGCTCAACCAGCATTCTGCCTTCTGAAGGACAAACTCTTTCAGATCAGTGAATATTTCTTCGATTTTAATAGATAATTCTGGCTTGCTCGGAGATCCATTAGTCTTGACAACACATGTTTGAGTGCTCCTATCAGGGAATGGTTTTGCCAATGGCAGTGGAGCCAAACACATGTGCTTAGGTTACCGCACTGCCTTCCTCTTAATTTTGTTTGAAACAACCATCCAGGGGGGACACCCAAAACAGAATTGGCTTCGTTAATAGCTGGCACTACTGAACTAGAGATAGGGACCGAAGTTGCTGGGATGCCTTCTGTCAAACATTACTGAGCGATTAGAGAGAGCTATAGAGAAAGAAGTTTTGACAAAGCCAAGACCACCCTCAAAACCCTCAGCAGACTACTCTGCAGCTCCTCCGGGACAATATAATGCACTCCCTGTAACTTGGCAGATAAATCCATTGTGCCTGTGCCGCCGGTATAGAGTTCACTCATGCCAACTAGGGGAGGGGCAGACGCCCATTCACCCTCGTTTGCAGCTGGCACTGTCAAAAACGACAGAGACGTTCCCATCAGATGTGTTTCAATAATGATAGGGCCAATACCCACCAGTGCCAACCCACAAAAATTCACTGGGATAGTAACATTTCTCCCTGCCTCTTGGCCCGGACGGGGAGCTGTTTCAAAAGGGGCCAAGGAGTCCGCCTCCTTCTTAGGCCGGTTAAAGGATTCTTCCATTCCTCTACCTTGCACAGATCCCGTGTCACAAAAAGAAATAAGGTTGGCGTCAGCCCGCAGAAAAGCACAGTTAGATTTCATATTGGGTGCTGGAACATGGTCTTTGGTTACCTTCAAGGGGGCTCCCTTATGTTCCTTGGAACTCATACTGCCCAAACCAGGTAATTGATTTCCATAATCGGGAAATTCACCTCCTTAATGGGCATCCTGGAAATCTTATTTTGGCTCCCACCCACAATTATGCCCACTTCAGCTTTCCTTTTCACCATAATGCATAAAGAGAGCCAACTCTACCTGCACTGAGCATCAGCTGAAAAACCTTTTCTCGCCTTCTCACTGCTTCTTCGGGCCGAACATCAGTAAAATCAATAATCAAAGTCTATGGTAGAAGCAGTGTCCAATTACAGTCAATAGGCAGAGGCAATGGAAGCAGAGTAAATAACAGTGGCAGCAGAGCGCTAACATCCAAGCAGGTGCCAAAACCTGCGCCTTGCCTCCCGCGTGCTTCTCCCTCGTGGGAAGCCCAGCAGATTCTGTAGGCTCAGGCAAGCGGTGTGGGGGCGGGGTCACAATCACAATGCAGCAACTGAAGAAATCCTGATGAAATCCTCCCGGTGCCAAAACCCGCGCCTTTGACTCCCTGCTGGCTTCACTCTTGCCGGAAGCTGTGCAGGTTATGTAGATTCAGCAGAGCGGGGGTGGAGGGATGGGTCACAATCACGGAATGCAGCAACTGAAGAAATCCTGATTAAATCCTCCGGGCACCAACACCCGCGCCTTGTGTCCTTTCCCATATGCCATCTCCTTTCTGAAGCCCTCTTTCGGTCCCATGACAACAGTTTTTGCTTATGGGCAGCGCTTACAGCACTACCTAATAGCCAAAACTAGAAAGGGGGCCAATGCATGTCAGTATATGTCCGTCATAAGGGCTGAATCCACAAAGACAGAGAAAAAAAAAAGAAAACAATATGAGATATTGAATCATACAGTAATCACAAATTGCATGTAATGCAGTGCCTATCCATCAAGCATACCTGTGTCATCTTGCATTGTAAATCTGAATCATCTGTTCCTTACCGAAAAGAAGGACATGCAACCTGAGTAAGGCATGTACAAAGTTGTAAAAATATATGTAAAAAACACCAGCGTTACAAAACAGAATTTAAGCCATATATATGAAACATTAGTGAGAATCCTAGTGTAGTCCTTCTCTGATGATATGTGGCGCACGTGGTTCATCACCATCAAACTGTTAGCACCTAAAAAGATACTGTTAAAATGTATGCAAAAATGTCAAAGAAATCAGGAATGAACGCTGGAAAATAAATGTCAGAGTGGTCATACATACCAAAGCCTTTTAAATAGCTCAAAGAACCTAACATGGAGGTGGATGGCTGTAGGATGCTTTTGTGTGGCAAAGTCGTATTTGAGTGAGAAACAAAATGGCGTGCGTCAATAAACCCACATCATGTAATGAGATGTCACCACGTAACGAGCGATGTGATGTCATGACTTGTAATGTTGCATGGTAAGTAAGCAGAAACCAAAGGCCCATGTAAAAAATGGTGGAAGTCATGAGTTTACAAACTCTAGCGTGCTGCTATAAAAACCCAAGAACAGCATTTTTTTAATAAGAATCCTGTACCCAGATGTCAACTTAAATCAATCCAAAACAGGAGCATAATATTGGCACCTGCGCACAGTGGTCCTACACTACCAGCTCATCCTGATGTGAATTCAAACCTCAGGTTGGTAGGAATATCAAATTCACTCCCATAACTTTGTGCTGTGCCCTATTTTTGTGTTACAATGCTGTATGCAACAATGTAAGTGAAGAGCATGCATCTTCATATATGACCACCTAAAACAGCCATTGCCTATAATTTGTACAGAAACATACTGCTTCTTAAAGGCGTTCCCATATTTTCTGTGAGTTTTGTTCAGCTATTATTTCATGCCTGACCTTGTATAGTAAATCATGGTATGAGGATGGTGCAGTTTCTTCCAAGGCATAGCTGGTCTTGTCCCAGTTAAGTTGAATAATAGGGATCTATGTGATTATTTTTTTTTTTTTTTTTTTTTTTTTTATTGAAAAACTACAGTTTCTTCTCCTTTCTTCCTCCAACACCAAGGTGGAAGTAAGCAAAGAAAAGAAGACTTTTGTTTCAAATCGTGTAAACTTCCAATACATATTATTGTTACAACATCATCAATATGTCCTATTATGCTTTCCACAAGGATCTTCTGCGCAACCTTGTGACATATAAGGCACTTAATGATCAAGCGAACGGACAAACAAAGTCAAATAAACAGTCGACATGTCAATTAATCAATTACACACTTTGAGCATCGACTCAACGCCCCACTTGCTTACGGGGGACATCTCAGGAGAGCGTTCATAAAATTTACAACCGCACAGACATGTTTAATGTTTTGGCCTGAGGTTATCAGGCACCACCAGGAGTTCATATCATCGTTTAGCGGGGCATATACGCCTAGGTGGACAGAGCGTAAGTTAGCAATTGCTGAGCATCTTATAGTCAGATGTTTCAGTGTTTCAACCGATTCCTCGCAAAAACGGCATAGATTGTTGTTTATAGCAGGCTGCCGTCTTTGGAAAAGAATTTCTTTCGTACTCAACGTATTTAAGCGGAAACGAAGAAATTGCTCTCGATATTGGCGATTGTAGCACTGCAGGAGGTAGGGTTGTTGACAATTTAATTTTTTCTGGACGTTACCTATCTTATTGGAGAGATCAAGATTTGAGTATCTTTCCACATTTATAATCCATGCCCAGGCTTCAAATTTACTTTTTGCCACTCTTGGGCGTGAGAACAGGTCGAAATAATTGATGTCCGCTGCTACGATCCACTCTTGCACTCTTGAGCTCCATTGTGCCAACAAGGTACTACTTTGCGAATCGTCGGGGGCGGTGAGTATTCTGTATGCTGGCGCACCACCCACTTCTCTCATCTTACGCCAAAGTAAGATGGATTTCCAAACTACGTTTGAGAAAAGAGAGTTTAACGAAAGTTCGTGGCGTATTGCAGTAATTGGAATACAATTTGGGAGATTAAAAACCCGTCTCCAAAAAAGACCCTCTACAGTATTCCAATTTTGTTCACTGATGTTCCATCCCGCCTCTGCCCCAAACGTTAAAATAGGAACAACCTTTTGGCGGTAGAACGTTATCACCGGCGATAATGAAAATTTACCAAAGTTTTTATTAATCAGGGCTGCTTGCAGTGCCAGTCTTACTGCTTTCAGTTTCAGCATATTTAGCCATTGAACTTCCCTGATTGAGCTGTTAAATTCGATGCCTAGATAACGGATCGAATTAACAGACGTTAGTTTTTGACCACCTACCGTCCATTTAAAGGCACGATCTCTTCTACTCATTAATGAACCAATCGACACAATTTTGGTTTTGTCTGGGTTAATGGCCAATTCATTTGCAACTATGTATTCATGCAGACGGTTTAGCAGACGTTGAAGGCCGATTTGTGTTCTGTCAATCAGCACGAGATCGTCAGCATACGCAATATACCGAACTGGAGTTCCGTTTAGTCGTGGAGGAAAACAGTGTGCTTGCTCCAAGAAGAGTGGGAGATCTGCCAAAAATAATTTGAATAGATCCGCGGCCAATGGGCAGCCTTGCTTAACACCCCTTGTCGTTGGTATGCTGTCGGATAATATGCCTTGTTTGTTGAGGCGTACCCTGAAAGAGGTCTCCGTATGGAGTGCCATTATTGGGGTGAGAAGGGCCATAGGACATTTCCATTTCAATAGTTTGGCCCATAGCATCTGCCGGTTGACTCCATCAAAAGCTTGCCTCATGTCTATAAAGGCTAAATGCAGTTTGGTTTTACTCTGTAATGCATGATATTTCAAAGCTGTCAGGATCGAAAGATTAACTTCAACACCTGTACCCTTTGAAAATCCAGTTTGCCGGATGTCCATGATCCCCGCCTTTTTAGCCCAACTCGCCAATTTACATCTCAAATTGGAACCAATAATAGGGATCTATGTGATTATTGCGACGGCCGAAAATACCGACTTATTTATTTAAAACCTTTACACCACATATATATGTGGGGGGAGACCCCCACAGCCCCCCTATATTAATATTATATTCTATACCCCCCACATATGTATGTGGTGTAAGGGGGGTAAAAAAAAAACAAGTCCGAATTTTCGTCCGTCGTAATTGTGAGGGCGACATTTTGGTATGATTCCAATAATAGTATGAGTTATGAAGACATTGGTAGAAGGGCGTCTAGGCTGTGCCACATGATGTTGCCAGGACATGGGGTGACACTCCCCTTTCTTGGTCACGCTCCCGCAGGCAGGAGTGTCACTTGATTGCCATGATGCAGGAGGGCGCACAAGCACTCTTGCAGAGCTGCAACCCTCACATGCCCGTTGCACTTCTTCCTGGTGGCCAGACACAGGTGACAGGGTGTCTTGGCCATTCCTTTTCCTCCCCCAGGCAGGAGTCACTACTGTTGATGGAGAAGCAGTCCTGGCCACTCCTTCTTCCAGACAGGACAATTGGACAGGTGATGTCCCAGTTCGGGGTTGGCAGGAATCGCACTCAGGGCCACGTCGGCCTGGTAAATGGATGGTAGGCCAGGCAGGGCGACACTAGTGGCAGGGTATTGGGGCCACATGCTTCTTATTTTCCTCCCCCAGACAGGACTCACTGCTCTTTCTTTCCTTTTCCCGCAATCACTATGGCACGGGGCCACTTCTCGTTCTGCCCCTAGGTGGGAGTCACTTGCAGGGCCGGCAGAGCGACTCTAGTCGCAGGGTGTTAGCCATGCTCCCCTCAGGCAGGAGGTCTTTCGGTCACCTTCTGGGCCTGGCCACATGAGCACTCTCTTGAGGTGAGAGCCGCAGCCAGGTGAGTGACTTGAGGGGCAGAAGAGTTGGGCCCGCCCACCTGTTGGCAGGGTGGTTGCACTGGATGGTCTTCCCACGGCAGGAGATGGTATTTTTTTTAACTTTTACCATGGAACTTTCATGCAGCACTTTCCTCTCCCCCCTCTCAGATGTTCACTTTACGGCAGCGGTGCAGTATACGGCAGGGTTCAGCTGCTTCTGCTGACCTTGAAGTTGGCATTTTGCCCTCCCCAAGGGCGGAGCTGCTTTTATTAGTTGCTGGCGTTCTCAGTAACCTTCAGGTTACAATTACAGAGTTTTTCATGAATATTGAAATTCACCACTTGAATGTTCTTTTTTGCTAGATTCACACAGCTGGTTTTCCACTGCAGTTAACTGCCTCTATGCAGGGTCCATTTGGGGAGGAGCATCAGGCCCTTACTCACCCCCCAATGTTCTAACGCTGACTGTTCCTTTCCGAAATGGCAGGAAAAGATGCAACTGCCTCCAGACCATAAACTGGGATTGAGCATTTGTGTGCCTGTTCCCCACTGAAATAGCAGGGGGTGCCATGGCCCAGGATTGAGGTGTACTGGAAAAACGCATTTGTTTGTAGTACTCGAACAACAGAGTAAGTAGCGCTCGGTAACACAGACAGACTGGTCTTGAAGGGACATAGGATTGTGCTGCCGCTGTCCCTGCCCGAGAGGGCAATCGGACTGGTGCATGAGGGGCACCAGGGTGTCGTCAAAACTCTTGCATACCTCAAGTCACGCATTTGGCTGCCCCACATGCAATGTAGAGGGTTTGACCTCGTAGAAACCTGCAGCGCCTGCCGGTCCTCACGTCGGCCCGGACCACCAGAACCCATGGAATGCCTGCCACGAAGCACCCGCATATGGGACTCCATCAGCATCGATTTTTGCACTGTCGCCAATGAGACATACCTGCTAGTGGCAATTGATGAGCATACAAGGTACCCCAAAGTTGAACCCGCCCACTCAACAGAAGCAGCAGCTGTCACCACTGCTCTAGAGAAAATGTTTGCAACACATGGCATTCCGTCGGCGATCCGAAGCGACAACGGCCCGCCGTTCACAAGAAAAGAGTTCCAACGCTTCATAGACGATCTGGGAATACACCACCATCACATAACATCGCAGTGGCCACAAGCCAATGAGGACGCTGAAAGATTTATGGCATCCATCAACAAGACCATACGCATTGCGAAGAACGAAGGCCGCAGGTGGCTCCCCGAGCTCTACAGATTCCTGCGCACGTACCGGCTGACACCACACTCCTCAACTCGAGTCAGCCCAGCAGACATGATGTTTGGTGTCCCCATCCAAGGGGGCCTGCCCCAACACCACTCCTGGAAACCGACCCTGGCCGAGTTAGAGGACATTGAAACAAGGAGGCGGCTACACAATGCCAAGGAGGCCTTGACCAAAAGGGCAGTAGCCAGCGACCTTCAGGTTGGGGACACTGTGCTGGTAAGAACTCGCAATCGGAAAGGGAAGATGTCCCTCACGTACGAGTCTGAACCGTGGACGTATCCCGTCGAGAGCATGGCCTCGTGTCAGCCACCCGAGGACACACGTCAGTGTCGAGGAATGCCTCACACTTCCAGAAAGTCCCGCCGACCTTGTGGGAGGAAAGCAACGCTGACAGTTATCCCGGAGGAAACCAGTCGACACAGACAGAGGACCCACAAGAAGGTCCGGAGGAAGAGGTAATCCCAAAGTCTTCCGTCTGCCAGGAAGAAGACAGAAGCAGGGACACACTCCACACCCCCCACCGAGAGAGGAACGGGCAGTATGCCCTTCGAAAGCAACCAGTGCCATCGACGAGGTTAAAAGGCTACATTCTCAACGGCATCTACGTCCGGCCAGGCCGAAGGGACTTGAAGCAAGCACTAGCAAGAGATTAGAGATGCTGCGGCAATAGCAGTTTGGTTTGAACAGTTACATGTTTGGGGAGAGAGGCGGCCATATTTGAGTGACTATGTTTCTAATGCTTTGGATACAAGCGAGTTTCATTTTTTTCATGTTTGAAGAGCCATCTAAAAGTTGATCAGGGATGTGATGTTCGCGTGACTACGGTCACATGAACAAGAAAATAAATACGAGCGAGGAGCCCGCCAAAAAGCAGTTCCCTCTCCGACACACCCCGACACTGTGTCCGTGTATTTGTCTGCGCTACGCGGTGCGCGCTATCCCACTAGGCCCAGCCTCCAGCCCTATCACACCTACGTTCTGCAACACAGATCTCATCTTTTGCCTGTCTACATGGCACAATTCCTCTCTTTAGTCTGGACCTGGCTCCACCCCAGCAGGCTGTACCCAATGCTGATTCTTCTGTGCGAGCATTGCAACGGACACATAGTTTGTGTGTTAACAATCTTTGAGAACCTGAGAAGGACATAGGAAGGAATGATGATTGGTCTGGAAGCCTGCTGGCAAAACATTGAGCTTGACTGTGTCTGTGGGTTTCGTACTGCTTACGACTTTGCCTTTTGTGGTTGGTCATATTGTTATTCCAGTGGTTGTTTGTTTATGTCAACCTATTCTTTGGAACGTACAGTTGGTGTTCAACCCTACTGGATGCACTTCGTCTGCAATGGGCGGGCTAAGTATGCAAACTGTTCATCCGTAACATTCCACGGTTTGGGCGTTCAGGTCCTTAACACTTAATGAGTTTGTGCTTCATGTGAAATCTATTGATCAGCATCTTGGGGGATGTCTCTTTCTCCCACCTTCAGCAGTATGAGTGAATAGCCGTGAGGAGTGTAAGGTTTCGGACACTGTATGAATCTCAAATGTGCTGAGTATTGTGTAGTGTGTGGTTGATTTTGATAGGACTTGGTGCCCTGAGGAGATTCAGAGCAGAGCCTGCAGGGTTATTTGCTGGAATGGTGATCCAGTGTTATAAAAACGGTGAAAGCAATGGAAGGATATTGATACTGATGTTATAAAAAGTGACTAGATCGCATGTTTGAATAACTTTCAAGCCGTGTTGGGTATTTGGATCATAAATGTGCCTTGCTAAATTTTATGTCAGCTAATATTATAATATACTTGAGGGTGGCGGGTGGGAAAAGATAATAGGAAAGGGTGAATGGTACCTTGTAAACAAGGGGGAAATGTATCTTATGTAACTCATGCTCAAAGGGAATGCGATGTGAAGACATTTCTTGTAAAACACAATAAATGTTGGGATAAGTTCATTTATTCGGGTAGGGGATAGTTTAGTTAAGTTTGATATCATAGAAATGGTGGGGTAATAACTAAGTTATCACCAAGACAAAGAAGAATACTTTTTAAAATAGGAATGTAATTGTGAAAGTATTATTATACGTGTAGAGAATGTCATTTTAATGTTTGTGAAATATGATTGGAATGGGCACCAACCTGCGGGACATGGTCTGGAATACTAAATGTACAGAGGAATATGTTACTCATTGGATGCTTGGAGATTCTTTCCAGAATATAAGATTGTTGATATTTTACTATGTTTTATGTTTTTTTGTCGTCGTATCTAGTTGGTGTTTAGTTTGTCTGTTTTATCCATTATCTTATAATCTTACTGGTTGCTTGTTTTTACCCATGCAACTGGTGTATAAATATTTAGTGATTTTAACCATATTGCAGTGCTTATTACAGCTGTGATAATTGCTTAAAATGACAATACATGATATATATCAATCTGAGTCTATAGGAAAGGAAACCTACTTGTTGGGTTGAAAAGGAGATTAGCGAGCTGACAATAATAACATGGAATGTAAAGGGTTTAATTTGCCCTTGAAAAAGAAGAAAAGGTGATTGCCCGGTTATGGAGGGTGAAGGCGGATGTAGTGTTCTTGTAAGAGACTCATGTATTGGTAGAAACTAGACAGTTTCTGACTAATTCAAGGTATCATAGAGATATGTCCAATTGTTATTCAATGAAATCAAGGGGGGTAAGTATTTTATTTAGAAAGGGGTTGCAAATTAAGTTTGCTAAGGTAACAATGGATGGGGAAGGTCCAATGATTTTTGCAGGCATGCTTTACTATGAGAAGACAATCACATTAGATTGTGCTCATCGGCAAAAGCCTTTTTTGATGGAATCTCAAAGCTATTGTGTGAAATGCATGGTGACACAGTCACATTGGGAGGTGATTTCAACTGTATTCGTGATCACAGGATAGATTGAGTTAGTTTGTTCAGATTTATAAATATGAGTGTGCATGCAATGAGTGCGAGGGTTTTCTTCAGAGGTTTGAACTGGTCTACATATGGAGGGAAATGCAAACGGCAGTAAGAGAATATACCTTGTTTTTCTCCAGTTCATGGCTCATTCTCCGGATTAGATTATATATTAATAATTAAAACACTAAAAGATTAGACTCTTGATGTGAATTTTAAGGAACAGGAGATTTCGGATCATGCGCTGGTTGGTCTTCATTTGGAAGCTGACAAAGTAGTACCATCTTTTCAAAGGTGGCGTTTGAAGAAAGGGATTTTGGAGTTAAAGGGATTTGGTTCAAGGGATTTCGTAAAGTATGAAACTATTCTTTAAGGAGAATGAAGGATCTGCAGACCAGAAGATAGTGTTGGACAGCTTTAAGGCAATGGTTAGGGGAGAATTGATTAATAGAACCTCACGTCTCAGGAAGAAATGTTTGAGTGAGCTGAAAATGTTAGAAGCCAAACTGTCAAGTCTGCAGCAAAAATATGCCCAATCAGGGAAAGCAAAAGATATGGTAGGGATGAATCATGTCCAAGAAATGTGAGCAAGTACAACCAATCTGATGGCAAAAAAGGTCTTTTCAGAAATATTGGGAAAGTGGAGAAAAGAGTGGACGATTATTGGCTAATACATTGAAGGGTATGGGGGGATGCCATTTGTTCAGGGTGTTGAGAATGAAGTTGGCCAGTTAGTGTAGAAGAAGGTTGAGATCTGCAAGAGTTTCAATAAATATTATGAGAAGTTATATATGGAGCAGGTGTCTGTCTCGCAACTGGATTTGGAGGGTTTATTTGAACGTATAGATATGACCAAGCTAGCGCCAGAGGTTAGTATATCTCTTGAGGCCTAAATTGATGTGAATTAGGTTTTTTTGGCACTTTGGGCAACTCAATTTGGGGAAATCCCCCAGATTGGATGGCCTGCCAGTGGAGTTTTATAGAAAGTTAAACTCGTTACTAGCTCCCATTTTATGTAGACTTTTTAATTCCTTTCTGGAAGGGGGGGTTGTGCCAATCGATGAGTGAAGCCATGATCACACTTATCCCCAAGGAAGGGAGAGACATTAAAAAATGTGGAAATTACAGGCCGATATCCTTATTGAACGTGGATGTAACATTTTTTGCATTAATAAAGGCAAATAGGTTGGATAGTTCTATTGGGAAGATAATCCATGAGTCACAGTTAGGGTTTATGAAAAATAGATTTCGGTATGATAACATCAGAACGCTTGTTGACATAATAAGTCTTCATAAAAATGAATCTTTAAACATAGCTTTAGTTTTTTGGGACGCAGAGAAAGCGTTTGATAGAGTGCATTGTGCCTTCTAAAGATTTACATTGGGAAAAATGGGACTTGGGAATAAATTCATGGGGATGGTTCAGTGTCTGCAGAGTACAGCAAATGCACGTATTTGGGTACATAATGAGTTGTCTGATGCGTTTAATCTGACCAGAGGAACAAGACAGGGTTGTCCTCTTTCACCATTTATATTTAACATTGCATTGGAGCCATTGATAACTTTAATATGCAAAGAACAGAGAATTAGGGGCTTGAAGTGTGGACACAAGGAAATAAAGTGCTCTCTTATGCTGATGACATGGTGGTGATTCTCTCAAATCCAGAGTGTGGTAGTGTTGGGTTTAAGGAAACTTTTTAGAAAGTGGGTAAATTATCAGGTTACAAAGTTAATTGGGATAAGACAGCAGTGTTTCCGCTTTCCTTGTCTTGCAGGAGAGGGGATTTTTCTGATTGGAACTGTAAATTGTCTGAGGCGCATGTAAAATATTTAGGGATCGATCTAACTAAGTATGTAAGGAAGATGGTGGAGTTTAATGTGGTAAAATTGGTCGTAAATCTAAAGAGAGATATTAGAAAATAGGAACGGCTGGAACTGGGAATTGGGCGAAGGTTAATACAATTAAAATGTCTCTTTTGCCAAAAGTTCTGTATATAATGCAGTCATTACCACTAAGTTTCTCAAAGCAGAAGCTCAAGGAATTCGACAAAATCTTTTAAACTTTCCTCTGGGGTGAAAAGAAAGCTCCAAAGGTTCAGAGATTTAATTTGTTATGTGGTACCAAAAGGGGGTATTTGGATATCGGATTTGGAGAACTACTATAGAGGGTTTATACTAAAAAATGCAGCCCTGTATGTGTCATCAGAAGTAGAATGTGAGCCGGCTTGGTTGACGGTAGAGAGGGATAGGCTTTCTCAATTCCAATTAGAAAATATTTTTGGAATGGAAAAGCTATTAAAGGGGGCTACTAAATTGCCATCCATCAAAGTGACTAAAGATATGATGAAATGGTGGGTAATTCACTTTAATGGGAATGTATATCTGAACTATAAGACGTCTATTTGGTAGAATCATAGTCTACGGATTGCAAACAAGACTTTGAACTGGAGAAGTTGGATTTCGAAAGGGATTTTAAAGATAGGGGATATAATGCATGATGGGCAAATTATGTCATTCTAAGAACTACACATGATTTTTCAATTGGATAACAGGGAAAGGAACATGTTCAGGGAGCTAGAGTCTCTTTTGATCAGAGATTAAATATGCTGTCTATACCACTAGAGAAGGAGCCAGCAGGCTATTCTATCTTCCACACATTGCCACATATGGTTTCCACATTTCTGAACCTCATGCCAATGAACTGTTGATTTGTGGAAGAAATTAGTGGGAAAATGGGAAGGAGAATTGGGGTGTATAATTACAGAAAGGGAGTGGAGACATATGTGGCAGGTGAGCTATAAGAGTAAGTTAGACCTTAAGTTAAAGCTTATACATCAGAAAAGTTTAGGACGGCTGTACTGGACACCTGAACGTATGTGCAAGTTGGGATTGTTAGATGGTGAGATATGTTGGGGATGTGGAAAGGAAAAGGGAACACTTGTTCATATGTTTTGGTATTACTCTCAGGCACAGAAGTTCTGGTGTAAGGTGTTGGATAAATTGGACGTGATCTTATCAATTAGGTTTCCAAGAAAGCCATTGCATGTGTTGTTGTTATTGGTCAAGGGGTGATGTAAAACTGCTTGGTTGTTTGGGAATTGGATCGACAAAGTACTCGTGATAGGGTTGAAGCAGATTTGGAAAGTGTGCAAAACAAGGAAAAAGACACAAGCTGAGAGTTGGATAAATGATGTATTGGTACTGTCTAACTTTGAGCGAGTCATGTTTCAGAGGCAGGGTAGAGAGAAGAATTATTTGGATCTTTGGGCACCGTTTAATGATTTATATGGTTGTTGAGTGTTAGATTGAGTGTTGTGTACTTTCAGGCAATCTAGAAATGGAGAGATATGGTAATACCATTCTGTGTTGTTGTTTTTTTTTGCGTCTAAATGTTTGTTCTGTGTTCTTGTTCAATGTATATGTAGATCTTATTGTTGTATTAATATTGCTTAGGAGGGAAGAATGTTGCCCTACTGGGTCAATGAAAAAGGGGAAACAAACTTGTAGTTGAACTAGCAGAGTAACAGATAACTAATTGGTTGCTAATGTAAAGATGTATTATTTATATTGTATAAAGTGTTCATTGTTGTATTCTTCCATGTTCTTGTTTGAAAACATTAAAATAAAGTTGATAAGCAAAATAAACATATCCTCCACATCTAATCAAGTAATGCTGAAATCACAGGGGCTCCATCTCTAATCACATACAGCCTATATTGTATTAATTCCCCAATCACAAACAGTCACTAAACATCCAAACACAAACAAACAAATTCATAAAAACACTAGACCCACACTGCAAATATAGACATGGCCATGTTTAAAACAAACATAACCATCATCATCAAAATACTCTTAATCAGTAAAATACCTTCAACTTTACAATAAAATACAGGTTTAAAAATCGAATAAAAACAATACGCATTAATATTTGGAGCCTTCCTCAATGGCAATTATATAAATATTTAAAAAGATAGAAAACACAAAGAGAGTGGAGCTCGCCGCCTTAGTAGATAGGACACCAGAGGGCACCATTAAATTAGTATTTGGGTCTTAGTCTTCTTTCTTGACAGCCATATCCTGTAGCTTTAGAGCACAGTTGCGAATATCACAGGGGGAGACAGAATGTGTTAAAAGCAACATTGCAGAATTTAATGTACGTATTCTATTGTCTCATAGAATCGGCTTTAAATATAAATGTCTTAACCTCTGTGACTTTTCACATAACAAAAAGAAGTGTAGCACTGTTACTCTTGCGTTCCCACACATAGGGCAGATATCAGATTCTGAGTTACACCAAACATGATTCAGAACAGCTACAGGAAAAATGCCTACTCTCAAGCACATATACAGGAATCTCTCAAATGGGGGTGACTTTTCATCTAAATATTGCTTAAAGCCAGGCTCGCTGTTATAAACCATGTATTCCAGGCCCAGTTCGCACTTTAATCAAAACTGAATGACAACTGTCCCTTGGGTTGCTCCATAGCTTGCTCATTCCCAGATCTTACAGTATAATCTTAATATGAACAAACCATTAAAGGCCTTTGCTGCCATTTAAGGACATGAGTTGTAAACGGTGCCTCCTTACATTTTTCCAAACCTGTTTGAAACCAAACCCTTATCCAAAAGAATACTGGGTTGAACATAGCCAGTGTACCCATAGGGATAACGTCATACTGCAAATAGGTGGGGGGAGAGGGTGCGCTCTTAGGGAGCAGTAAAAGTTGTTTTAAACATTTATTTTCTTTAAATGTTGAGTTGTCCAACCTTCAAATAACCCCAGAGCTCCGACCCATATAATGCAGCTG
Source organism: Ambystoma mexicanum (assembly GCF_040938575.1). NCBI lineage: Eukaryota > Metazoa > Chordata > Amphibia > Caudata > Ambystomatidae > Ambystoma > Ambystoma mexicanum. The sequence continues at coordinate 895,520,834 of NC_090929.1, forward strand.
GCAGAACCTGCTTCTTGTATAAATCCAGGGCCAGAGACACAGCGCCACTACCATGGCTGAGGAAATAAGACCTTATGTCACCACTTAATTTTTCTAGATTGATTGCTGCCTTATCAATCTGAGCCGCCCAGCCAGGATACTCCTGGAACCTCACCCCAAGGTAATCAAAGTGGTCTACCTGTTCAATTAAAGCACCTTCCACTTTTAGCTGGACCAATTTATGCTTAGATAAATTAGGGCTAAACACCATCGATTTAGTCTTACCAGCATTCAAATTTAATCGAAGCTCAGTACATTTAGCCAGATAAATAGAGATTTTTCAAGACCCTTTGGAGCAGTTGAGATTGCGTCATCTGCATAGAAGAGGGCCAGGTATTTACAGGAAGCTGATTTTAGACATTCCTGGCACCCGCTCAGTAATACATCAAGTATATCTTGGATATAAATAATAAAAAGAAGCAGGACCAGGACACATCCCTCTCTGACACCCATGGATACTTCAAACTAGTTAGTTATCTCATCCGTAGTGAATGCAAGAATTTGCATTTGAGATCAATTGAGTTAAGATAAAAATCAGATTAGACAAGGCCCCCCAGGTTGGTACAATTTGCCACAGTGTTCCCATTGAAACAGAATCAAAAGCAGTTCATAAATTTAGGAAAGCCACAGATACATTTATTTTCCAAAGAGCTGTATACTTTTGGATTAACAGAAACAGTATCAGAAACTGATCCAGTGTGCCCCTGATCTTCTTAAACCCAGCCTGCAAGTCTGCTATTATGTTGTTGCCATCTACCCATCCTTGAAAGTTGTTCAGAATGATTTTCCCAAATAGCTCACCCACACCATCTAGTAAAGAAATTGGTCTACAATGTAGTCAAGGTTCCACCAATTAGAGCATAGTAAAAACCACATACTCAAAAAGTAGAGCAAATACCAGGTAAAAAGCAACACTGTTTATTACAACTGGATGAGCACAAATAAAACAGAACAGTGGATAGGCTCCGATCGAAAGGCTGACATCTGAATGGAATACGAACAGTAGTTTTATACCAAGAAATACAATGGTCGGAAAACACTCAAAACACTAGCAAGTTGGAGAATTCACTTGTTCTATGTTCCGAGCGATTTCATTGGTTAGTGGACATCACCTCCTAGAAGCTTACGTTATTAGTGAAGCATGATTGAAGTAAACATTTTAGCAGTTTCCCATTACAATGCCTCTCCATGTGGTACCACATTTATTCATACCCCACCCCGGAACAACTATTACTTTAGTAACATTTGTGCTGACCGCCAGAACTTTAATAGACTGCCATTGGTCAGCACCATTGAGAATGGAACACGAGACACCCTGCAGCTGGTGGAAAAGAGGACCTTCGCAAAACTCTGTGATAGATACTTTGGAGGCTAGCCACCTCCCCAGAGCTCATGAAATGACAGTCTAATTGGTTCTCCCAGGAACGCCACTCTGTCCAGTCCTCTCCCAGAGCTGCCTGCTGATGGGCATCAGCGGTCATGTGACCGGCACACTGGTACAGAGCCACCATCCCCGCTGATCTGTAGGGCAGCTAGTTTGGCTGACCGCCTGTGATTATATCACCTTGTTCTAGTTATGTTATTTTTTTCATGCAATGAGTAGCTTAAGCTCCACCCCCCTTTGCAGATCCCCGTCATGTTGGTCACGTGTTTCAGATCGAGGTTTCCCAGGTCCACCCCGCCCTGAGGGATTTCCCACTGGTTGTGTTTATGATGGTGCTATTTTTGCCCTTCCCCTACTTTAGCTAATCATAGGACAGTACCTTGGACTGTGTGTACACCCAATGCACCACAACCCCCTACCGTTCCCGTTGAAGCCCTTTTACAGATCGTCTGTGGCTTAGAATACCTGTGTCATTTCCCATTTAGCTGCCCCCACGGCTCACCTTCTTTACTTAAAAAGTGGACTCAGAAGGGGCAATCGGGCAAGAGGTCGGGACCCACCAGTGTTTAAAAGGATCCCTCCATTTGCCAGAATTAACCAATTAGGGGAGAGACAACAGGTGCCCTTATTTTCTGACATGCCAGGGTGCAAAGGGGGGCCAGGAGCTACAGAAAGCAAATGTGCACCTACATTCATGGGGATGACATTCCGAGACAGAACCTTGTGTTTGATCTCTTTAAATAAATCAGCCATCTCGCTCAACCAGCATTCTGCCTTCTGAAGAACAAACTCTTTCAGATCAGTGAATATTTCTTCGATTTTCAGAGATAATTCTGGCTTGCTCAGAGATCCATTAGTCTTGACAACACATGTTTGAGTGCTCCTATCAGGGAATGGTTTTGCCAATGGCAGTGGAGCCAAACACATGTGCTTAGGTTACCGCACTGCCTTCCTCTTCATTTTGTTTGAAACAACCATCCAGGGGGGACACCCAAAACAGAATTGGCTTGGTTAATAGCTGGCACTACTGGACTAGAGATAGGGACCGAAGTTGCTGGGATGCCTTCTGTCAAACATTACTGAGCGATTAGAGAGAGCTATAGAGGAAGAAGTTTTGACAAAGCCAAGACCACCCTCAAAACCCTCAGCAGACTACTCTGCAGCTCCTCCGGGACAATATAATGCACTCCCTGTACACTTGGCAGATAAATCCATTGTGCCTGTGCCGCCGGTATAGAGTTCACTCATGCCAACTAGGGGAGGGGCAGACGCCCATTCACCCTCGTTGGCAGCTGGCACTGTCAAAAACGACAGAGACGTTCCCATCTGATGTGTTTCAATAATGATAGGGCCAACACCCACCAGTGCCAACCCACAAAAATTCACTGGGATAGTAACATTTCTCCCTGCCTCTTGGCCTGGACGGGGAGCTGTTTCAAAAGGGGCCAAGGAGTCGCCTCCTTCTTAGGCCAGTTAAAGGATTCTTCCATTCCTCTACCTTGCACAGATCCCGTGTCACAAAAAGAAATAAGGTTGGCGTCAGCCCGCAGAAAAGCACAGTTAGATTTCATATTGGGTGCTGGAACATGGTCCTTGGGTCCCTTCAAGGGGGCTCCCTTATGTTCCTTGGAACTCATACTGCCCAAACCAGGTAATTGATTTCCATAATCGGGAAATTCACCGCCTTAATGGGCATCCTGGAAATCTTATTTTGGCTCCCACCCACAATTATGCGCACTTCAGCTTTCCTTTTCACCATAATGCATAAAGAGAGCCAACTCTACCTGCACTGAGCATCAGCTGAAAAACCTTTTCTCGCCTTCTCACTGCTTCTTCGGGCCGAACATCAGTAAAATCAATAATCAAAGTCTATGGTAGAAGCAGTGTCCAATTACAGTCAATAGGCAGAGGCAATGGAGGCAGAGTAAATAACAGTGGCAGCAGAGCGCTAACATCCAAGCAGGTGCCAAAACCTGCGCCTTGCCTCCCGCGTGCTTCTCCCTCGCGGGAAGCCCAGCAGATTCTGTAGGCTCAGGCAAGCGGTGTGGGGGCGGGGTCACAATCCCAATGCAGCAACTGAAGAAATCCTGATGAAATCCTCCCGGTGCCAAAACCCGCGCCTTTGACTCCCTGCGGGCTTCACTCTTGCGGGAAGCTGTGCACGTTATGTAGATTCAGCAGAGCGGGGGTGGAGGGATGGGTCACAATCACGGAATGCAGCAACTGAAGAAATCCTGATTAAATCCTCCAGGCACCAACACCCGCGCCCTTGACTCTCCTATGAACATAACAATGCTGCCTTTTAGTGTTAGTGTCGTTTTTTGTTTAAAAAAAAACTATTCTTAAATTACATATAAAAACAACGATTAATTTTACTAGCATAAAACGCAGGAGAGAAATATTTTATTACCATAAAAACATAGCGACCTTCATCTTGAAAGGAAAAATGGCAGCCAATGTGCTTCACAACAGAAATGTCAGGAAAGAGGGCCAATGGGGTGTGGCTTTGGGCGAGAATGGGTGTGAATGGGAGGGCAAATAGCCAAACAACACCTACAGGCCTTGTGTCCTTTCTCATATGCCATCTCCTTTCTGAAGCCCTCTTTCGGTCCCATGACAACAGTTTTTGCTTATGGGAAGCGCTTACAGCACTACCTAATAGCCAAAACTAAAAAGGGGGCCAATGCATGTCAGTATATGTCCGTCATAAGGGCTGAATCCACAAAGACAGAGAAAAGAAAAGAAAACAATATGAGATATTGAATCATACAGTAATCACAAATTGCATGTAATGCAATGCCTATCCATCAAGCATACCTGTGTCATCTTGCATTGTAAATCTGAATCATCTGTTCCTTACCGAAAAGAAGGACATGCAACCTGAGTAAGGCATGTACAAAGTTGTAAAAATATATGTCAAAAACACCAGCGTTACAAAACAGAATTTAAGCCATATATATGAAACATTAGTGAGAATCCTAGTGTAGTCCTTCTCTGATGATATGTGGCGCACGTGGTTCATCACCATCAAACTGTTAGCACCTAAAAAGATACTGTTAAAATGTATGCAAAAATGTGAAAGAAATCAGGAATGAACGCTGGAAAATAAATGTCAGAGTGGTCATACATACCAAAGCCTTTTAGATAGCTCAAAGAACCTAACATGGAGGTGGCTGGCTGTAGGATGCTTTTGTGTGGCAAAGTCGTATTTGAGTGAGAAACAAAATGGCGTGCGTCAATAAACCCACATCATGTAATGAGATGTCACCACGTAACGAGCGATGTGATGTCATGACTTGTAATGTTGCATGGTAAGTAAGCAGAAACCAAAGGCCCATGTAAAAAATGGTGGAAGTCATGAGTTTACAAACTCTAGCGTGCTGCTATAAAAACCCAAGAACAGCATTTTTTCAATAAGAATCCTGTACCTAGATGTCAACTTAGATCAATATACGAATCAAAAATTCAACATGAATGTAAAAATGGTAGGGAGTAGTAGAGACTAAGATCAGATGGTGGAGGTAGTAGAGGGAGTGGAAGCTCAGAGGGTTAGAATAGCAGTGTGATGGAGAGAGAGGAGAGACAGTGAATGGAGTATTACAGAGGAGAGTAGGAGGTGGAAAGAGAGAAACAGAGAGACATATGGATATGAATACAATAGTTTGGAAGGAAAGGACCAAGTGGGCCTGAGGGTCATAAATATTCCATTCCTTATGTTACATTGAACTCAATTGATGAACTTAGATCAAGGGCCACATAGGTTATTTCCCACTGGATATAGAAAAAAAATGCATTTGGCTTTAGGTGATCAATATCAGGTGAACAGAACCTTAGACAATAGATCATCCCGGGGTTTCGGGATGCCTGGGCTAAGGAGAGAGTAAGCTGCACTAGACGAAAGGGAGAGGTAGGGCCTTTAGTCTCAAATCTTCAAATAAAAACCTTTGAACATTCTTAGAGAGTTGGTGTCTTTTTGAGTCCATCGGTCACAAACATCCTAGAGAGACATCAGCATTTTGGTGGTGACATCCTGACCTGTGCTCAATGGTGAAATCAAAACCTTGCAGATTGACTATTTTAGTAGTTTTGGGTTTTCCCCTTTCATTTGCATTAACCATCTCAAGGGTTGGTGGTCTGTCTGAATCACAAAAGTAGACCCATACAAGTATGGTATTAACTTCTTCACAGACCACACAATAGCTGAGCATTCACGCTCAATGGTTGCCCACCTTGTTTTTGTTTCCTTGAGCTTCCTGCTGATGAAGCAAATTGAGTGCTCCCTACCTTTCACATCCAGTTGACTAAGGACTGCACCTATACCAGTATTGGAGGCATCTGTCTGCACAATGAAGGGTTGGTGATAATCAGGAGCTCTTAGGACTGGAGCTTGACAAAGGGCTTTCTTCAGGTTTTCAAAGGCTTGAGTGCACTCCTCATTCCATCAGACCTTTTTAGGGAATTTTGGAGAGGAGAGCACATTCAAGAGAGAAGCTATGGTCCCATACTACTCTGCAAAGTTCCTGTAGTGCTCAGTGAGACCTAAGAAGGCTCTCATCTGGGTTTGAGTAGTAGCCCAGTTTTGTACAGCTTGTACTTTGCTAGGCAATGGCCTTATTTCACCTCCTCCTACCTCATGACCAAGATAGACCACTTTTCTCTGACAATTTGACATTTACTTGCCTTTATGGTCAGATGGGCCTGCTCAAGAGCCTGCAATACATATCCTAAGTGATCAACATGTTCCTTCCAAGTAGGGCTGAACACTGCAATGTCATCCAAGTATGCCATGCAGAAGTCCTCCATCCCATTCAGAACTTGATTAACCATCCTTTGAAATGTAGCAGGTGCATTTTTCAATCCAAAAGTCATAACCTTAAAGTGGCAGAGGCCTGCTGGGATCAAGAATGCAGTTTTCTCCTTGGCATGGTCTGTCAGGGATATTTGCCAATAGCCTGAAGTAAGATCAAATGTACTGAGGTACTTGGCTGCACCAAGTTTATCCACCAGTTCATCTGTCCTTGGTAAAGGATGGGCATCAGTCTTTGTGACTGCATTTAGAGCTCTATAGTCCACACAGAATTTGAACTCCTTGGATCCTGCCTTTGGTACTAGAACAACTGGACTAGACCATGGACGTGTAGATGGCTCTATAACCCAGAGATCAAGCATCTTGGTGACCTCCTCCTTTATGTGGGTCCTTACATGGTCTGACATTCTGTAACCTCTGTTTTTCACAGGTAAACAGTCACCGGTAAGAATGTCATGCTGGCCCCAAGGGGTCAAGCCTGGTGATAGTGAAAACAGGGAAGCAAATTGATTTAACTGAAACTTGCACTCTTCCTGTTGTTCAGATGTCAGATTAGAAGAGAGATTAACTCCTTCTATTTTCTCATCTAAAGGCTGTCCTCTGAATAGGTCAGGTAGAGGTTCACTATCTTCCTCCTCTTGAGCTGAAGCTAGAAGCAAAGCTCCCACTCTGGTCTCGAGACATAGGCCTTCAAACGGTTGGTGTGAAAGACTCTGGGAGCCTCCTTAGGTCTGCCTAAGTCCACCAGATAGTTCACCTCTCCAAGTTTTCCCACAGCCTTGAAGGGACCTATCCACTTGTCCTGCAAGGCCCTCTGCCTTGTGGGTACCATAACTAGCACAAGCTGGTCTTAAGCGAACTCAACCATGTTGGCCTTCTGGTCATGCCAATGTTTGACCAGAGTCTGACCTGCTTTCAAGTTATCACTAGCTTCTGCCATCATGTGTGACATTCTCCTCCGGAGACCTATCACATAGTCAGTCAATCTGACTGGCTTGAGGGAAGGAGCACTCTCCAACCCCTCCTTAATCAGGGCCAAAGGACCTCTGACTGGATTGCCATAAAGAAGTTCAAAGGGACTATATCCAACTCCCTCCTGAGGAACTTCTCTATAAGCAAAGAGAAGGCATGGCAGTAGAAAGTCCCACTTTCTTTTAAGGGGTTCTTCTAAAGCACCTATCATGCTCTTCATAGTATGATTAAACCTCTCCACCAGTCCATTTGTTTGTGGATGGTAGGCTGTAGAGAAATTGTAAGTGACACCCCAGTTTTTCGGCATGGCTTGCATGTAGTGGGACATAAAATTGGATCCCCTGTCAGATATCACTTCCTTAGGAAACCCTACTCTGGTAAAAATACCAAGTAGAGCCTTAGCCACAGCCTGAGCTGTAACAGTTCTCATAGGTATCGCCTCAGGATATCTAGTAGCATGGTCTACTACAACCAGGATAAACCTGTTTCCTGAAGATGTGGGAGGGTTAAGGGGACCAACAATGTCGATTCCCACCCTCTCAAAAGGAACTCCCACCACTGGGAGAGGCACAAATGGTGCCACATTCTTGGCTCCACTCTTGCCAGAGGTTTAGCAAGTGTGACAGCTCCTATAGAATTTGTCAACTTCTGAACCCATTTTAGGCCAGTAGAAGTATAAAGAGAGCCTTTCCTTGGTCTTTTTGAAACTCAAGTGACCAGCCAAAGGTATCTCATGGGCCAACTGTAGGAACTGGAGTCTGTTTTCTAGGGGCACTACAAGTCGTTTGCAGTCCCCAGGGATAGACTCAGTCTGTTCATTGTAGAAGAGGCCATCTTCCCAATGCAACCTGTGCTTCCCAGGCTCTTGCCCATCGAGCTGAGAAGATGCCTATAGGCGAAAACCTTCAAGAGTAGGACACTCTCTTTGTCCTCTGCTGAAGCCTGCCCTGTTGGGTCCACCTTCTGCCAGTAAAGACTGCAGCTCAGGATGGTCAGCAGGATCCAGATATCCAACTAGAGTAAGGTCTTCTTCCAGATCTGATTCTTCAGAAGCTGGATCAACCACATAGCGTTGTCCCTCACGCTCACCCTCAGCTGGTTGAAGGGGTCACCGGTGTGACTTTGGACAATCTTGGGGATGTCCTCGTTGGTAGCAAGGGGTGCTATCTGCTTTCTTCTGGGAGGTCTTAGGTTTCCCATTTTCCTCTTTCTTTTTCGAAATAGCAGTTAGTAAGTCCTGTGGACTGGGGGTGATAGTTTCCTCTATCAATTCCCCTGGAGAGCCTCTCAAGGTCCTCTCCCTGGCAGGGCTAGTGAGCTCCTGTTTCCTTTTACTGGAGGTCTGGGGGTACTAGACACAACTTGAAGAGTTTTCAGGTCATTACCCAACAGGACTCTTCCAGGCACTTCACTCTGCAAACTAACAGGTATTTTGACAGTCATGTCATTGCACTGGATGAGAGCTGGTAACTGGGGAAGCATTTGCACAGGGCCTCCAGCTAACTTGGTTAGGTATTTGGGTACCTTAGCAACATCCTCTACCTTGAAAAATGATTCATCAACCACAGTTATGCTGGCTCCAGTGTCTCTGATGGCAGGAGTCTCCTGGCCATTCACAAGAACACTATCTTCATAATACTCTTTAGTATTATCTGGGATGGAATTATAGACATCTAAATTCTGTTGTTCCCACAAACCCAGGGACAATAAACAAACACTAGCTGAGACTCCCATGGGTTCATCAGCCAGTAGGTGAAAGTTTCCACTTGCCATAGGTACTTCTTCCACTGGGGAGAAGGCTAAGGAGACAGTGTGGATCACTGAAGGTTTACCCTTACATCTGGGATCCCCTTTCGCATGGTCAGTTGACCCACAAACATAACATTTCTCAAATGTTTCGATGAATGGGGGTTTGTTTTGACCCACCTCTGGTTTTGCACCAGGAGGTCCACTAGCCTGATTCGGTTTTCCTTGGGGTTTACCCTTGTTATATTTGGGGCCCTCTTTTGGATTGGAGGTATTAGAAGTCTCCTTGTTATCTTTCTTTGGCTGCTTTCCATCATCCTTCTTCTTAGTTGCCCCAGAATCCTTGTTAGTAGTCATGTTGGCAACCCACAAGTCAGCAGCCTTAGATAAATTCTTTGGATCTAACTCCTTAGAATCTGCCAAGTGCTGGCAGAGCTCAGGAGAGCAGGCATCATATATTGACTCCAACCTAACAAGATTTCTCATACCTTCATAAGTGGTCACTCTGTAACCCTTAACCCAACCCTCAAAGTTCTTCAAACATTCACACACCCAGGTAACCCAAGGGGTACCATCATGCTTTTTGAGGGTCCTAAACCTCTTAAGGTACTGGGAAGGGGTGTTCCCAAATCTAGCAATTAAAGATAGCTTCACACACTCATAATCCATCCTATCCACCTCCCCAAACTCAATCACAACCTCAGATGCAACAGTGGGTATCCTAGAGAAGAGCCAAGGAAGCAACTGATTCCCTGTAATGTTTTGAATCCCATGGTTATACTCAAACATTGCCAACTAATCCAAAATATCAAGCTTAGCCTCATACATACCAACAATTTCTTTAGGCATACTGGGTCTCTTGGGACTGGAAGACCTAGAAGAATAGCGGAGAGAAGCATTCTCAATAGACAACTTTTTTAATTTCTAGTGCATGAATCAACTCAATTTCTCTGAGTTTAAGTTATTGATGCTTTTGTTCAGATTGAGCATTAATACATTTGAATTCCAATTCAAGCCTCATCTTTTCTAGAGCAATGAATTCAGGACTGAGTGTAGGACCTGTAGGGGTCCCAGTGGACAAAGGCTGAGGTTTCTGAGCAGGCAGAGGAGCAATAGGGTCTACATTGGGAGACTCATCTGCCTCATCTAACTCATCTATAACATTAGAAACATTATCTTTCCTCATCACTTTCCACATTTGTGTAGAGGTAGGCATTCCAGACCCACTCCCCAGACTTTGTTTCTCCAACAACATTTCAATTAATTCTGACTTTTTGCCTTTTACAGAGAGATTCCTATCTCTACACAGATTTTTCAAATGATTAACAGTGTAAGTAAGGAGGGACTGCTGACTGTAGCTTTCCATATCAGACATGAATAAATTGCTTTTAGTGGTATTTACCCTTGTGGTTAGTTGAGCCAAGGTAATATCAGCACTCTAAGTGTAATCACTATACTTTATCCTCACCACTGTACACCAGTGTTAGGCAGAATCATATGCAGTACCCTTTGGAAATGCCACACACAATTAAGACTACAAGTGTAAGTACAATGTCACCTTTGGTACAAGCCTGTACTACACAGTAAAGTGGTAGTGATGGCTGAGCAGCCAGACTTATCTCAAGGGTAAAGTGAGCAGTACAAGAGGTTACACAAAGGACAACAATTACTATGGTTCAAATAAACACTGATTCAATGTTTCTGAGTAAAAGAATATACATTTGTTTACACCATCAGTTATAAAACAGTTCACTATCATAAAGCAGCAGAAAATCACAATCTTAATATACTACAACAACCCCCAATCAATTCTGGACAAGTTAGGCTCACAATGAAGTGTGAGCAAAATGGCACTCCAGCAATTTAAAAAGGGAGAAAAGACAAGGTTATTCAAAATCAACAACACCAACAAGTTATCGGCAGGGCAATCTAGAAAAGGCTACTACAACTAGGATTCAAGTCAATAGGCCTGGGCCAATGTTAATGGTTCAGAGTCTTTGCAGAGGATCACACAGTTCAGAGTAGTTTGCGGTTAAGTCTTTGCCAAGAGTTCAAAACGAAGCTGGTCAGAGGAAAAGTTATTCAAAGGAGAAGAGAAGGACAAGCCTTCGGAGAGGCGAAAGGTTTCAAGCACCTTCACCGCAGTCAGACGGAACGAACGACCGGATTTGCACAGTACCTTAAATGGAGAAGAATGATGTAGCTGAGGCAGTAGTTCCTGGCAATTCCTGCTGGCTCACTGTTGCTGAAGCTTCAGTCATGGTGACAAGAAGGACGACGTCTGGAGGGTCCTGCACTGTCTAGGGAAGAAGCCAGTAGCGGAGCAAAACATTGAATAAAAGGTACGCTCCTTAAAAACAAACAGGTTCCGTTCCTCCTGGCTATCCGGTTCACTGCAGCGATGCACAGAAAATTCGACTAGGAGAGGGAGGCCGGCATTTGGTGTTTGGTGAGCTGGTTGGTCCCACCAAGCTCAAGGGAACAAGATTCCTTGCAGATCTTCTCTGTCGTCGAAGTTTTGGGTGATTGGGACCTGCAGCAGGGCTTCACCGGGATGTCCAGTAGTTGCAGCAGTCGTTTTCCTTCAGCTTCTCTTCGGTTTTCTCGATCCAGTGGCAACCCTGCTTTCCAGCCCCAGAGACTTGGCTTTTTATGCACCAAATCCCCCATGCACACAGCCTGGCAGTCAATCACACAGCAGTGTGGCTGTCCTGGCAGGACCGCCACCTAGCCAATCAAACTAGAGTTTGACTTGGGTCTCCAAGGAGACCCGGTGCAGGGGGGCTCAAACCCCTCCCTCAAATCCTGTCTACCCAGACACTTGGGTGCCTAAGGAGGGCTTCTGTGCAGAATCCCGCCAAAGGACGGCAAACAAAGGAACCAAACCTGGTTTGGCGCACAGAGTAAATCACGAGAAAGACCTTTACAAAAATAAATGGCAAATAAACCCAACCGGAACCAAATAAAAATAAAAGGGGTCCAGCTGGTTAGAGTTTGAGGCTACCACCATAGCCTCTAATGGTACCCAGGCTATTTATATAGCTTGCGGTAGAATTAAAATACTAGATGCCACTGCCACCAGCCAAATCTTAGAGAAAGGGGAACATACTAATGTTCCATGAGAATCACACAAAAGGGGATAACTATTAACCCCTCCAGTACTCTATTGGGAGATAGGTTGTACTGGGTCTGTAAATTTAAAAAGACTAGTAAAGTCATGGGCAACTTCACATGTTCTGGGAGACAGTATTCAATCCCAGAAAATTGAGTTTAAAGTGGGAAGTCTGAAAAACAACAATCCTGTGTCACTGCACTGAAGGTGCTGTGTGACACACAGTAAAAAGACAATGCCTATGGTGTGTTTGAGACTCCATAGTCCATGAGCATAAAAATGTACAACACACAGCAAAACACATGTAAGAGTGGGAAAAAAAGGCTCACACTCTTACCAGGTAAAAAGAGTAAACCCTAGAAATCCAGCAAAGCTGCTGAGGGATTCAACAGGAAAGGGAAATTAGCCTTTCTGGAGAATTCTCCCTAACACACACAAGGTCCCTCTAGTGGGTGCTCACCCCACTAAGCTTTCTTACTATGATTTAGGTGATTCAGGTCACATGCAGGTGTTTTTAACACCAATAGTATCCTGCAAAACACACATAACACAGATCAGGAGCTTCTTAAATGTGGTTAATTAGGTCTATACAACCGCCATAGCATAGGTTCCCCTGTTCAGCTTGGAAAGCAACCGAACATAGCACAATATAACAACATAAAACACATGTGTGCAGCCAAAGGATTGGACTTGTTTGCAGACAATCATTTTGCTATTGTAGTCATGTGTATAGACATGTCTCTTTTTCAGCAGGATATATGTGCATGTCAATTCATGTCTGCTTGAGTATGGGGGGGCTGAACAGTAGTGACACCAGCAGTTCAAGAAAGGCAAGTACTATGCTTTAGCAAGGGCTGTCCGGAGAATTTGAAAGCAATTATGTTCCGCAGGATCTAAACCATTAGATTGAATATGCTGCCAGACCAATGCATTCTGTTTATGATCAGCCAGTGAAAGAAAAAGCAGATACTGACAAAGCCAATAGTTTTTGCATATTCAATTGTTCATTGCATTTTACATTTATAGGTATCAATGCAATACATAGGTATGCCCTACATATTGTGACGAGGTCAGTACCCTGACCTTGTCAAAAGGGGATGGACACCACTCTCAGCCTAGGGTAGGAGCCAGTCCTGTTGGTGGCAGTTCAGAGAACGCCAGTTCATGTCCCCTCCCCAAGTACCATTCTGTATGTGTGCTGTACCAATTTGTATTACCATGCCTTTGAAACCAAGTGCTGGCCAAGATTTTTCTATCATTTTCAGAGAAACTAAAACATGGGAGAAGAGCACTCATAAGACAGAAAACCATCAGCACCCCACGCAAATCCATCTAAAGACCCCACTGGTGAGCGAGAGCTAGCTGCACCCTACATGAGTGGTGTGCAGACAGTGGGGGATGAACTGAAGCAACAGAAGGAGGAGAAAGAGCTCCTAGGTGGCTGTTGCTGACACCACGCACTACACACCAGCGTCAGCGTGCCCAGTAATGTGATGGGTGTGGCTCCCCTAGAGCACCTGAGATATAAAACAAATCCCCACCAAATAGAGACTGGCCTTATTTCAGGGATGGCCAGGCCTGACCCCCACTCCCCCAACACAAACCGGGACACTATACAACATGAACTGACATTGTTCAGCGGCGGCCCTGCATGGAGAAAGGGGGCAGGGTTTACAGCACTATAGAAGAATATTGCTGTTTGTGGCACCATCTAGGCAGGGAAGACAGGACAAAAGGGACCAGAGGATAGGGGTGGGGTAAAAGTGACCCCACAAAGCACAAAGTTGTGAGTTGTTCTAGTGCGGTTAGAGGAGCTGGAGGTGGCAGCAGACTAAGAGACCAGCAGGAGAAAGGACATTGTAGTGGACTATAAAGGTGATTTTTAGAGGGGATGAGGCATTGGTTACTGAGTGCAAGTGGTGCTGCATAAGTAGTTTGTGAAAGAGCGGCAAGTCTGCTTAGGAGACGGAGTGTAAGGAGTGAATGTGAATTGCTTGTGTGAGCGAAACAAGGGAGTCTGAGCAGAAGATGGGGTGGATTAGTATTGTGGCGGAGTAAGTAGTACTGTGGAGTGGGGAGCAGTAGTGTGGAGGTGGGAGTAGTAATGTAGTGAAGGGAATAGTGTCATCAAAAGTTAGAGGCAATGCTTAGAAGGAGTGAAAGGCATTGGGGGAACACTTAAGGAAGAGACAGGCAGTAGAAAAAAGGGAGGCAACTGGGATTTGCGAGAAGAGAGAAACATCTAAAAATGAGAGGGGGAAGAGTATGTGGGTGTGGTAAGAAAAAGACTGAATTGGGCTGAGAGCCACTGCCCATTATCCTTTTTTAGACAACTAACCACTGATAGTGTAGGGTCAATTTAGAAAGTACCTAAGGGAGGTTAGACAGATAAGGCAGTTCGACTTTAGGTTTTCACCTATAGCATAAGTCAGAAGCTAGGCAATTGGTGCCAGTATTCTGCATATACTAACCTGCGGAGTAGGGATGCCTGAGCTACGGAGGATTGGGACTTTCTAGACGAGAGAGAGGGATGGCTCTAGGGCCCTGAGAAATCATTTAATGAAAACATTTCAATTTTCGCTATTCCTTGAACTATCCATAGCATACAGTGTCATTATGGGATCCTATAGACCCTGATACAGAGGACACCCCCTGCTATCCAGAATGTTAAAGGTTGTGTGATGAATCCAGGGACATGGTAAGCATGATCTGACTTGGGGTGACCCCCCTTTGCAGTGAGTAAACCCCAATAAGGAATATCAGTACTCCCTCCCTATTCTCAATATCTCATTGTTTTGTTGGTTACTTGGGACTTAATTTGCGTGATAATTGTAAGCTTCCTGTAAGGATGGTTGGTGTGGTTTCTGACCCTCAAGGTGCGCATTCACCTAAATTGAAGAAGCACTGCCTGGCCTCCCAATTCCAGAGAGAGCACTAAAGGACCACTACAGCCTGAAGAGAGATAGCAGCCCGAAGAAAGGGAGAACAGAGAGGACATCCTTGTGGGAGATGAGGAGGGTTACATGAGAGCGTGCAGCATGCTTAGCAAAAAGGTCCACGGCAGAGCCCTTAAAGGGCTCTGAGTCTTGCTGATGGCCATCACTCACATGTAAAAGTGACTCCAGGAAATGCACAAGCTGGGCTAAGAAAAGTTGAGCCCCAAGGCAGAATAGAGCACCTGAAAGACCAAGATGGGTTTAGAACACTCGAGCCCCAAGGTGGGGTAGAGCACCTGAAAGCCCAAGGTGGGCTAAGAGCAGTTGAACCCCAAGGTGGGGAAGAGCACTGAAAGACCAAGGCAGGCTGAGAACTGTTGAGCCATAAGGCGGGGTGGAACACCTGAAAGCCCAAGCCAGGCTGAGAACAGTCGAGCCCGAGGCGCAGTAGAGCACTTGAAAGCATAAGGCGGGCTAAGAGCAGTTGATCCCCAAGGCGGGGTAGAGCACCTGAAAGTCCAATTCGGGGTGATAACAGTGGACCCCAAGGTGGAGAAGAGCACCTAAAGCCCAAGGTAGGCTGAGAACAATTGAGGGCCAAAGTGGGGTAGAGCACCTAAAGCCCAAGGCAGGCTGAGAACAATCAAGCCCAATGGCGGAGAAGAGCACATGGAAGCCCAAAATGGGCCGAGAGCAGTCGAAACCCCAAGGCAGGGTAAAAAACCTGATGGTCCAAATCAGACAAAGAAGAATCGGACCCCAGGTTGAAAGTGGAGCAATGTGCAGCCATGCAGATGCCTAGTTAACAAGTCTCACAAAAAAGGGTGGGGTGTCGGAAACCAGCCACCATCCAGTTAAGAGGGACAGTGCCAATGCGTATTGCTCCTAAGTTTTTTTGGTTATTTGATATTGGTTGTGTCAGAGTTTAGACAAGTATAGTTTTGGACCGGGGACTTTTTTCTGATGTGCTATAGGAGGCTTCCTGATGAGTACCCATTTGCACGTTCTTTTTTGTTGTAGAATAAGATCCACTTTTAAAGACTTAGGGATAGCATAGGACTTTTTCCCACTGATATAATAAAAGTACAGTTGAACACAATGCCTCATTGGCCGTCTCCTAATTCTGATCTACCATAGTGGCAAGACTGACAAATGTGGCTATTTCCACACAAAAGCAACCTTGGAAGAAGCAGGGTTTGATTTTTATTGGTTTGAAGAATTCATCATTCCTCCCATAGTTCAAGCCATGGTATGGACCGGTTTATGAATGGAGGTATTGGATGGAACATATGGAAGAGTGGCCCCAAAGTCAGGGTTGTTCCACAAGTATTTGCTTGGGTCAGAACAGAAGTTATTGACAGAGAGTATAAGGGAGAATAATGGTAATCCTGTTGAATCTCCATTTATATTGTGTGAGCCGTTGAATCTCCATTTATATTGTGTGAGCTGGTCAACCAGTAGAGAAGCTCGTATGTGAGAACATCTTGGTTCCAGAGATCAAGGTGGTGGGGATGCTGGAACATCTTGAATGAGCCAAAGAAGAATTTGGCCAACAAAAAAAGAGCCCAGCTCTAAGAGCTCCCAGACCTGCCTGAGTTGAATTTTCAGAAGCCAAGAGGACGGCTCCATTTCTAGAGCAGGCACGAAAGAACTTGGTATCCGAATCTGAGAGGCAAAGTCTGAAAACAGCCCATTTATAGAGTTAATGTTAATCCAAGAAGTGAAGTCACCAATTATCAACAACTATTCGTGCCAAAGCAATTCCAGAAGGCTGTATTAGAACTGGCACTTTCTAACCTGATGAAGGGACATTTAGAGCTAGAGGAATCACAGAATACCTTGCTCAGCTGGTTCGACTGACGTGGGGGTATATGCAGAGATCAAAATGTCAGATGCCTGTTGACATATCTACTATAGAACCTCTCAAGATGATGTACCCCAACCATGTTGCCAGTTATAAAAGAATGGCAGGCTTTCTTCATGCTCAGCATGGACAAAGTTGGCCACTACAAACCCTCAAAATCAGGGGATCGATATGTCCAAGTGATCATTGATTATGCAACCCGGTATCGTAAAGCATTCCCTTTGAGAAGAAACACTGACAAAGCCATCTTGAAGGTCCTCACACCTTTCTTTACTCAACTGATTTTTCCATCTCAAATCTTCACAGATCCGGGAAGTCGTTTTATATTGTAACTAATGGTTGTCGTGAAGACACTGATGAACACTCTAGATTTCTAGTTACCACACCAGACTGAAAGCCTAATAGAAAAGTTTAATCAAACTCTGAAATGCATCCTTAAGAAGCTGATTGATGAAGATGGACAGAATTGGGACAGGTTAATCCTGTAGGCTCTGTTTGCAGTCTGAAAAACCGGCACATTTATCCACACAGTTCTCACCATTTGAACTGGTATTTGGCTGTTTTTTTATGCTGAACGAAAGAGAGGTAACCAACAGCTAGCAGGCTAGCGGCTATTCCACGGTGAGAAACATGCAAGAGTAAATGGAGAAGGTGCGCCAACTGTACCCATCTGAAAGAAGTGCAGCAAAAGGTGTACAACAAAGAAGCCAGGTTATCCATTTTCAATTAGAAGACAATGGAGGTAACTCCCTAC
Organism: Ambystoma mexicanum; assembly: GCF_040938575.1. Lineage (NCBI taxonomy): Eukaryota > Metazoa > Chordata > Amphibia > Caudata > Ambystomatidae > Ambystoma > Ambystoma mexicanum. The sequence continues at coordinate 895,538,448 of NC_090929.1, forward strand.
CGGGCAAAACAAACTACTGGTGAGGTGACACAGCCACAATGTCTTCATGGAAGTGGGATGCTTCTAACCACCAATTTCCAACAAGCTGACTAGTGAAAATCCTACCAGCTGTATCATATAAACAAACTAAAAAGCTATAAGGAACACAGCAAACCTCAGCTACTATTATTATATGCCAACAATGTGGGGAATGTACCTTTGCCAATCAAAGCCCTTGGGGTAACCATGAGTGTGGGGCTGCCCGCGTCTGAACACCAGGAGTTAGATGTGTTCAACCCCATGTGTGGGGAGTAGTCCATAAAATACAACAAACACTTCCCACAAGAGTAATGCGCTGCAAGCCTTATATACTACCTGAGGGCAGAAAGCAAATAATCTGTGAGGAGCTGAAAAATATTTGTTGGACATGGGTATTATTGAAAAGTGATCCAGTGAATGGTCCTTGCTCGTGGTGCTGGTCCCAACGCCGGACACTATGTAGCGATTTTGCATTGACCTCCAGAGTCTCAATGACATTTCCTGGTTCAATGCTTATCCAATGCCGATGACAGACGAGTTGGTTGAGATGTTAGGCAAGGCAAGATTTATTTGCACACTAGACCTGACAAAGGGTTACCTCCAGGTACCTTTGGACAAAGGTCTGTTTCAGTGCACCATCTTGCCCTTTCGTCTCCATGGAACCCAAGCAACATGCCAGAGACTAATTGATCAACCCCTCGATCCCTGCTGCTCCTTCGCCAGTGCCTACCTCAATAAGATAGTCATCCAAAGTTCTACCTGGAAAGAGCATCTTAATCAACTCACAGCTGTCTCTGACCAAAGGTGGACAGCCCACCTAACCACTAACCAGGTGCAGTGTCACCTGGCCCAATCCAGTGTAAAATACCTGGTGGTTTCAAGTTGGAAACAGAAAGTCTTACCTCAAAAGGTGAAGATAGAAGAAGCAGTCCAGAAATCCTTGAGGACGATCTCGAAAAATGACATAAGAGATTTTCTGGGCCCATTACCGATGGTTCATTTCAAACATTCCAGGGAAGTACTGGGCCTTTGAATGCCTGACTGGGAAAAAGCCACCCTAATATCATCCAATGGGACATTGCTGCCCAAACCGCCTTTTACGAGCTCAAGGAAGCGTTATGCTAAAGTGCAGAATTAACCATGCCAGCGGTTTCCACCGAGTTTATTTTTCAGACAACGCTTCCGCGATTGGCATTGGGTCAGTATTATCTCAAATACACGAGGGGGAGGAGAAACCAATATCTATGTCAGACGGAAACTATTTCCCAGGGAACAAAACTACCCAATTGTTGAACTAGAGTGTTTCATATGGGCCGTGTTCAGCTTTCCGGCAGTTCAAATTGTTGACAGATAATGGCCCATTAGTCTGGGTGGTTAGGAAAAAGGATACCAATCCCCACATCCTGAGATGATTCTTAGCCATACAACCATACTCTTTCAAAGTACAACATCAGACTGGGGACAAACAGGGAGAAGTGTATTTCCTTTGCCAAGATCTTAAGCCAGCTAGTGGACATGGAGAGCAGGATGACTAGGAGGAAAGGGTGGAGGTGTGCGACAATGTAAGCACCTTGAACTTGTCAAGAGGGGATGGGAACTCCACCAGCCTGGGATGGAAGGCCTACAAGGGAAGAATCCAGAGCCATTCCTAACCCAGAGGGGATGATGGCAGTTGGGAGCGACCCATGTCCTGGCCCCTCCCCCAAGTGGCAGTGTATATATGTGTAGTACCTATTTGCATCGACCAATGCCTTTGAACCAAATTGCTCGGTATGTTTTTTCTTTAATTTCTAGAGAAACAATAGACACGGGAGAAAACCTCCCACAAGACACAAAACCATCAGTGCCCTATGCTAATCCATTTAAAGACCCTGCTGGAGAGAGAGAGAGCTAGTGACAAAAGACCCGGAGGCCCTGCTCACCTATTAGGAACCCTCCACAAGTGGCATGCAGACCGAACCGGGTAAAGAGAAGCAACAGATGGAGGATCCAGACCTCCTACATGGCTGTTGGCAACACTGCGTGCCCACGCCAGACTCTACCCGCTGGTAATGAGACAGGTGCAGCAGCCATAGATCACCAGGGACATACAACATAACCCAACCAAATAAAATCTGGAATTGCCTTAGGGGTGACCAGGTTAGACCCCTCACACAGACTTGGACACAATACAATGCAAACCGCCATTGCTGGTCCGTGGGAGCACTATGCAGAGAAAGGAATGGGGTAAAAACACTGTATGAAAACATTCTTGTAACACCTCCAAGGAAAGAAGGACTAGGCCAGGTTGCCCGGGGACAACAGATCAACCAGGGATAGGGAGGAGGTTAAATGAGACCCCAGGTAGCAGAAAGTTGAGGATTGTTCAGGTGAGGTTGCAGGAGGAGGAAACAGACTGAGATACCAGCAGGAAGAAGGACATCAGATGAACAGATGAGGAAGATACAGGGAGTAGATGAAGAGGGGATGGCTGGAGTTTGTGGCAGCAGAGTAGTACGCGAAACACATCCAAAAGTCAGAGGGAGAGGAGTGTGTGTGCATGATGGGAAATGGGCAGAATGTCTTAGAGGCACAACCCATTATCCCTTTTTAGTCCTCTAAACACTGTATAGTGTCGGAGCAGTCTAGGACGTCCCTGAGAGAGGTTAGACAGTTAAGACATTTGGCACTTAGGTTTTCACATCTAGCAAAAGTAAGAACTTAGACAGTAGGGCTCAATGTTCTGTATATATTCTAACCTGGGGAGTAAGGGCATCTGAGCTAGGGAGGATTGGTGCTCTTCTAGATGAGGTAGAGTGGGAAGGCAGTACGACTCTGAAAAATTAGTTAATGAAAATCCTTGAACCGTCTCTGAGACTCAAGAGTATTCCTTAATACATCTCTGACAATACCTAGTAAATGCACTTCACATTCAATTTTATAATCTTTTATTCGGTTATTGAACCATAAAGGAGCATCCTCACATTACATCATTATATATCAATAGATTTAGTATACGTTCATACATCAAGAAGGAATAACATTCAATCTGTCCAAATTCTAAGAATAATCAATTATTAAATTATTAAAATGTGATGACACTATGTTTTAAGGGGGAGAGATTCTAGTAACATATCATAAACTTTAGAACTCGCAGCCTCCCAAACAGACAAATTGGAATCCTCTGTAACTTAAACAACAGCTCATATTTTAACCCTTATGATGTCCACTGTATTGTTGCATGTTTTGTTGTGGCCCAACATGTCATTTATAGATCCTTGCAAGACATTGAGAAGGAATAACGTTCAATTCATCCAAATTCTAAGAGCAATCAATACAATCTGGTGACTCTATGTTTTTAGGGAGGAGAGATTCTGGTAGCATATCATAATGTTTAGAACTCGCAGCCTCCCAAGCGACATGAGAATCATCTGTAGCTAAAACAACAGCTCATATTTTGAACCTTATAATCCCCATAGCGTCATTCTATATTTCATTGGACCTCAGCATTTCATTTATAGGACCTAGCGTAACATATACTCCAAGGGGGCATAGTAGCCAATAATAGAGAACAGGGTTGGAGGCACACAGCTTCCCTGATGTCGAATGCAGGGTCATTGTTAGTCATAAGATTGATGTCTCACATTTTTAACCTCAACAGCCAGGCCCTATATATGAATTTCTATACGCCATACACCCTTCCTGGGTCATTGGTTGACTTACATAGTTCCAAGGCTTAGGTAACTGTGTGTACACCAGCTAGTAGCATCAAAGACTTTAGATATAATTTCCTTAATCCATGGGTGACATGGCAGAAGAACATAACATGTATAACACATTCCCCGCTTGCATTAAGCAGGGAGCACTCACTCATGTTTCCTGGCCTCCAGGAGGCAGTGAATTTAGCCACCTTCAAAGAAACCAATCTGAAGTTGATAAAAAAAGCATGGGCAAACAGTGGTTTGATCCAGTCCATATATTTTTTGAACCCCAATGCATGAAACTTCCCAAAATATCTCCAGAAGTGTGGGTAAAAACATAAAACATTAGTGATAGATATTTCTTTCATCTCTGGGGTTATGTGAGGTGGGTGGAGCATGTGCGGGATGTGGGATAATCTGTGGTGGTTTCAGGTCTTTGTGCACCTCCAGATGTGGCCCCCAATTTCACTCAACCAGGTGCTGGCTTCGTAAAAACATGCGTTAGTCATAAAAATACCTTAAATTCACAGCTATGTTCATAATTCTTTTTTTTACAATATCTAATACTAATGTTATATATCTGTAATCAATTATTTGCAGCCAATTTTGAAAACTGTAAAGTAATTACTGGGTACATACGGCCAGAATAAGCAATTCTGTGTTTACTATGCATTTTGAGATGATGAGATGACCGTCACAATGATCTCATAAATCAGCCTTATATAGCGATTAAATATTATAGAACTTCTAAACATGGCTGCAGGTTAGTCTGTAAATATACATTTTTAGTAATAAACTGTGTAAAATGCTTTCTATTCATCACTGTGAATAGAAATTATTGTGGTATGCGTCTTACTAATCTTATGTGTCTGCAAAAACTTACTTGAAGACATGTTTGAAACTATTAAAAGGAATTCCTGAGTGTATGAGGCGGGCGAAAATTAATGTTTTTGCAGACGCTTGTTTCCTTAATGCTTCGTGACTTGCTTTCTGGTTGGGGTGTGTCTCTTCACTTGGTCGTTGATGATTTGATGTAGTCAGAGGTCCGATAGTTAGTGCATAATAAAAACCACATACTCAAAAAATGGAGCACAAACTGGGAAAGAAGCAACACTCTTTATTACAGCTGGGGTGAGCACAAGTCAAACACAACAGTGTATTAGCTCTGATCGAGAGGCTGACATCTGAATGGACTATGAAAAGCAGTTTTATAACAAGAAATACAATAGTCGGAAGTCAGGACAAACACTTGCAAGTTGGAGGATATGCTTTTTCTGTACTTCCTAGGGATTTGATTGGTTTGCAGTCTCCTCCACCATCTTGATAGTTAGATTAATTAGTGAAATCTTCATTAGAGCAAACAGTTCAATAGTTTCTCATCACTTCACCACCCCATGTGGTACCACATTTTATTTACAACCCACCCCAGAACATCTTGGTATTAATGAAGCAACATTTGTGCTGACTACCAGAACTTTTTATACACTGCCATTGGTCAGCACCATAGAGAACAGGACACAAGAAACCCTGCATCTCCTGGAAGACATTCACATGATACCTTATAGATAATGACCTTTGTGGACTCTGTGGAAGATACTTTGAGGGCTTGCTCCCTCATCAGAGCCTAAGAACTTACCATCTGATTGGTCCTCCCAGGAAGGCCACTCTGTCCAGTGTTCATTTCCCACTGCCGCCTGGCAATGGGCATCGGTGGTCATGTGACTGGCACACTGGTACTGAGCCAAACTCCCTGCTACCGTGAAGGTCGGTTTGCTTCGGCTGACCGCCCTTCAGTTACATCACCTAGTTCTGGTTGTCTTATTTGCCATATGACAAGTAAATTGAGCCTCTCCACCCTTTGTCACGTGTTTTGAATTGAAAAGTTCCCAGATCGAGCCCGCTGCAAGCAATTTCCCACTATGCATATTTGTGATTGTGATTGTGCAATTTTGGTCCCTCCCCTCCTTTAGCTAATCCTAAATCAATGGGTTAGACCAAGTTTACATCAACTGTATCGTTACCCCCTACCATTCATGGTGAAGTCCTTTATACAGTGTGTCTGTGGTACTCCATGTAGCCACCCCACCGGGGGTATCAATCAATACTTCTGCCCCCCTCATCTCCTTTTCCTTTTATTTTTACGCACACACACCCTTGTTACCCTGGTCATATCCCCCTCTTCCTCGTACCCCTCCAAGTATTCCCCAAAAATCAATATTTTGTTCTCCCATCAGGTGAACACTCAACCCATAATGCATGGTATTTTTCTAAGTCTGGTGATGGTACTGAAAATACTATTTCTTCTTTGCTCTCTCTCTATCATTTATACTGGGTTTTCCTCACCTAATGCCTCCATGACCTGAATCCTTTGCTTTGCTATTGCATACCCTTTCGTGTGCTGGTGGCATTCATACCACTGGATGATCAGGCGACTGCTGCAGGTGATGATGAGGATTGCGATGAGCAGAAGGACAGTTATCGTAAACACAGCCACAAACCAGTTGGGTGCCCAAGCGAACTATGAATCCAACCAGGATGCTGATGAAATGTCTTGCTCCTCCTTCGTCATTCTCTTGTGTATTGTTCTTATTTCCTCTACCGCCTCCTTGATTGTTCCATTTATAGCGTCATTGGCGGGCATTGCGGTACAGCATGAGCTGCCTGTCTTATGACACACTCCTCCCTCCACTGCCATCATGGGTTTGAGAACTAAAAGGTTTTGCAGGATCATCAACTGTAGAGACCGTAGTTCTTCATGTACCATGTTGAGTCCCTTTTCAGTTGTATTTGCCACTTGGAGCAGTTATGGACCTTTTAACCCTGGTTACCTTATGTTGTACTGTTTGTTTTTCTGCTGCTGTTTCTCCTTAGTTGTGTACAGCCCATTGAGCGGTGTCAAGTCTGAAAGGGGCACCACTAATGTCAGGTAATGAAGAGTCACTAGTGCACAAACTCCCTTCCAATCTGGTGGTAGTTGGATGCATGCTCTTGCTCTGCACGTTAAGCATGTTTATAACTGTTCCAAATTTTCTTACATCTAGCATTTATTTTCTTAACCACCCTTTCTTCAAAGTCTACCAACCCTTCCACATGGCACTGTGCCACCCCTCTTTCCCATTTCCCACTATGTAGAACCAAACCCCGGATTTGCATCAAAGGCCTGGTGTGGCACAATGGCTCATCATTCCCGATAGAGGTTTTATGATATACTTTTTATTGACAGTGCCCCCCCCCCATTATATATTCTAGAACCATGTGCTTATTTTTCTCCTCCTGGGGGATCTATGTAATCAGTGCGACGCCTGTAATGTTGACCACGAAAACATCAACCTCTGTTACGGCGTTGCGTAGTGATCACATAGATTAGTCATTGACCGCATCCCCCTACCCACCCCCCATGAAGTAACCTTCACTGTGGCACAGAAGTGTGCCGCTGACTCACCTCTATCCCCTGCAGCATCAGTTCCCACCCACTTACTTGGGTCAGAGCTGGCGCTGCAGCGTCCTTTTTTTTCTCTCTTAAACTTTGTCCCTGCTCACTGAGTAATGGAAGCGGGGACACCCCCGCATCCCCTGACCTCATTACACTGACTAAGGGAGCAGGGAACAACCTGCAGTCCCCAGTCACTTTTGTCGGTGTAGTGGGGTCAGGATTTGTAATGTGACCACAATTGTGGCAGCATTTTGGTATGATTCTCTCCTGTGCCATGCTTTCCAGTTGTATAAAGTTGTCCTCGTACACCTCTCCATCCACTTTACTTCTACTGTATGTCCCTGGAACATACCCCTGGTTCTGCACAATGCCAGATGTACCAGACACCCGCCCTCTACTGCTGTCACCTCTTGTGGAAATAATTGCTTTGGCGGTCCTGTGAGGTGTGTAATCAGTGAGTACACGTAGCTGGTATCATTGGGCCTCCCTCATCCCATTTTTTTTCATTTTTCATTTCCCCATACCATATATTTTCTGAGGCTAGATCAAACGAGGGACATTCTCCCTGCTGTTACAATTTCATACACAGACAAGTGATGATCCACAGAAGGTGTGTTACGGAGGTCAAAGAGTACAAGAGGAAGGCAAAAAAGCCAATTTTGACACATCATATTTGTTTATATTTGTTAGCTTAACCAAGCGCTCTTTTAGTAAGCTGTTTATCCTCCCCACAATCCCCTTTGCCTGCAGCCGGTAAACTGTGCAAAGTTTGTATCTAATTCATCGAAGAGATCTGTGGCAAAGTGTTGACCATTATCTGATCTTATCTCTTCACATACGTCCCATCTTGGAAATACTTCTCTCACTAGAAACTTTGCTGCAGATTTGGCATCATTCATTGCACAGGGTCCTGCTGCAAGCCAACCTGGAAATGGACAGATTACTACTATTAGGTACCTGTAGCAGGCACATAGTCGATATGCAAGTTCTGGAAGGGCCTTTCCGGCCGTGGTATCATTGCCCTTAACTTTTTCAAGGTGTGACCAGACAGAAACTGCTTGCAAACCATACAATTTCCCATTAACTCATTCACTCACTCATGCAGGTTTGGAAAGTACCATTGCTCACACAGCTCTGCAGCCATGCTTTCTGTGGATGCATGGGTGGGGAAATGTAGCTGTTCTAACGCTACATTTAACAATTATCTGGGAATCACAGGCTTTCCTGTGCTATTCTGCCCCCTAATCAGGTATGTTGGTGACAGTGAACACCCTCTGTGTATCCATAATTCTTTTTTCTCTTTTGGCCCTTCTCCTTGTAATTCTATTATGTGTACTATGGGGATTATATTAAAACTTTTCTCCCTTTCTTCTTCCTAACTCTTCTTTCTTTCTGCTGCGATCAGTGGCACCCTTTTCCCTTCCTAGCCTTGCAAATATGCTGCTGCTCTTGCCTCTCTTTCAGCCATTTCATACCCCATTGAGACCTGTCTTGTTTTCCTGTATGGGCGGAGTTTTCATTATTGCCACCTCAACTGGACTTTTTAATGCCTCAATAAATTCGCTTAATAGTTCTGCATGTTGTACAAGAGAACAATTTCTTCATTTAAATCCCCTCCCCTCCTTTCCCACCATGCCAGTCCTGAATGGATAGTTGATGTGACATAGGCAGAATAGGAAAAGATATTTGCTGCATGCCCCTTCATCATTTTTAGTGCTCTTATCATCGACACCAATTCTGCTGCCTGTGCTGAATAATTCCATGGTAGCTGCTGCTGGGATGCTATTACATATTCCCCATTTATGCAGCATACTTCTGCCACATCAGTATGTTTCCTTTATGTCTGGGTCAATGATTGAGGACCTGTCAATACAGAGCATGTCTGCCCCTGCTACTTCTTCCTCTCTTACCTGCACATCCCCTTCCATCCTGTCCATGTCTGCTGTACAGTCATGTATGTAATTACCTTCCTCTATTGGTTCTGCTAGGTTACTGCTGGGTTTACACTTTGACACCTTACCACCATTATCTCTGGGTTTGTCAATGCTCTTTGGGTGGTCAATGTGCTTTTTGATTTCTCAAGAGCATAGATCAATTTGTATTATTCTATTGAAGATGCTGGCCAATTCAGAGTACTTCTGAGGGAAACAAGTATTTCAAATCTGATTCTGCGATACATGA